>NW_028135930.1:0-383687 GCF_964662115.1 Mustela nivalis
GGGAAGAGCAGAGAATGGCAGTCTGGGCTGAGCAAGCTAAGGTCCCAACACAGGCAAGTGCGAGAAACAAAGGAGAGGAACATTATTTCATGGAGGAGGAAGAAGTTGGGAAGGGTGCTTGAGGAAAAGTCCCTTGGAGAAAGGCAGGGTGATGGAGAATTCTCACCAGCTGAGCTGCAAAGATCCTACAAAAAGTCAGGAGATGAACCTCCAGCTTCCCCTGTGGGGCCTAAAATTGGTGAGTCTGTCCTGTGGGGGATTGCAATGTGGGGTCTGTAATGGGCACTGAGCAGCAGGCGCCCCCTTCCAGCCTCCCCTTCTGGCATCCCCAGTCCACTTTACTGGGGCTTCCCTTCCTGCTTTTGCACAGTTCTAACCAGCTTGTGGTGGAACGTTGTGGAAAAACTGAAATTCCAAATCCACTGCTTCTACTGCACCTGAGATACAGGGGCCCATGATTTAATCCTCCCACGAGTCTCTTGCTAGCCCCACCTGTCCGTTACTCATTTTGAGAGTTGATATTACCAAAGTACTGTAATTCTAAAAATTTCTGAATTAGCTGTATTATTTCTTTTTAGGTATGAAGTTAACTTCCAATTATATGAATTTAATATTTTGGTCATTGTTTTCTAATTTTATTGCCTTATTCTTGGAAAATATAGCCTGATATTTAACTCTAGGAATTTATTGGCATATACTTCTGGCCTAAATAATGGCCTGTTTGTGTAAATGTTCAACTTATGCTTATATACTTACTGAAGACTCTTGTTTTGGGGTTAGGATGGCTACATTTATTAATAGATCAGGACTATTAGATTCTCTAAATTTTGATGTCTCTTAATTTAATCTAATTAAATTATCAGTTAATGAAAGAAGTTAAATTTTTTATGTACTACTGCATCTAAACTTATCAAAGTCTTTGCTATAATTAGACAAGTATGTCATCCTGTTTTTATACCAAGTCTCACATTAAAAAAATCATACTATCTGAAATATTATTTATTTTTATTATTATTTATTTTTTTTAAAAGATTGTATTTATTGGGGTACCTGAGTTAAGTGTCTACCTATAGCTCAGGTCATAATACCCGGGTCCTGGGATAGAGCCCCGCAGGGGGTTCCCTGCTCAGTGGCGTGCTTCTCCCTCTCCCTCTGTTATTCCCTCTGCTGTGTGCATGTTTTTCTTTTCTCACTCTCTCTCAAATAAATAAGTAAAATTTAAAGATTATCTCTCTCAAATAAATAAGTCAAATTTTTTTTCTCAATGGGAGGGAGAAGCAGACTCTCCACTGAGCAGGGAGCCTGATGCAGGGCTCAATACCAGGACCCTGGGATCATCACCTGAGCTGAAGGCAGACACTTGAACCGACTAAGTCACCCAGGCACTCCAGCTGTTTATTTATTTATTTATTTTTATTATGCATATGTTTTATCTCTCTTTTCTACAAGTCTTTTTTTTGATCTTTTTACTTTTTTCATAAAACTGAATTATTTCAAGATGACTTGGTCATCCTCTTTTCCCCAACCTCAAAGATCATAGAGTATATTTTAACTGTTAAAATAATATTAGTATTTAAGTGCTGCCTACACAAATTAAGGCAAATTATCTGTGATCTGTATTCCTGAAAATATTTTTTTTATTATGCCTTCCTATGCCAATGACATTTTATAAGGATCTAAATGTTTCCATTTGTGATTTTTTTTTCAAGATAATAAAGCTATTACTTCATTCTTTTTTATATCTGATGTTATTTAAAAAAATTCTGTCAGTCTGATTCTTGTTTCTTTATTAATGAATTATTTTTTTTCTCTCTAACACTTGTGATTTTTTTTGTGTGTCTTTGGTATGTATGCCCTAGTTTGGGATTCATAGAGTCAACTCTAGTTATGAATATTTTCTTTCTTTTCTTGTATGTAAGTTTTAATCCAGTGTCTTGACTATTTTATGCTTGAGAAATAGATGTACATTAATATTCAAATATTTCTTTCCTTTTTCTTCTTTCATTTAAAAAAAGTCATTTATTTTATTTTATTTAAAAATATTTATTTATTTATTTGGAGTAGAGAGAGAGGGTCATGAAGAGTGGCTGATTATATACTTTCAATTTGGGAGGAGGTTAGGGATAGCACAAGCCTCCAAGGTATTTTATAAACAAGGTTTCCAGGACCTTGAGGGGGCTAGCTATTGTTAGGGAAAGGTCATTTATTACTATTTAGTAAAAACTCAGGGAAGAGACTCTTCTGATGTGTATCAGTGGGTATATGCTTGGGAGATGATTGCCAATGTATATCTTGAGGGCAGGGGTGGGGAGTAGAGATAAAGAAGTTTCCAAAGTAATTTTTACATGTGAAAGTAGATTTTCAGTATCCTGGGGGGTGGACTAAGAATGCTTTTTGCCCTGAGTGGATGTGTCCACATGGAAGCAGCTGAGTCCCCAGAGGAGCTTCAAGGACTTGTCAACAGGCTATGAGTAGTAAGGAAATCTAATTTCTTCTCTAGCTTTTGTTCCACACACATCACCTACATCTTACACCTCTTTTATATTGATAATTTTAATGCTTTGCTGGTATCCAGATGACTATATCCTTAAGTGACTTCTTATCTCTATTGAATCCATTACGTATTCTATCCATTGTATTCTTAATTCAACTAGATTACATATATTTAATCTATTAGTACCACTAGGTTCTTATTCTTGTTTTTATTTCAAAATCTTTCCTTATTTCCTTACATTATTTATTGGGTATATTTTAAATCCCTGAAATACTCACTTATTATATATAAGCTGTCAACCGTATTCTTATTTTGAGGTAGCTATATCTTTTTGGGTTTTAGGACATCATACCAACAATGCCAAATAATTTTCAGACAACAGCAGGATCTCCAAGAATTCAACTAAATTCTGACACTATCTACCTGAACATAGTGTAAGATTTCATCAGTTAATGGATCAGTCCTCCAAGACTATCTCCAACCCCACCTCAGATGCCAGTCTCACTGTAGGCCCCAGGTTATTACCTGTGCTTGTGACTGAGCAACTACAAGTTGGAGGTCCCAGTGGCCTACTTCTTACGTTCTTTTAATTTGCTACAGGGACTCACAAAACTCAGAAAAATACTTACTTTATGTTTGCCAGCTTATTAAAAGATATAATAGAAGATTTAAATCAATAGATAGATAAAGAAGTGCACAGGGCAAGGTATGGAGAATGGGCACAGAGCTTCTATTACCTTCTGTAAGACTGCCACTCTTCCTGCCTTTTCATACATTTCACAAACTAAAAGCTTTCTGAACCCAGTCCTTTCAGCTTTTCTGTGGAGGCTTCATGACATAGTCATGACTGACTAAATCATTGTCATTTGCTGATCTAATCTCCAGATCCTCTTCCCTCCCCAGATAATCCTGTATTGGGAGGAAGGGGAGGCAAAAAGTTGTGAAGGCTTTCACCAAGTGGTTGGTCCTTCAGGCAAACAGCCCTTGCCTTGAGTGAGGTCTGAAGGTCACTTCATTAACAGAACAAAACACACCTCTCTCACCCTTATCACAGGAAATCCCAAGAGTTTTAGGAGCTGTGAGTCAGTAGCCATGGTTGAAAACCAAATATTCAGATGACCAAAATATATTTCTTGTAAACCACTATATTACACTACATGCTTAAGTATTTAATTATGTGATCTTTTAAACTAATATTTTTCTAAGAGTATAAACTGTTCTGGCAGTAATCTGGATTGGGGAGTGATGTATTGCCAAATTTCTGTCGTTTTAGTCCAGGAAGTCAAAGAGAAAGAACAGGAGAGCCCCTTAGGGCAGGAAGTTCAAAGTAACAATGTTAACTACTACTACCTTTTCTTGATTTTTTTTTTTAAACAAGCAAATCTTCTCTTCAGAGTTGCAGTTTAAAGCCAAGAACATGCAGAATTGGGAGAAAAAATAGTTAAATTTGGAGACTTGCAGAGGTAGAATCAGAGTAGTGAAAGCCATTACAGCAACTGAACTAACTGAGGTCAGTCTTTGGTGAATCACAGAAACACGTGGAGTTGTCAAACAAAGGAATCTTTGTTTACAACATACAAGGAGATCACAGGGAATAAGTTCCAAAGCCTTGACTGTTTGAACAGGAGAGAGATTTTTATTTAGTATTTAAGATGAATACTCAGAAGGGAGAGTTTTATTATTCCGTGTATGGTTGGTCATAAGGTTGTGGCTGCATGCACATCCACATATGTATTTGTGCAATATGTATTGCATGTTCACCTGAATGAAGCTTGTATTCCACCGAGGGCAGAAACTTCAACGTTAGAATAAAGCAGAGGTAACTGTTGGACAAGGGAAAGGGACTCTGCAGGCTTCAAGAGCAGATAGAAACTAGATGGGGTCTTGGGCTCATTTTCTGGGACAAGGAATGCAAGGCCTTGATTGCTTTTGAAATAGCACTAGGAGTTTTACCACTGATTTATTGTCTCAATAGCTTAGGCTATTTCCTGGTCTGGTGGTGACTGTTAGTTTTCCCATTGCCTTGTTCCCTCAAAATCCTTAAGGAGTGAGGTTTTTGCATTTCTTTTTAAGAACCTCCCAGGAAGTTTTGGAAGAAGTGTGCTTGGGCAAGTACACAGGTGGGGTATAGATCATTGAAAATAGCTGGGGACAAAAAATGATTTTCTTATGTCAGGAAAACTATATGTCATCTTAATTTTCTGGGAACCTCTAATTCTTTCTGCTGATGTTACCAGCAGGCTTCTGAGATATTACTGATTGTTCTCTTGTACCTAAGGAAAAAGAAATGTAGAAAGCAAAAGACAAAACTTTAAAATCTATCCTCCAACTCATCAATTCACTGCAGCCACCTCTCTGTCTTTCCCTTTCTCTTTTTCTTTATCTTTCTCTCTCACTTTCTCTCTCACATACGCACAACACACGCAAATCATCTTAAAACAATTTTTAATTTTCCCTATTCCATTTTAATATACTTGAGGCATGATCATTTTCTTAGTAAATACAAGAAAAAAAAATCTAGGATTCCATCATTCTGTGTGATTAAAGTATTGAGGAATTTACTTCCAATAGCACTTATAAAAACACATTTTATTTATGTAATATTATATAATCAGGTGCCTGCATTTTTCTTATTCTCTAACTAGTGTTATTTGGCAATTAATATTTTGTCAATCAATATTCCCCTATATCTGAATGTGTGGGCAGTGAGAGATGAGTTAGAGGCAAGGATGGTGAACACTCCCAACAACTGCAGACTACATATATCTTAAGCCATGATTTTCTTTGCAAAGGTCAACATTGATAATGTTCTAGTCATACCTCCGTGTACCAGGAAAGAAGTAGCATATTTCTTGAAAGACACAGCTATCAAAGCTCCATTGAGAAACTGTAAAGATGGACAAGCGATTTCCAAATTACATATCTGATAATGGACATCTACTCTGATTATTTAAATATGAATAAAAATAAAAAAACCTTACTAATAACCAAACAGAGTATCCAATTTTACATGTGAAGGAAATAATGGAAGAGACATGTCACCAAAAGTATATGGATGGCTTATAGGCACATGACAAATTTCTCAACATTTAGACATTAAAGAAATACAAATTAAAATCATAATGAGACATGCTTACATATCTATTAGAATGGCTAAAATTATAAAGGCTAATTGTACTTGGTCTGAGCTAGATTGAGAAGCAACAAAAAATCTAAACTGTTGTTGGCATATATCATGATACAACCACTTTGGAAAATAGTTTGAAAATTTTTTTAAATGCAAAATATGTTGCAGTTACAAAAATAGCCATTTTACTTCTAGGCATTTAACCAAGAGAAACAAGCCCTATGTTCATACAGGGACTTGTATATGAATTTCATAGCAGCTTTATTTTTAAGAATTGAAAACAGTGGAAATGTTCATCAATGTCCATCCATAGAGCAAAGAAAAATTATGATCTATTCATTAAAGAGATTACTATTCAACATCAAAATGAACTATTTACAATTGGAGATTCTCAAAGTAATGATGCTGAGAAAAGAAAAGCCAGGCAATGAATAGTATATACAGTGTGATTCCATGACTATAAAAAATCTAGAAAATACAAATTTATATATAGTCACAGTCATCAAATATATTGGTGTGATTTTAGTGCCTTCTTCTGTGATCCTATAGCTTCCTACACTTGCATCTCTGAGCATTTGTTACACCATGTGAAAATATGAACTCTTTCTCTTCATTCTGTCTTACTAGAATAAGAGTCCTTGAAATTTTATGGACAATTGAACTCTCAGTTATTAGCAGAAATTCTATCACACAGTAAGTTTCCAAATATAAAAGCCAGAGTTTTACAATGACTTCTAAGCTTTTACATGATCTAGCCACTCATTTAACCTCTGTGACCTCTTTCCCTGCTACTCTTCAGTCACTCACAGTGGCCTCCTTGCTATTCCTCAGATATGCCAGGCATGATCCAACCTTATGGCCTTCAAGATAGCCAATTCCTTTGTCTGGAGTGACCTTATTGCTGATAGTTCTGCGCAAATTCATCACCTTTCCATACCTTTGTTCAATTGTCAGCTTCATTGTAACTACCCTGATCTTCCTATTAAAAATTTTAACTCCCCATCCCCTGCCTAGCAACCTTGATTTTTCTCACCCTGATCGAGTTTTTCTTTTTCCCCATTGTACTCATCCTTTTTGAATGCACTATGCAATTTTTATTAAGGTTTATAGCTTTGAATTGTCTCACCCATTAAAATAAAAGTTCTACAAAGCCAAGTATTTCATTTACCAGTGTAGTCTGAAGTAATATCTGCCATATAATAGTTCAGTAGACAACTGGTAAATTTCAAAATAAATTAATGTTGAGAATATACTGAATTTCACAAGTCATTTCAATATTTATTTCCAAAAAATAAACTATGTAAAACATACCTTAAATTTACTTTCAAAATATTTTATAGCATATAATGGACAATATACATAAGCCTTAAAGAAACAATCCTATAAATAACCATTTCATACCTACTTAAAAACTACATAATACCACACTCCTAGATCCTCTCTGAACGCTCTAAAATAACCCTAAAGGAAATACATTTTTAAAAATAACAGATTTTTTGTCAAATAATTTAATAAAATAAAAGTTTCATTCATCTATGTAGATCATAATAAATGTTTTTAATAAGCATGAAATTATAACTCTGAAGTGTGCTAAAATGAAACCACCTGCTAAGGGTGAGAGAATAAAAATAAACATCATGTTTCCAAATAAGAGGAATTTATTACCTTTGAATCAAAGCATGTGGATTTGTTCAAACTGGCAATAAAGGAATATGGAGACACAAACCATAGAAAGTCATATTTTAGATTTCTAAAAGACTTCGAAGTGAAAAGTATACATTCACTTCTCACTTATTGCTCCTACATATTCATGAATTTGAGAGAAAATATAGGCCCTGTGTGTCTTAGCAACTAATGGGATATTTTTTGATATTTACATGCTTACACATAGTATGTGTTATAGTCTTCTCTTTTACATGCTGTAAAAAGGTTAACCCCTTTTCTGCAGAGATCTGAAAATGTGAAACAGTGCCTGAGTAGCTGAATTCATCTAATTCAAATTTCTTGCAGGTCTAAGACCTATTGATTTTCACTTGACTGCCTCCTTTTTCATCTGTCAATTGGTTACAAATTCTGGTACTGAAGAGAATACATTGGGGCTGGTGGCTCAGTGTGTTAAAGCCTCTGCCTTCAGTTCAGGTCATTATCTCAGGATCCTGGGATCGAGCTCCACATCGGGACATAATGTAACGACAGATAGTTTATATGGGAGCCCTTTGGGTACTCTGGTGGATGAATGTTTTTAAATTAGTTTTTCATGGACATGGGGAGTTAGAGACGAGAAGGGAGGTGGGGGAAATTGGAAGGGGAGCTGAATCATGAGAGACTATGGACTCTGAAAAACAATCTGAGGGTTTTGAAGGGGCGGGGGATTTGGAGGTTGGGGTACCAGGTGTTGGGTATCATAGAGGGCACTGCTTGCATGGAGCACTGGGTGTGGTGCAAAAAGAATGAATACTGTTATGCTGAAAATAAATAAAAAATTAATTTAAAAAATATTAGTTTTTCGTAAACTACAAAAAAAAAAAAAAAAAAGAAAAGCGCTCCCATTTATAGCGTACACTTTATGGTTCACAAAGCACGTGCCAACAATAAAAATAATAATGGGTTACCGTTACACTTCATAGAAAAGGAGGTACAGGGAAATTGAATGAAAGGGAATAACAAAGTAGGTTCATAAGTCAATCTTCCTTGTAAAAAAATTAACCTGAAAGTGCGTTTCTGCCACCTCTCTCCTGTGTGACATTTTATCGATGGGAGATGGAAAATAAATGGTCTGGTTAACCTTTCCCTCCCCCTCAAAACCCATTATTTGAAAACACAAAAAGGGAAGTGAAGGGAGAAATCCTCCCACTCCCATCCCCACTCACCTCCATAGCCACCTCCTCTTCCAAGAACCTAGCAGACAAGGTGCCAAGAAGTGTTAGGTACCAGCAGTGGTCTCAGATCTCATTCAAGAATCATGGTGAAAGGCATTCAAAGAGATTGTGGGGGCACAGGGATCCAATTAAGGGGGACAAGTTTAAGGTTTGCCTGGTCCCCTAAAAACTAATGGCACTAGAGAAGATGAGCTTTGGGAACTATAGCATAATGGATACAATGTGTAAAAAGCTTCAGTGAGTCATGGTGGGAAGAGGCCAAGAGGGTAGCAAACACAGTCTTAGATGATGTTATTAATAGCACTATAGGCTCTAGATTTCCTGTTGTGGTGTTCTTTGCAAGACCAGCCCGGCCAAAGTGGATACTCTCAACCTGGAACAGAGGGTCTTGGAGATGCCAGCACGTGAGGTATGATGAGAGGGTAAAATGATAGGAGGTGTCCTTTGGAAGGACTGACTCCTTGACTTTAAAAGGGAGAACCCAAATCTGTAGGTGAAATCTTTCTGGCTACAAAGAGGGCCAAGGCCTCCTAAGGTCAAGGTCTCCTCGTCACTTGCAAAGATGTCGAAGAACATATTCAGACATTTCAAAGATGTCCTCATATCATTGGTTCCCACTCTGGAATTCTATCAATAAGGTGAGAGTTCCTCTAGTTGAAAAAGAGATCTAAAAAGACTTCCCTTTCTCATGTAATTTCTGTAACCTCCAGGACACACCCACCTCCCCCTTCCAGCTCTGTAATGAAGCCACAGCTGGTGCCAATTTGTGGAACTCCTTAAAGGCTATTCTCCCTTATATACCCCGGGACCAAGTTCCCATGCTCCCTCACCCGATTTCCTGCACTCACCTCCCACCTGGTGTGTTCACACCTGCAAGTGCCTTTTACCAACCCCTTTGCCAAAAGGCAGCCAGAGTGACCTTTCAAAGACCTATCAGTTCCTGGCATTTGTCTCCATAGAAATCTGCACTGATCTTCTAACAAATTCTCAGTCCTCCAAAGGCACCCATAATCCTCCCATCAGTCTATTCATACCCCTCCAACTGACTGATGCCTGTTCTGCCCCATCTCTCTGCCCTTCAACCACACTGCCTCCTTCTTCCTGTGGAGACCTCTCATGGCACCTGCCTCCAAGCACAGGTGATTCCCATTGATGGGAAGACCCTCTTCTCTCCCCCATCGACCCACTCCAGTTACTCCCACTTATTCGTGAGCTCACAAGCCCCATGGTACACACTCTCCATGCAGCCTGCTCTCTCTTTTCTAGCACTGGCCTCCGTTTCTAGCTGTGCTTGTGTCATGGATGTCCCTCCCCAGCCAGCCTCCAAGCTCTCCTTCCCTTTAGCTCCAACACCTGACACAGTGCCTGGCACGTAGTAAGCCCTGGCTAGCTTCTAAGAGCCTCACTGAGGGACTGAAAGCATTTTAAAAATGTCACCACGTAGGCTCGAAACTGTAGGCAGAAAAAGCTTTGCCTGGATTGACATTTTAGAGACGTATTCGTCAAGTTGGATATGTTCACTGACTTTACCTTGTAAAATTAAAAAAAAAAAAGGACCTCTGTATCGCTTCGCATCTAAGGAAGGCGCATGTATACTATTAGACCACGTTATGAGCTTAATGGAAGGAGACAAGATGTTTTCGCTAAGAAAATGTATAAGACTGTTGAGGTCAAGTGGGAGGAAACAGTCCGTTTGTTGGAGCATTGCTATCTTACTCTATCACAGCCACTCATAAAAATCTGACACGGGGTGAGTCAGAATTGTCTGTCGGAGATGAGTTAGATCTGGCTCATGTTCCTACAGACATGAAAGCCAGAAGCGAAGAAGGAGGCTTTGAAAGCGTGGGTTGAGGAGGCCGTGTGGTTCACTGCGATGAGCTAAGTGCCCAGGGCCACCAGCAGACATGCTGGCCTGTGTCCGTCCTTTGTTCTGGGGTCCCTCTTGCACCATGTGGTGAGGCTGGTGGCTGGGAGCAGCTCAGGACAGGACCTGGTGGCATCTTACCTCTCCCACCCTCCTGTGGGCTCCAGTGGGCTCCAGTAGGTCCCAAGGGACAGCCTGCCTTCCTTGCAAAGCCCAGTAGCACTGGGAGCAGAAACTGGGGCCAAAGAGTGAGCACCCTGTTTGACAAGCTGGACCAGCCACCTCTTCTTCAGATGCAGGGGGAGCCCTGGCATGCTGACTCCTCCCTTCTCCCTTTCCCCTTTCCTCTTTCCTCCCTCTTTTCTTCCCCTCTCTCCTTCCCTGGTGGTGCCCTTTCCCAATGCCCACTTCATCCCTTTTCCTTTCTACATACCTGTCTTCTAGAGTTTCTTCTCTTTCCTCCCCATTACTTCCCTTCATCTGAATCTCCTCTTTGGTCCCTTTGTCCCTGCTCTCTGCTCCTCCTCCCCTTCCCTGGCCCCTGTTCAGCTCCATACTGAATGCAGGCAGAGCTGGACTAACATGCTCACTTGCTAGCTCAGCCACCCTCCAGAGAAGTCACTCTTCGGTGGCCACCTTCCTGACCCCCTGGTTGCTTCTCCACTTGTTCAGATATTGCTCTGAAGTCTGAGGAGGACAGAGCGGGGCTGCCACAGAAGCAGGCCAGAGGAGAAACCAAACCATGTGTCCACACTGTCCCCCAGCACTGCTGCTCTGAGAGCTTTCGGAGTCCTCAAAGGGTTAGGATTTAGGGGCTTCTTCAGAACCGGGAGTGAAAACAAGCATAGGTCAAAAGAAAAGCGACGGCCCCCACACAAAAATAATAATCACAAATGAAAACTATGTTAACTCTGAGTCCCAAAGTCGAAAAATTGCCTTGAATCTGTCACTAGAGAACACCCAAGGCCTCACTCTCTGGGTTCTGGGTGCCCTGGGAATGGCAGGAGGCTCTGAAAAGCGCGTGGGGGTGCAGAACTATGGGGGCTAGCCTGCCCGCTGGCAGGGGGGGGGGTACCTCCTGTGGCGCTGTCCCGGCCTGACCCCCTGCGGACAGGGTGTGGCACAGCGTCTGGGGTGGTCCTGGTGCCCTGGGGTTGGCGGGAGGCTGCGCCCAGCTCCTGGACTGCGTTTTCTGCTTCAGGTGAGGGCGTGTCGTGGTGTCACTTTACCTGTGAGCAGAGGGTCCTCCAGAGAAGCCATGGGTCGGGGAGGGGCAGCAGGCGGCGGGAACGGGAACAGGACACCGCGGCCTCAGGGGCTAGGCTGGAGCATGGGAGTGCAGGGGCAGCGAGTATGGTGGGTCCTGCAGTCCCAAATGGGCTGCAGCACAGCACACTGGCGCTGCGCGCCCCTCCTTCCCGCCTGGGCAATTAGCAAAGCCCCTCTCCCGGCCGCCCCCGCCCCCCTCCCTCCTGAGTCCTCTGAGAGCTCACTTCCAGCTTTGGAAATTAGCAAAGACCCTTCTCTGCGCTGGCCCCGCCCCCTCACTTCTGAGGCCGGAGCCCATGCTGGGGTGCGGGGCTAAGCCCTGGCATGCTGCTGCATTGCCAGCGCCTGCCCTGGGCAGCCTCCTAGCCTGGCTCCCTGAGCGGGTGTCCACGCGCAGCCTGGCTGCGAAAAGATCATCAGTCCTAAACGCCAGCTGCACTCTTGGGTCAGTTTGCTGGCTTCCAGATTGCGCCCAAAGCCAGGAACCAGCTTCCCCAGCACAGGCCTGGGCTGAGATGCCTGCCTGGGATCTGTCTGAGCAGTCTCCTCCACTCCAGGCAGGGATGGCACTTCCGCCTGGATGTTTGGGTTTCTTGTTTGTTTTTTTGGTCATTGGTTATTACATGACCTCCAGGGTAGGTGCTCCACAAAGGGAGTGAAAACAGGACGCCATATATAGCATACAGCCATTCTAGAAAAATAGCTTGGGGTTCTCTCAGAAACGCGGCATTGGTCCTTGCACTATGGTTTAATAGAAAAGGGATTATGCACCAAGTTACTTAAATGAGCATAGGTTGAAATCGTTTACTGAGAGTAAATATTTTAAATAGTTATATTTTAACTAAATCTATCATCAATCATAAATCTATTACACGAAGGTTACAGGCAATTTACAAGCAAGAGCACTCTCTTCAGGGTTTTAAATAATCCTTGTCTGTCTTGGCACATGAGAATGCAAAGATAGGAAATGGTTTGTAAAAGATCATATAATAGCTTTTACTAATTCTATTTATTTGACAGACAGAGATCACAAGTAGGCAGAGAGGCAGGCAGAGAGAAAGATGGGGAAGCAGGCTCCCCGTCAAGCAGAGAGCCTGATGAAGGGCTCGATCCCAGGACCCTGAGATCATGACCTGAGCCCAAGGCAGAGGCTTAACACACGGAGCCACCCAGGCGCCCCCAGATGAAATACATTTCTGACTTAGAAACTTCAGATAGAATTATTTTGTCCATGATGACAACTGAAGAAAATGTGTCATCCCTAAACCTAACCTTAAACCCTACCAACGCTGAAACCTAAGCTGACCTTAAAGCCCAAACTAGAACCCTGAATCCCAAACCTGGAATGGAACCCAAAGCCTGTACCTGAGCCCTGGATCCAAGCCCTGAACCACGAACCCAAACCCTAAACCAGACCTCCAAGTCATGAAACCTGAACCCAAATCTCAGCATGAAGTCAAACCCCAAATTTGACCTTGAACTTTATCCCATAAGCCCTGAGTCTTAAAGCCTAAATCATAAACTTAAAGCCCTAAACTATAACTCTGTTCCCTTGTCCTTCACTCTAAACCCTCACCCTAACACTAAACCCAAAGCCTGATCTAGAACTCTGACTAAAACCTGAACCTGTACCCAAATTCAAATGCTTCACCACACTTTGCTTATGCACTTGCCATTGATGGATATTTGCAGTTTCTACCTTTTGATTCTTGTGAACATTGTTTGGGTTGGGGGCTAGGGTTAGGGTCTTGGATTAGGGTAGGGTCCAGGCTTGAGACCAAGTTGAGGTCAGAGTGTGGGTCTGCATCAGGGCCATGTTCAGTGACACTGTTTGGGTCAAGGACTGTTGTAATTCCACATTGTTTCCAATTCATTGTTCCTTAGCTATTTGGGGGGAAGTTGGGGGGTATTGGGCTCCATGCAGCTTGAATTTCCGGAATGAAATGGCATCAGCTGGACCCCAGGAGGGAGCAGGACCTTCCACTGAAGGGTGAGCTCCCACAGTCCTGCACTGCCTTGCACCGCCTGCAGAGGGCGCCAGACCCCAGCTCCGCCCTGAGCCAAGGCTGCACAGCCACAGCTGGGACCAGAGCCCCGCCTCTTCAGGACCCACTGTGGAGACTTCTGGAGAATGTGGGGCGCCTCCCACCCTGACAGGACAAGCTGAGGAGGGTGTGGCTCTGCATCCACACTGACCGGACCCGTTGTGGAGGACGCGCCCACACTGGCAGCAGTCCAACCTCCTAAGGACCAGATGCTGGAGGAGCTGAGGAGAAGCCGCCTGAGTGCACTGTCAAGGGGTTCGTGGTCTCAGGACCCCACAGAGGAAGGGCGCCCTGTGTAGACACTGGGGCTTCCGTCGTTTTGTGTGAGGAGACGTGGCCTCCTGCTGTGCTGTGCGCGGGGCTGTGGGGTCCCCCCTTTCTGGGCTCGGGTGCTCCTAGGTCCTCATCTGTGTTTGTGTGCTCGCGGATTAGGTTCCTTGGGCTCCTCAGATGGTCTGCAGTCAGGGAGCGTCCCCCTGCTTCGGTGCTTGTGCTCTCCCCACCTCAGCCCTGCGGGGTCCTTCCCGTGTCCACACCCACTCCAGGCTTGCACCGAGTCCGGAAATTCGGGAGCCAGAGTGAGGACTCTGTAGACGGTTTTGGGGAGAGTAGGTATTTTCCCAGTGTGGGTTCTTCCCTGAGCACAGTGCCTCCCCATCTCTGTGTGTACCCCTCCCTGTCTGTCGTCATTGTTGCAGGGCTGTCAGAGGACAGGTCTGTCACCTTCTTGGTTCAGGGGCCTCCCAGGTATCTTGCTGTCTTGGATGCAGGTGTAAATGAGATCGTTCTCCGCAGTCTCTTTCTGATGGTTCCTTCGGAGCACCTAGGAGTGCCACTAATTTGTGCATATTGATTTTGTTCCTTGCAAGTTCTTGAATTTATTAGTTCAATTGGCCTTAAACTCAATCTGCCAGTTATTTGACCAGCAGCATGGGTTTAATTGGGAAGAGCAGAGAATGGCAGTCTGGGCTGAGCAAGCTAAGGTCCCATCACAGGCAAGTGCGAGAAACAAAGGAGAGGAACATTATTTCATGGAGGAGGAAGAAGTTGGGAAGGGTGCTTGAAGAAAAGTCCCTTGGAGAAAGGCAGGGTGATGGAGAATTCTCACCAGCTGAGCTGCAAAGATCCTACAAAAAGTCAGGAGATGAACCTCCAGCTTCCCCTGTGGGGCCTAAAATTGGTGAGTCTGTCCTGTGGGGGATTGCAATGTGGGGTCTGTAATGGGCACTGAGCACCAGGCGCCCCCTTCCAGCCTCCCCTTCTGGCATCCCCAGTCCACTTTACTGGGGCTTCCCTTCCTGCTTTTGCACAGTTCTAACCAGCTTGTGGTGGAACGTTGTGGAAAAACTGAAATTCCAAATCCACTGCTTCTACTGCACCTGAGATACAGGGGCCCATGATTTAATCCTCCCACGAGTCTCTTGCTAGCCCCACCTGTCCGTTACTCATTTTGAGAGTTGATATTACCAAAGTACTGTAATTCTAAAAATTTCTGAATTAGCTGTATTATTTCTTTTTAGGTATGAAGTTAACTTCCAATTATATGAATTTAATATTTTGGTCATTGTTTTCTAATTTTATTGCCTTATTCTTGGAAAATATAGCCTGATATTTAACTCTAGGAATTTATTGGCATATACTTCTGGCCTAAATAATGGCCTGTTTGTGTAAATGTTCAACTTATGCTTATATACTTACTGAAGACTCTTGTTTTGGGGTTAGGATGGCTACATTTATTAATAGATCAGGACTATTAGATTCTCTAAATTTTGATGTCTCTTAATTTAATCTAATTAAATTATCAGTTAATGAAAGAAGTTAAATTTTTTATGTACTACTGCATCTAAACTTATCAAAGTCTTTGCTATAATTAGACAAGTATGTCATCCTGTTTTTATACCAAGTCTTACATTAAAAAAATCATACTATCTGAAATATTATTTATTTTTATTATTATTTATTTTTTTTTAAAGATTGTATTTATTAGGGTACCTCTGTTATTCCCTCTGCTGTGTGCATGTTTTTCTTTTCTCACTCTCTCTCAAATAAATAAGTAAAATTTAAAGATTATCTCTCTCAAATAAATAAGTCAAATTTTTTTTCTCAATGGGAGGGAGAAGCAGACTCTCCACTGAGCAGGGAGCCTGATGCAGGGCTCAATACCAGGACCCTGGGATCATCACCTGAGCTGAAGGCAGACACTTGAACCGACTAAGTCACCCAGGCACTCCAGCTGTTTATTTATTTATTTATTTTTATTATGCATATGTTTTATCTCTCTTTTCTACAAGTCTTTTTTTTGATCTTTTTACTTTTTTCATAAAACTGAATTATTTCAAGATGACTTGGTCATCCTCTTTTCCCCAACCTCAAAGATCATAGAGTATATTTTAACTGTTAAAATAATATTAGTATTTAAGTGCTGCCTACACAAATTAAGGCAAATTATCTGTGATCTGTATTCCTGAAAATATTTTTTTTATTATGCCTTCCTATGCCAATGACATTTTATAAGGATCTAAATGTTTCCATTTGTGATTTTTTTTTCAAGATAATAAAGCTATTACTTCATTCTTTTTTATATCTGATGTTATTTAAAAAAATTCTGTCAGTCTGATTCTTGTTTCTTTATTAATGAATTATTTTTTTTCTCTCTAACACTTGTGATTTTTTTTGTGTGTCTTTGGTATGTATGCCCTAGTTTGGGATTCATAGAGTCAACTCTAGTTATGAATATTTTCTTTCTTTTCTTGTATGTAAGTTTTAATCCAGTGTCTTGACTATTTTATGCTTGAGAAATAGATGTACATTAATATTCAAATATTTCTTTCCTTTTTCTTCTTTCATTTAAAAAAAGTCATTTATTTTATTTTATTTAAAAATATTTATTTATTTATTTGGAGTAGAGAGAGAGGGTCATGAAGAGTGGCTGATTATATACTTTCAATTTGGGAGGAGGTTAGGGATAGCACAAGCCTCCAAGGTATTTTATAAACAAGGTTTCCAGGACCTTGAGGGGGCTAGCTATTGTTAGGGAAAGGTCATTTATTACTATTTAGTAAAAACTCAGGGAAGAGACTCTTCTGATGTGTATCAGTGGGTATATGCTTGGGAGATGATTGCCAATGTATATCTTGAGGGCAGGGGTGGGGAGTAGAGATAAAGAAGTTTCCAAAGTAATTTTTACATGTGAAAGTAGATTTTCAGTATCCTGGGGGGTGGACTAAGAATGCTTTTTGCCCTGAGTGGATGTGTCCACATGGAAGCAGCTGAGTCCCCAGAGGAGCTTCAAGGACTTGTCAACAGGCTATGAGTAGTAAGGAAATCTAATTTCTTCTCTAGCTTTTGTTCCACACACATCACCTACATCTTACACCTCTTTTATATTGATAATTTTAATGCTTTGCTGGTATCCAGATGACTATATCCTTAAGTGACTTCTTATCTCTATTGAATCCATTACGTATTCTATCCATTGTATTCTTAATTCAACTAGATTACATATATTTAATCTATTAGTACCACTAGGTTCTTATTCTTGTTTTTATTTCAAAATCTTTCCTTATTTCCTTACATTATTTATTGGGTATATTTTAAATCCCTGAAATACTCACTTATTATATATAAGCTGTCAACCGTATTCTTATTTTGAGGTAGCTATATCTTTTTGGGTTTTAGGACATCATACCAACAATGCCAAATAATTTTCAGACAACAGCAGGATCTCCAAGAATTCAACTAAATTCTGACACTATCTACCTGAACATAGTGTAAGATTTCATCAGTTAATGGATCAGTCCTCCAAGACTATCTCCAACCCCACCTCAGATGCCAGTCTCACTGTAGGCCCCAGGTTATTACCTGTGCTTGTGACTGAGCAACTACAGGTTGGAGGTCCCAGTGGCCTACTTCTTACGTTCTTTTAATTTGCTACAGGGACTCACAAAACTCAGAAAAATACTTACTTTATGTTTGCCAGCTTATTAAAAGATATAATAGAAGATTTAAATCAATAGATAGATAAAGAAGTGCACAGGGCAAGGTATGGAGAATGGGCACAGAGCTTCTATTACCTTCTGTAAGACTGCCACTCTTCCTGCCTTTTCATACATTTCACAAACTAAAAGCTTTCTGAACCCAGTCCTTTCAGCTTTTCTGTGGAGGCTTCATGACATAGTCATGACTGACTAAATCATTGTCATTTGCTGATCTAATCTCCAGATCCTCTTCCCTCCCCAGATAATCCTGTATTGGGAGGAAGGGGAGGCAAAAAGTTGTGAAGGCTTTCACCAAGTGGTTGGTCCTTCAGGCAAACAGCCCTTGCCTTGAGTGAGGTCTGAAGGTCACTTCATTAACAGAACAAAACACACCTCTCTCACCCTTATCACAGGAAATCCCAAGAGTTTTAGGAGCTGTGAGTCAGTAGCCATGGTTGAAAACCAAATATTCAGATGACCAAAATATATTTCTTGTAAACCACTATATTACACTACATGCTTAAGTATTTAATTATGTGATCTTTTAAACTAATATTTTTCTAAGAGTATAAACTGTTCTGGCAGTAATCTGGATTGGGGAGTGATGTATTGCCAAATTTCTGTCGTTTTAGTCCAGGAAGTCAAAGAGAAAGAACAGGAGAGCCCCTTAGGGCAGGAAGTTCAAAGTAACAATGTTAACTACTACTACCTTTTCTTGATTTTTTTTTTTAAACAAGCAAATCTTCTCTTCAGAGTTGCAGTTTAAAGCCAAGAACATGCAGAATTGGGAGAAAAAATAGTTAAATTTGGAGACTTGCAGAGGTAGAATCAGAGTAGTGAAAGCCATTACAGCAACTGAACTAACTGAGGTCAGTCTTTGGTGAATCACAGAAACACGTGGAGTTGTCAAACAAAGGAATCTTTGTTTACAACATACAAGGAGATCACAGGGAATAAGTTCCAAAGCCTTGACTGTTTGAACAGGAGAGAGATTTTTATTTAGTATTTAAGATGAATACTCAGAAGGGAGAGTTTTATTATTCCGTGTATGGTTGGTCATAAGGTTGTGGCTGCATGCACATCCACATATGTATTTGTGCAATATGTATTGCATGTTCACCTGAATGAAGCTTGTATTCCACCGAGGGCAGAAACTTCAACGTTAGAATAAAGCAGAGGTAACTGTTGGACAAGGGAAAGGGACTCTGCAGGCTTCAAGAGCAGATAGAAACTAGATGGGGTCTTGGGCTCATTTTCTGGGACAAGGAATGCAAGGCCTTGATTGCTTTTGAAATAGCACTAGGAGTTTTACCACTGATTTATTGTCTCAATAGCTTAGGCTATTTCCTGGTCTGGTGGTGACTGTTAGTTTTCCCATTGCCTTGTTCCCTCAAAATCCTTAAGGAGTGAGGTTTTTGCATTTCTTTTTAAGAACCTCCCAGGAAGTTTTGGAAGAAGTGTGCTTGGGCAAGTACACAGGTGGGGTATAGATCATTGAAAATAGCTGGGGACAAAAAATGATTTTCTTATGTCAGGAAAACTATATGTCATCTTAATTTTCTGGGAACCTCTAATTCTTTCTGCTGATGTTACCAGCAGGCTTCTGAGATATTACTGATTGTTCTCTTGTACCTAAGGAAAAAGAAATGTAGAAAGCAAAAGACAAAACTTTAAAATCTATCCTCCAACTCATCAATTCACTGCAGCCACCTCTCTGTCTTTCCCTTTCTCTTTTTCTTTATCTTTCTCTCTCACTTTCTCTCTCACATACGCACAACACACGCAAATCATCTTAAAACAATTTTTAATTTTCCCTATTCCATTTTAATATACTTGAGGCATGATCATTTTCTTAGTAAATACAAGAAAAAAAAATCTAGGATTCCATCATTCTGTGTGATTAAAGTATTGAGGAATTTACTTCCAATAGCACTTATAAAAACACATTTTATTTATGTAATATTATATAATCAGGTGCCTGCATTTTTCTTATTCTCTAACTAGTGTTATTTGGCAATTAATATTTTGTCAATCAATATTCCCCTATATCTGAATGTGTGGGCAGTGAGAGATGAGTTAGAGGCAAGGATGGTGAACACTCCCAACAACTGCAGACTACATATATCTTAAGCCATGATTTTCTTTGCAAAGGTCAACATTGATAATGTTCTAGTCATACCTCCGTGTACCAGGAAAGAAGTAGCATATTTCTTGAAAGACACAGCTATCAAAGCTCCATTGAGAAACTGTAAAGATGGACAAGCGATTTCCAAATTACATATCTGATAATGGACATCTACTCTGATTATTTAAATATGAATAAAAATAAAAAAACCTTACTAATAACCAAACAGAGTATCCAATTTTACATGTGAAGGAAATAATGGAAGAGACATGTCACCAAAAGTATATGGATGGCTTATAGGCACATGACAAATTTCTCAACATTTAGACATTAAAGAAATACAAATTAAAATCATAATGAGACATGCTTACATATCTATTAGAATGGCTAAAATTATAAAGGCTAATTGTACTTGGTCTGAGCTAGATTGAGAAGCAACTAAAAATCTAAACTGTTGTTGGCATATATCATGATACAACCACTTTGGAAAATAGTTTGAAAATTTTTTTAAATGCAAAATATGTTGCAGTTACAAAAATAGCCATTTTACTTCTAGGCATTTAACCAAGAGAAACAAGCCCTATGTTCATACAGGGACTTGTATATGAATTTCATAGCAGCTTTATTTTTAAGAATTGAAAACAGTGGAAATGTTCATCAATGTCCATCCATAGAGCAAAGAAAAATTATGATCTATTCATTAAAGAGATTACTATTCAACATCAAAATGAACTATTTACAATTGGAGATTCTCAAAGTAATGATGCTGAGAAAAGAAAAGCCAGGCAATGAATAGTATATACAGTGTGATTCCATGACTATAAAAAATCTAGAAAATACAAATTTATATATAGTCACAGTCATCAAATATATTGGTGTGATTTTAGTGCCTTCTTCTGTGATCCTATAGCTTCCTACACTTGCATCTCTGAGCATTTGTTACACCATGTGAAAATATGAACTCTTTCTCTTCATTCTGTCTTACTAGAATAAGAGTCCTTGAAATTTTATGGACAATTGAACTCTCAGTTATTAGCAGAAATTCTATCACACAGTAAGTTTCCAAATATAAAAGCCAGAGTTTTACAATGACTTCTAAGCTTTTACATGATCTAGCCACTCATTTAACCTCTGTGACCTCTTTCCCTGCTACTCTTCAGTCACTCACAGTGGCCTCCTTGCTATTCCTCAGATATGCCAGGCATGATCCAACCTTATGGCCTTCAAGATAGCCAATTCCTTTGTCTGGAGTGACCTTATTGCTGATAGTTCTGCGCAAATTCATCACCTTTCCATACCTTTGTTCAATTGTCAGCTTCATTGTAACTACCCTGATCTTCCTATTAAAAATTTTAACTCCCCATCCCCTGCCTAGCAACCTTGATTTTTCTCACCCTGATCGAGTTTTTCTTTTTCCCCATTGTACTCATCCTTTTTGAATGCACTATGCAATTTTTATTAAGGTTTATAGCTTTGAATTGTCTCACCCATTAAAATAAAAGTTCTACAAAGCCAAGTATTTCATTTACCAGTGTAGTCTGAAGTAATATCTGCCATATAATAGTTCAGTAGACAACTGGTAAATTTCAAAATAAATTAATGTTGAGAATATACTGAATTTCACAAGTCATTTCAATATTTATTTCCAAAAAATAAACTATGTAAAACATACCTTAAATTTACTTTCAAAATATTTTATAGCATATAATGGACAATATACATAAGCCTTAAAGAAACAATCCTATAAATAACCATTTCATACCTACTTAAAAACTACATAATACCACACTCCTAGATCCTCTCTGAACGCTCTAAAATAACCCTAAAGGAAATACATTTTTAAAAATAACAGATTTTTTGTCAAATAATTTAATAAAATAAAAGTTTCATTCATCTATGTAGATCATAATAAATGTTTTTAATAAGCATGAAATTATAACTCTGAAGTGTGCTAAAATGAAACCACCTGCTAAGGGTGAGAGAATAAAAATAAACATCATGTTTCCAAATAAGAGGAATTTATTACCTTTGAATCAAAGCATGTGGATTTGTTCAAACTGGCAATAAAGGAATATGGAGACACAAACCATAGAAAGTCATATTTTAGATTTCTAAAAGACTTCGAAGTGAAAAGTATACATTCACTTCTCACTTATTGCTCCTACATATTCATGAATTTGAGAGAAAATATAGGCCCTGTGTGTCTTAGCAACTAATGGGATATTTTTTGATATTTACATGCTTACACATAGTATGTGTTATAGTCTTCTCTTTTACATGCTGTAAAAAGGTTAACCCCTTTTCTGCAGAGATCTGAAAATGTGAAACAGTGCCTGAGTAGCTGAATTCATCTAATTCAAATTTCTTGCAGGTCTAAGACCTATTGATTTTCACTTGACTGCCTCCTTTTTCATCTGTCAATTGGTTACAAATTCTGGTACTGAAGAGAATACATTGGGGCTGGTGGCTCAGTGTGTTAAAGCCTCTGCCTTCAGTTCAGGTCATTATCTCAGGATCCTGGGATCGAGCTCCACATCGGGACATAATGTAACGACAGATAGTTTATATGGGAGCCCTTTGGGTACTCTGGTGGATGAATGTTTTTAAATTAGTTTTTCATGGACATGGGGAGTTAGAGACGAGAAGGGAGGTGGGGGAAATTGGAAGGGGAGCTGAATCATGAGAGACTATGGACTCTGAAAAACAATCTGAGGGTTTTGAAGGGGCGGGGGATTTGGAGGTTGGGGTACCAGGTGTTGGGTATCATAGAGGGCACTGCTTGCATGGAGCACTGGGTGTGGTGCAAAAAGAATGAATACTGTTATGCTGAAAATAAATAAAAAATTAATTTAAAAAATATTAGTTTTTCGTAAACTACAAAAAAAAAAAAAAAAAAGAAAAGCGCTCCCATTTATAGCGTACACTTTATGGTTCACAAAGCACGTGCCAACAATAAAAATAATAATGGGTTACCGTTACACTTCATAGAAAAGGAGGTACAGGGAAATTGAATGAAAGGGAATAACAAAGTAGGTTCATAAGTCAATCTTCCTTGTAAAAAAATTAACCTGAAAGTGCGTTTCTGCCACCTCTCTCCTGTGTGACATTTTATCGATGGGAGATGGAAAATAAATGGTCTGGTTAACCTTTCCCTCCCCCTCAAAACCCATTATTTGAAAACACAAAAAGGGAAGTGAAGGGAGAAATCCTCCCACTCCCATCCCCACTCACCTCCATAGCCACCTCCTCTTCCAAGAACCTAGCAGACAAGGTGCCAAGAAGCGTTAGGTACCAGCAGTGGTCTCAGATCTCATTCAAGAATCATGGTGAAAGGCATTCAAAGAGATTGTGGGGGCACAGGGATCCAATTAAGGGGGACAAGTTTAAGGTTTGCCTGGTCCCCTAAAAACTAATGGCACTAGAGAAGATGAGCTTTGGGAACTATAGCATAATGGATACAATGTGTAAAAAGCTTCAGTGAGTCATGGTGGGAAGAGGCCAAGAGGGTAGCAAACACAGTCTTAGATGATGTTATTAATAGCACTATAGGCTCTAGATTTCCTGTTGTGGTGTTCTTTGCAAGACCAGCCCGGCCAAAGTGGATACTCTCAACCTGGAACAGAGGGTCTTGGAGATGCCAGCACGTGAGGTATGATGAGAGGGTAAAATGATAGGAGGTGTCCTTTGGAAGGACTGACTCCTTGACTTTAAAAGGGAGAACCCAAATCTGTAGGTGAAATCTTTCTGGCTACAAAGAGGGCCAAGGCCTCCTAAGGTCAAGGTCTCCTCGTCACTTGCAAAGATGTCGAAGAACATATTCAGACATTTCAAAGATGTCCTCATATCATTGGTTCCCACTCTGGAATTCTATCAATAAGGTGAGAGTTCCTCTAGTTGAAAAAGAGATCTAAAAAGACTTCCCTTTCTCATGTAATTTCTGTAACCTCCAGGACACACCCACCTCCCCCTTCCAGCTCTGTAATGAAGCCACAGCTGGTGCCAATTTGTGGAACTCCTTAAAGGCTATTCTCCCTTATATACCCCGGGACCAAGTTCCCATGCTCCCTCACCCGATTTCCTGCACTCACCTCCCACCTGGTGTGTTCACACCTGCAAGTGCCTTTTACCAACCCCTTTGCCAAAAGGCAGCCAGAGTGACCTTTCAAAGACCTATCAGTTCCTGGCATTTGTCTCCATAGAAATCTGCACTGATCTTCTAACAAATTCTCAGTCCTCCAAAGGCACCCATAATCCTCCCATCAGTCTATTCATACCCCTCCAACTGACTGATGCCTGTTCTGCCCCATCTCTATGCCCTTCAACCACACTGCCTCCTTCTTCCTGTGGAGACCTCTCATGGCACCTGCCTCCAAGCACAGGTGATTCCCATTGATGGGAAGACCCTCTTCTCTCCCCCATCGACCCACTCCAGTTACTCCCACTTATTCGTGAGCTCACAAGCCCCATGGTACACACTCTCCATGCAGCCTGCTCTCTCTTTTCTAGCACTGGCCTCCGTTTCTAGCTGTGCTTGTGTCATGGATGTCCCTCCCCAGCCAGCCTCCAAGCTCTCCTTCCCTTTAGCTCCAACACCTGACACAGTGCCTGGCACGTAGTAAGCCCTGGCTAGCTTCTAAGAGCCTCACTGAGGGACTGAAAGCATTTTAAAAATGTCACCACGTAGGCTCGAAACTGTAGGCAGAAAAAGCTTTGCCTGGATTGACATTTTAGAGACGTATTCGTCAAGTTGGATATGTTCACTGACTTTACCTTGTAAAATTAAAAAAAAAAAAGGACCTCTGTATCGCTTCGCATCTAAGGAAGGCGCATGTATACTATTAGACCACGTTATGAGCTTAATGGAAGGAGACAAGATGTTTTCGCTAAGAAAATGTATAAGACTGTTGAGGTCAAGTGGGAGGAAACAGTCCGTTTGTTGGAGCATTGCTATCTTACTCTATCACAGCCACTCATAAAAATCTGACACGGGGTGAGTCAGAATTGTCTGTCGGAGATGAGTTAGATCTGGCTCATGTTCCTACAGACATGAAAGCCAGAAGCGAAGAAGGAGGCTTTGAAAGCGTGGGTTGAGGAGGCCGTGTGGTTCACTGCGATGAGCTAAGTGCCCAGGGCCACCAGCAGACATGATGGCCTGTGTCCGTCCTTTGTTCTGGGGTCCCTCTTGCACCATGTGGTGAGGCTGGTGGCTGGGAGCAGCTCAGGACAGGACCTGGTGGCATCTTACCTCTCCCACCCTCCTGTGGGCTCCAGTGGGCTCCAGTAGGTCCCAAGGGACAGCCTGCCTTCCTTGCAAAGCCCAGTAGCACTGGGAGCAGAAACTGGGGCCAAAGAGTGAGCACCCTGTTTGACAAGCTGGACCAGCCACCTCTTCTTCAGATGCAGGGGGAGCCCTGGCATGCTGACTCCTCCCTTCTCCCTTTCCCCTTTCCTCTTTCCTCCCTCTTTTCTTCCCCTCTCTCCTTCCCTGGTGGTGCCCTTTCCCAATGCCCACTTCATCCCTTTTCCTTTCTACATACCTGTCTTCTAGAGTTTCTTCTCTTTCCTCCCCATTACTTCCCTTCATCTGAATCTCCTCTTTGGTCCCTTTGTCCCTGCTCTCTGCTCCTCCTCCCCTTCCCTGGCCCCTGTTCAGCTCCATACTGAATGCAGGCAGAGCTGGACTAACATGCTCACTTGCTAGCTCAGCCACCCTCCAGAGAAGTCACTCTTCGGTGGCCACCTTCCTGACCCCCTGGTTGCTTCTCCACTTGTTCAGATATTGCTCTGAAGTCTGAGGAGGACAGAGCGGGGCTGCCACAGAAGCAGGCCAGAGGAGAAACCAAACCATGTGTCCACACTGTCCCCCAGCACTGCTGCTCTGAGAGCTTTCGGAGTCCTCAAAGGGTTAGGATTTAGGGGCTTCTTCAGAACCGGGAGTGAAAACAAGCATAGGTCAAAAGAAAAGCGACGGCCCCCACACAAAAATAATAATCACAAATGAAAACTATGTTAACTCTGAGTCCCAAAGTCGAAAAATTGCCTTGAATCTGTCACTAGAGAACACCCAAGGCCTCACTCTCTGGGTTCTGGGTGCCCTGGGAATGGCAGGAGGCTCTGAAAAGCGCGTGGGGGTGCAGAACTATGGGGGCTAGCCTGCCCGCTGGCAGGGGGGGGGGTACCTCCTGTGGCGCTGTCCCGGCCTGACCCCCTGCGGACAGGGTGTGGCGCAGCGTCTGGGGTGGTCCTGGTGCCCTGGGGTTGGCGGGAGGCTGCGCCCAGCTCCTGGACTGCGTTTTCTGCTTCAGGTGAGGGCGTGTCGTGGTGTCACTTTACCTGTGAGCAGAGGGTCCTCCAGAGAAGCCATGGGTCGGGGAGGGGCAGCAGGCGGCGGGAACGGGAACAGGACACCGCGGCCTCAGGGGCTAGGCTGGAGCATGGGAGTGCAGGGGCAGCGAGTATGGTGGGTCCTGCAGTCCCAAATGGGCTGCAGCACAGCACACTGGCGCTGCGCGCCCCTCCTTCCCGCCTGGGCAATTAGCAAAGCCCCTCTCCCGGCCGCCCCCGCCCCCCTCCCTCCTGAGTCCTCTGAGAGCTCACTTCCAGCTTTGGAAATTAGCAAAGACCCTTCTCTGCGCTGGCCCCGCCCCCTCACTTCTGAGGCCGGAGCCCATGCTGGGGTGCGGGGCTAAGCCCTGGCATGCTGCTGCATTGCCAGCGCCTGCCCTGGGCAGCCTCCTAGCCTGGCTCCCTGAGCGGGTGTCCACGCGCAGCCTGGCTGCGAAAAGATCATCAGTCCTAAACGCCAGCTGCACTCTTGGGTCAGTTTGCTGGCTTCCAGATTGCGCCCAAAGCCAGGAACCAGCTTCCCCAGCACAGGCCTGGGCTGAGATGCCTGCCTGGGATCTGTCTGAGCAGTCTCCTCCACTCCAGGCAGGGATGGCACTTCCGCCTGGATGTTTGGGTTTCTTGTTTGTTTTTTTGGTCATTGGTTATTACATGACCTCCAGGGTAGGTGCTCCACAAAGGGAGTGAAAACAGGACGCCATATATAGCATACAGCCATTCTAGAAAAATAGCTTGGGGTTCTCCTGGAAACGCTGCATTGGTCCTTGCACTATGGTTTAATAGAAAAGGGATTATGCACCAAGTTACTTAAATGAGCATAGGTTGAAATCGTTTACTGAGAGTAAATATTTTAAATAGTTATATTTTAACTAAATCTATCATCAATCATAAATCTATTACACGAAGGTTACAGGCAATTTAAAAGCAAGAGCACTCTCTTCAGGGTTTTAAATAATCTTTGTCTGTCTTGGCACATGAGAATGCAAAGATAGGAAATGGTTTGTAAAAGATCATATAATAGCTTTTACTAATTCTATTTATTTGACAGACAGAGATCACAAGTAGGCAGAGAGGCAGGCAGAGAGAAAGATGGGGAAGCAGGCTCCCCGTCAAGCAGAGAGCCTGATGAAGGGCTCGATCCCAGGACCCTGAGATCATGACCTGAGCCCAAGGCAGAGGCTTAACACACGGAGCCACCCAGGCGCCCCCAGATGAAATACATTTCTGACTTAGAAACTTCAGATAGAATTATTTTGTCCATGATGACAACTGAAGAAAATGTGTCATCCCTAAACCTAACCTTAAACCCTACCAACGCTGAAACCTAAGCTGACCTTAAAGCCCAAACTAGAACCCTGAATCCCAAACCTGGAATGGAACCCAAAGCCTGTACCTGAGCCCTGGATCCAAGCCCTGAACCACGAACCCAAACCCTAAACCAGACCTCCAAGTCATGAAACCTGAACCCAAATCTCAGCATGAAGTCAAACCCCAAATTTGACCTTGAACTTTATCCCATAAGCCCTGAGTCTTAAAGCCTAAATCATAAACTTAAAGCCCTAAACTATAACTCTGTTCCCTTGTCCTTCACTCTAAACCCTCACCCTAACACTAAACCCAAAGCCTGATCTAGAACTCTGACTAAAACCTGAACCTGTACCCAAATTCAAATGCTTCACCACACTTTGCTTATGCACTTGCCATTGATGGATATTTGCAGTTTCTACCTTTTGATTCTTGTGAACATTGTTTGGGTTGGGGGCTAGGGTTAGGGTCTTGGATTAGGGTAGGGTCCAGGCTTGAGACCAAGTTGAGGTCAGAGTGTGGGTCTGCATCAGGGCCATGTTCAGTGACACTGTTTGGGTCAAGGACTGTTGTAATTCCACATTGTTTCCAATTCATTGTTCCTTAGCTATTTGGGGGGAAGTTGGGGGGTATTGGGCTCCATGCAGCTTGAATTTCCGGAATGAAATGGCATCAGCTGGACCCCAGGAGGGAGCAGGACCTTCCACTGAAGGGTGAGCTCCCACAGTCCTGCACTGCCTTGCACCGCCTGCAGAGGGCGCCAGACCCCAGCTCCGCCCTGAGCTAAGGCTGCACAGCCACAGCTGGGACCAGAGCCCCGCCTCTTCAGGACCCACTGTGGAGACTTCTGGAGAATGTGGGGCGCCTCCCACCCTGACAGGACAAGCTGAGGAGGGTGTGGCTCTGCATCCACACTGACCGGACCCGTTGTGGAGGACGCGCCCACACTGGCAGCAGTCCAACCTCCTAAGGACCAGATGCTGGAGGAGCTGAGGAGAAGCCGCCTGAGTGCACTGTCAAGGGGTTCGTGGTCTCAGGACCCCACAGAGGAAGGGCGCCCTGTGTAGACACTGGGGCTTCCGTCGTTTTGTGTGAGGAGACGTGGCCTCCTGCTGTGCTGTGCGCGGGGCTGTGGGGTCCCCCCTTTCTGGGCTCGGGTGCTCCTAGGTCCTCATCTGTGTTTGTGTGCTCGCGGATTAGGTTCCTTGGGCTCCTCAGATGGTCTGCAGTCAGGGAGCGTCCCCCTGCTTCGGTGCTTGTGCTCTCCCCACCTCAGCCCTGCGGGGTCCTTCCCGTGTCCACACCCACTCCAGGCTTGCACCGAGTCCGGAAATTCGGGAGCCAGAGTGAGGACTCTGTAGACGGTTTTGGGGAGAGTAGGTATTTTCCCAGTGTGGGTTCTTCCCTGAGCACAGTGCCTCCCCATCTCTGTGTGTACCCCTCCCTGTCTGTCGTCATTGTTGCAGGGCTGTCAGAGGACAGGTCTGTCACCTTCTTGGTTCAGGGGCCTCCCAGGTATCTTGCTGTCTTGGATGCAGGTGTAAATGAGATCGTTCTCCGCAGTCTCTTTCTGATGGTTCCTTCGGAGCACCTAGGAGTGCCACTAATTTGTGCATATTGATTTTGTTCCTTGCAAGTTCTTGAATTTAATAGTTCAATTGGCCTTAAACTCAATCTGCCAGTTATTTGACCAGCAGCATGGGTTTAATTGGGAAGAGCAGAGAATGGCAGTCTGGGCTGAGCAAGCTAAGGTCCCAACACAGGCAAGTGCGAGAAACAAAGGAGAGGAACATTATTTCATGGAGGAGGAAGAAGTTGGGAAGGGTGCTTGAGGAAAAGTCCCTTGGAGAAAGGCAGGGTGATGGAGAATTCTCACCAGCTGAGCTGCAAAGATCCTACAAAAAGTCAGGAGATGAACCTCCAGCTTCCCCTGTGGGGCCTAAAATTGGTGAGTCTGTCCTGTGGGGGATTGCAATGTGGGGTCTGTAATGGGCACTGAGCAGCAGGCGCCCCCTTCCAGCCTCCCCTTCTGGCATCCCCAGTCCACTTTACTGGGGCTTCCCTTCCTGCTTTTGCACAGTTCTAACCAGCTTGTGGTGGAACGTTGTGGAAAAACTGAAATTCCAAATCCACTGCTTCTACTGCACCTGAGATACAGGGGCCCATGATTTAATCCTCCCACGAGTCTCTTGCTAGCCCCACCTGTCCGTTACTCATTTTGAGAGTTGATATTACCAAAGTACTGTAATTCTAAAAATTTCTGAATTAGCTGTATTATTTCTTTTTAGGTATGAAGTTAACTTCCAATTATATGAATTTAATATTTTGGTCATTGTTTTCTAATTTTATTGCCTTATTCTTGGAAAATATAGCCTGATATTTAACTCTAGGAATTTATTGGCATATACTTCTGGCCTAAATAATGGCCTGTTTGTGTAAATGTTCAACTTATGCTTATATACTTACTGAAGACTCTTGTTTTGGGGTTAGGATGGCTACATTTATTAATAGATCAGGACTATTAGATTCTCTAAATTTTGATGTCTCTTAATTTAATCTAATTAAATTATCAGTTAATGAAAGAAGTTAAATTTTTTATGTACTACTGCATCTAAACTTATCAAAGTCTTTGCTATAATTAGACAAGTATGTCATCCTGTTTTTATACCAAGTCTCACATTAAAAAAATCATACTATCTGAAATATTATTTATTTTTATTATTATTTATTTTTTTTAAAAGATTGTATTTATTGGGGTACCTGAGTTAAGTGTCTACCTATAGCTCAGGTCATAATACCCGGGTCCTGGGATAGAGCCCCGCAGGGGGTTCCCTGCTCAGTGGCGTGCTTCTCCCTCTCCCTCTGTTATTCCCTCTGCTGTGTGCATGTTTTTCTTTTCTCACTCTCTCTCAAATAAATAAGTAAAATTTAAAGATTATCTCTCTCAAATAAATAAGTCAAATTTTTTTTCTCAATGGGAGGGAGAAGCAGACTCTCCACTGAGCAGGGAGCCTGATGCAGGGCTCAATACCAGGACCCTGGGATCATCACCTGAGCTGAAGGCAGACACTTGAACCGACTAAGTCACCCAGGCACTCCAGCTGTTTATTTATTTATTTATTTTTATTATGCATATGTTTTATCTCTCTTTTCTACAAGTCTTTTTTTTGATCTTTTTACTTTTTTCATAAAACTGAATTATTTCAAGATGACTTGGTCATCCTCTTTTCCCCAACCTCAAAGATCATAGAGTATATTTTAACTGTTAAAATAATATTAGTATTTAAGTGCTGCCTACACAAATTAAGGCAAATTATCTGTGATCTGTATTCCTGAAAATATTTTTTTTATTATGCCTTCCTATGCCAATGACATTTTATAAGGATCTAAATGTTTCCATTTGTGATTTTTTTTCAAGATAATAAAGCTATTACTTCATTCTTTTTTATATCTGATGTTATTTAAAAAAATTCTGTCAGTCTGATTCTTGTTTCTTTATTAATGAATTATTTTTTTTCTCTCTAACACTTGTGATTTTTTTTGTGTGTCTTTGGTATGTATGCCCTAGTTTGGGATTCATAGAGTCAACTCTAGTTATGAATATTTTCTTTCTTTTCTTGTATGTAAGTTTTAATCCAGTGTCTTGACTATTTTATGCTTGAGAAATAGATGTACATTAATATTCAAATATTTCTTTCCTTTTTCTTCTTTCATTTAAAAAAAGTCATTTATTTTATTTTATTTAAAAATATTTATTTATTTATTTGGAGTAGAGAGAGAGGGTCATGAAGAGTGGCTGATTATATACTTTCAATTTGGGAGGAGGTTAGGGATAGCACAAGCCTCCAAGGTATTTTATAAACAAGGTTTCCAGGACCTTGAGGGGGCTAGCTATTGTTAGGGAAAGGTCATTTATTACTATTTAGTAAAAACTCAGGGAAGAGACTCTTCTGATGTGTATCAGTGGGTATATGCTTGGGAGATGATTGCCAATGTATATCTTGAGGGCAGGGGTGGGGAGTAGAGATAAAGAAGTTTCCAAAGTAATTTTTACATGTGAAAGTAGATTTTCAGTATCCTGGGGGGTGGACTAAGAATGCTTTTTGCCCTGAGTGGATGTGTCCACATGGAAGCAGCTGAGTCCCCAGAGGAGCTTCAAGGACTTGTCAACAGGCTATGAGTAGTAAGGAAATCTAATTTCTTCTCTAGCTTTTGTTCCACACACATCACCTACATCTTACACCTCTTTTATATTGATAATTTTAATGCTTTGCTGGTATCCAGATGACTATATCCTTAAGTGACTTCTTATCTCTATTGAATCCATTACGTATTCTATCCATTGTATTCTTAATTCAACTAGATTACATATATTTAATCTATTAGTACCACTAGGTTCTTATTCTTGTTTTTATTTCAAAATCTTTCCTTATTTCCTTACATTATTTATTGGGTATATTTTAAATCCCTGAAATACTCACTTATTATATATAAGCTGTCAACCGTATTCTTATTTTGAGGTAGCTATATCTTTTTGGGTTTTAGGACATCATACCAACAATGCCAAATAATTTTCAGACAACAGCAGGATCTCCAAGAATTCAACTAAATTCTGACACTATCTACCTGAACATAGTGTAAGATTTCATCAGTTAATGGATCAGTCCTCCAAGACTATCTCCAACCCCACCTCAGATGCCAGTCTCACTGTAGGCCCCAGGTTATTACCTGTGCTTGTGACTGAGCAACTACAAGTTGGAGGTCCCAGTGGCCTACTTCTTACGTTCTTTTAATTTGCTACAGGGACTCACAAAACTCAGAAAAATACTTACTTTATGTTTGCCAGCTTATTAAAAGATATAATAGAAGATTTAAATCAATAGATAGATAAAGAAGTGCACAGGGCAAGGTATGGAGAATGGGCACAGAGCTTCTATTACCTTCTGTAAGACTGCCACTCTTCCTGCCTTTTCATACATTTCACAAACTAAAAGCTTTCTGAACCCAGTCCTTTCAGCTTTTCTGTGGAGGCTTCATGACATAGTCATGACTGACTAAATCATTGTCATTTGCTGATCTAATCTCCAGATCCTCTTCCCTCCCCAGATAATCCTGTATTGGGAGGAAGGGGAGGCAAAAAGTTGTGAAGGCTTTCACCAAGTGGTTGGTCCTTCAGGCAAACAGCCCTTGCCTTGAGTGAGGTCTGAAGGTCACTTCATTAACAGAACAAAACACACCTCTCTCACCCTTATCACAGGAAATCCCAAGAGTTTTAGGAGCTGTGAGTCAGTAGCCATGGTTGAAAACCAAATATTCAGATGACCAAAATATATTTCTTGTAAACCACTATATTACACTACATGCTTAAGTATTTAATTATGTGATCTTTTAAACTAATATTTTTCTAAGAGTATAAACTGTTCTGGCAGTAATCTGGATTGGGGAGTGATGTATTGCCAAATTTCTGTCGTTTTAGTCCAGGAAGTCAAAGAGAAAGAACAGGAGAGCCCCTTAGGGCAGGAAGTTCAAAGTAACAATGTTAACTACTACTACCTTTTCTTGATTTTTTTTTTTAAACAAGCAAATCTTCTCTTCAGAGTTGCAGTTTAAAGCCAAGAACATGCAGAATTGGGAGAAAAAATAGTTAAATTTGGAGACTTGCAGAGGTAGAATCAGAGTAGTGAAAGCCATTACAGCAACTGAACTAACTGAGGTCAGTCTTTGGTGAATCACAGAAACACGTGGAGTTGTCAAACAAAGGAATCTTTGTTTACAACATACAAGGAGATCACAGGGAATAAGTTCCAAAGCCTTGACTGTTTGAACAGGAGAGAGATTTTTATTTAGTATTTAAGATGAATACTCAGAAGGGAGAGTTTTATTATTCCGTGTATGGTTGGTCATAAGGTTGTGGCTGCATGCACATCCACATATGTATTTGTGCAATATGTATTGCATGTTCACCTGAATGAAGCTTGTATTCCACCGAGGGCAGAAACTTCAACGTTAGAATAAAGCAGAGGTAACTGTTGGACAAGGGAAAGGGACTCTGCAGGCTTCAAGAGCAGATAGAAACTAGATGGGGTCTTGGGCTCATTTTCTGGGACAAGGAATGCAAGGCCTTGATTGCTTTTGAAATAGCACTAGGAGTTTTACCACTGATTTATTGTCTCAATAGCTTAGGCTATTTCCTGGTCTGGTGGTGACTGTTAGTTTTCCCATTGCCTTGTTCCCTCAAAATCCTTAAGGAGTGAGGTTTTTGCATTTCTTTTTAAGAACCTCCCAGGAAGTTTTGGAAGAAGTGTGCTTGGGCAAGTACACAGGTGGGGTATAGATCATTGAAAATAGCTGGGGACAAAAAATGATTTTCTTATGTCAGGAAAACTATATGTCATCTTAATTTTCTGGGAACCTCTAATTCTTTCTGCTGATGTTACCAGCAGGCTTCTGAGATATTACTGATTGTTCTCTTGTACCTAAGGAAAAAGAAATGTAGAAAGCAAAAGACAAAACTTTAAAATCTATCCTCCAACTCATCAATTCACTGCAGCCACCTCTCTGTCTTTCCCTTTCTCTTTTTCTTTATCTTTCTCTCTCACTTTCTCTCTCACATACGCACAACACACGCAAATCATCTTAAAACAATTTTTAATTTTCCCTATTCCATTTTAATATACTTGAGGCATGATCATTTTCTTAGTAAATACAAGAAAAAAAAATCTAGGATTCCATCATTCTGTGTGATTAAAGTATTGAGGAATTTCCTTCCAATAGCACTTATAAAAACACATTTTATTTATGTAATATTATATAATCAGGTGCCTGCATTTTTCTTATTCTCTAACTAGTGTTATTTGGCAATTAATATTTTTTCAATCAATATTCCCCTATATCTGAATGTGTGGGCAGTGAGAGATGAGTTAGAGGCAAGGATGGTGAACACTCCCAACAACTGCAGACTACATATATCTTAAGCCATGATTTTCTTTGCAAAGGTCAACATTGATAATGTTCTAGTCATACCTCCGTGTACCAGGAAAGAAGTAGCATATTTCTTGAAAGACACAGCTATCAAAGCTCCATTGAGAAACTGTAAAGATGGACAAGCGATTTCCAAATTACATATCTGATAATGGACATCTACTCTGATTATTTAAATATGAATAAAAATAAAAAAACCTTACTAATAACCAAACAGAGTATCCAATTTTACATGTGAAGGAAATAATGGAAGAGACATGTCACCAAAAGTATATGGATGGCTTATAGGCACATGACAAATTTCTCAACATTTAGACATTAAAGAAATACAAATTAAAATCATAATGAGACATGCTTACATATCTATTAGAATGGCTAAAATTATAAAGGCTAATTGTACTTGGTCTGAGCTAGATTGAGAAGCAACAAAAAATCTAAACTGTTGTTGGCATATATCATGATACAACCACTTTGGAAAATAGTTTGAAAATTTTTTTAAATGCAAAATATGTTGCAGTTACAAAAATAGCCATTTTACTTCTAGGCATTTAACCAAGAGAAACAAGCCCTATGTTCATACAGGGACTTGTATATGAATTTCATAGCAGCTTTATTTTTAAGAATTGAAAACAGTGGAAATGTTCATCAATGTCCATCCATAGAGCAAAGAAAAATTATGATCTATTCATTAAAGAGATTACTATTCAACATCAAAATGAACTATTTACAATTGGAGATTCTCAAAGTAATGATGCTGAGAAAAGAAAAGCCAGGCAATGAATAGTATATACAGTGTGATTCCATGACTATAAAAAATCTAGAAAATACAAATTTATATATAGTCACAGTCATCAAATATATTGGTGTGATTTTAGTGCCTTCTTCTGTGATCCTATAGCTTCCTACACTTGCATCTCTGAGCATTTGTTACACCATGTGAAAATATGAACTCTTTCTCTTCATTCTGTCTTACTAGAATAAGAGTCCTTGAAATTTTATGGACAATTGAACTCTCAGTTATTAGCAGAAATTCTATCACACAGTAAGTTTCCAAATATAAAAGCCAGAGTTTTACAATGACTTCTAAGCTTTTACATGATCTAGCCACTCATTTAACCTCTGTGACCTCTTTCCCTGCTACTCTTCAGTCACTCACAGTGGCCTCCTTGCTATTCCTCAGATATGCCAGGCATGATCCAACCTTATGGCCTTCAAGATAGCCAATTCCTTTGTCTGGAGTGACCTTATTGCTGATAGTTCTGCGCAAATTCATCACCTTTCCATACCTTTGTTCAATTGTCAGCTTCATTGTAACTACCCTGATCTTCCTATTAAAAATTTTAACTCCCCATCCCCTGCCTAGCAACCTTGATTTTTCTCACCCTGATCGAGTTTTTCTTTTTCCCCATTGTACTCATCCTTTTTGAATGCACTATGCAATTTTTATTAAGGTTTATAGCTTTGAATTGTCTCACCCATTAAAATAAAAGTTCTACAAAGCCAAGTATTTCATTTACCAGTGTAGTCTGAAGTAATATCTGCCATATAATAGTTCAGTAGACAACTGGTAAATTTCAAAATAAATTAATGTTGAGAATATACTGAATTTCACAAGTCATTTCAATATTTATTTCCAAAAAATAAACTATGTAAAACATACCTTAAATTTACTTTCAAAATATTTTATAGCATATAATGGACAATATACATAAGCCTTAAAGAAACAATCCTATAAATAACCATTTCATACCTACTTAAAAACTACATAATACCACACTCCTAGATCCTCTCTGAACGCTCTAAAATAACCCTAAAGGAAATACATTTTTAAAAATAACAGATTTTTTGTCAAATAATTTAATAAAATAAAAGTTTCATTCATCTATGTAGATCATAATAAATGTTTTTAATAAGCATGAAATTATAACTCTGAAGTGTGCTAAAATGAAACCACCTGCTAAGGGTGAGAGAATAAAAATAAACATCATGTTTCCAAATAAGAGGAATTTATTACCTTTGAATCAAAGCATGTGGATTTGTTCAAACTGGCAATAAAGGAATATGGAGACACAAACCATAGAAAGTCATATTTTAGATTTCTAAAAGACTTCGAAGTGAAAAGTATACATTCACTTCTCACTTATTGCTCCTACATATTCATGAATTTGAGAGAAAATATAGGCCCTGTGTGTCTTAGCAACTAATGGGATATTTTTTGATATTTACATGCTTACACATAGTATGTGTTATAGTCTTCTCTTTTACATGCTGTAAAAAGGTTAACCCCTTTTCTGCAGAGATCTGAAAATGTGAAACAGTGCCTGAGTAGCTGAATTCATCTAATTCAAATTTCTTGCAGGTCTAAGACCTATTGATTTTCACTTGACTGCCTCCTTTTTCATCTGTCAATTGGTTACAAATTCTGGTACTGAAGAGAATACATTGGGGCTGGTGGCTCAGTGTGTTAAAGCCTCTGCCTTCAGTTCAGGTCATTATCTCAGGATCCTGGGATCGAGCTCCACATCGGGACATAATGTAACGACAGATAGTTTATATGGGAGCCCTTTGGGTACTCTGGTGGATGAATGTTTTTAAATTAGTTTTTCATGGACATGGGGAGTTAGAGACGAGAAGGGAGGTGGGGGAAATTGGAAGGGGAGCTGAATCATGAGAGACTATGGACTCTGAAAAACAATCTGAGGGTTTTGAAGGGGCGGGGGATTTGGAGGTTGGGGTACCAGGTGTTGGGTATCATAGAGGGCACTGCTTGCATGGAGCACTGGGTGTGGTGCAAAAAGAATGAATACTGTTATGCTGAAAATAAATAAAAAATTAATTTAAAAAATATTAGTTTTTCGTAAACTACAAAAAAAAAAAAAAAAAGAAAAGCGCTCCCATTTATAGCGTACACTTTATGGTTCACAAAGCACGTGCCAACAATAAAAATAATAATGGGTTACCGTTACACTTCATAGAAAAGGAGGTACAGGGAAATTGAATGAAAGGGAATAACAAAGTAGGTTCATAAGTCAATCTTCCTTGTAAAAAAATTAACCTGAAAGTGCGTTTCTGCCACCTCTCTCCTGTGTGACATTTTATCGATGGGAGATGGAAAATAAATGGTCTGGTTAACCTTTCCCTCCCCCTCAAAACCCATTATTTGAAAACACAAAAAGGGAAGTGAAGGGAGAAATCCTCCCACTCCCATCCCCACTCACCTCCATAGCCACCTCCTCTTCCAAGAACCTAGCAGACAAGGTGCCAAGAAGCGTTAGGTACCAGCAGTGGTCTCAGATCTCATTCAAGAATCATGGTGAAAGGCATTCAAAGAGATTGTGGGGGCACAGGGATCCAATTAAGGGGGACAAGTTTAAGGTTTGCCTGGTCCCCTAAAAACTAATGGCACTAGAGAAGATGAGCTTTGGGAACTATAGCATAATGGATACAATGTGTAAAAAGCTTCAGTGAGTCATGGTGGGAAGAGGCCAAGAGGGTAGCAAACACAGTCTTAGATGATGTTATTAATAGCACTATAGGCTCTAGATTTCCTGTTGTGGTGTTCTTTGCAAGACCAGCCCGGCCAAAGTGGATACTCTCAACCTGGAACAGAGGGTCTTGGAGATGCCAGCACGTGAGGTATGATGAGAGGGTAAAATGATAGGAGGTGTCCTTTGGAAGGACTGACTCCTTGACTTTAAAAGGGAGAACCCAAATCTGTAGGTGAAATCTTTCTGGCTACAAAGAGGGCCAAGGCCTCCTAAGGTCAAGGTCTCCTCGTCACTTGCAAAGATGTCGAAGAACATATTCAGACATTTCAAAGATGTCCTCATATCATTGGTTCCCACTCTGGAATTCTATCAATAAGGTGAGAGTTCCTCTAGTTGAAAAAGAGATCTAAAAAGACTTCCCTTTCTCATGTAATTTCTGTAACCTCCAGGACACACCCACCTCCCCCTTCCAGCTCTGTAATGAAGCCACAGCTGGTGCCAATTTGTGGAACTCCTTAAAGGCTATTCTCCCTTATATACCCCGGGACCAAGTTCCCATGCTCCCTCACCCGATTTCCTGCACTCACCTCCCACCTGGTGTGTTCACACCTGCAAGTGCCTTTTACCAACCCCTTTGCCAAAAGGCAGCCAGAGTGACCTTTCAAAGACCTATCAGTTCCTGGCATTTGTCTCCATAGAAATCTGCACTGATCTTCTAACAAATTCTCAGTCCTCCAAAGGCACCCATAATCCTCCCATCAGTCTATTCATACCCCTCCAACTGACTGATGCCTGTTCTGCCCCATCTCTCTGCCCTTCAACCACACTGCCTCCTTCTTCCTGTGGAGACCTCTCATGGCACCTGCCTCCAAGCACAGGTGATTCCCATTGATGGGAAGACCCTCTTCTCTCCCCCATCGACCCACTCCAGTTACTCCCACTTATTCGTGAGCTCACAAGCCCCATGGTACACACTCTCCATGCAGCCTGCTCTCTCTTTTCTAGCACTGGCCTCCGTTTCTAGCTGTGCTTGTGTCATGGATGTCCCTCCCCAGCCAGCCTCCAAGCTCTCCTTCCCTTTAGCTCCAACACCTGACACAGTGCCTGGCACGTAGTAAGCCCTGGCTAGCTTCTAAGAGCCTCACTGAGGGACTGAAAGCATTTTAAAAATGTCACCACGTAGGCTCGAAACTGTAGGCAGAAAAAGCTTTGCCTGGATTGACATTTTAGAGACGTATTCGTCAAGTTGGATATGTTCACTGACTTTACCTTGTAAAATTAAAAAAAAAAAAGGACCTCTGTATCGCTTCGCATCTAAGGAAGGCGCATGTATACTATTAGACCACGTTATGAGCTTAATGGAAGGAGACAAGATGTTTTCGCTAAGAAAATGTATAAGACTGTTGAGGTCAAGTGGGAGGAAACAGTCCGTTTGTTGGAGCATTGCTATCTTACTCTATCACAGCCACTCATAAAAATCTGACACGGGGTGAGTCAGAATTGTCTGTCGGAGATGAGTTAGATCTGGCTCATGTTCCTACAGACATGAAAGCCAGAAGCGAAGAAGGAGGCTTTGAAAGCGTGGGTTGAGGAGGCCGTGTGGTTCACTGCGATGAGCTAAGTGCCCAGGGCCACCAGCAGACATGCTGGCCTGTGTCCGTCCTTTGTTCTGGGGTCCCTCTTGCACCATGTGGTGAGGCTGGTGGCTGGGAGCAGCTCAGGACAGGACCTGGTGGCATCTTACCTCTCCCACCCTCCTGTGGGCTCCAGTGGGCTCCAGTAGGTCCCAAGGGACAGCCTGCCTTCCTTGAAAAGCCCAGTAGCACTGGGAGCAGAAACTGGGGCCAAAGAGTGAGCACCCTGTTTGACAAGCTGGACCAGCCACCTCTTCTTCAGATGCAGGGGGAGCCCTGGCATGCTGACTCCTCCCTTCTCCCTTTCCCCTTTCCTCTTTCCTCCCTCTTTTCTTCCCCTCTCTCCTTCCCTGGTGGTGCCCTTTCCCAATGCCCACTTCATCCCTTTTCCTTTCTACATACCTGTCTTCTAGAGTTTCTTCTCTTTCCTCCCCATTACTTCCCTTCATCTGAATCTCCTCTTTGGTCCCTTTGTCCCTGCTCTCTGCTCCTCCTCCCCTTCCCTGGCCCCTGTTCAGCTCCATACTGAATGCAGGCAGAGCTGGACTAACATGCTCACTTGCTAGCTCAGCCACCCTCCAGAGAAGTCACTCTTCGGTGGCCACCTTCCTGACCCCCTGGTTGCTTCTCCACTTGTTCAGATATTGCTCTGAAGTCTGAGGAGGACAGAGCGGGGCTGCCACAGAAGCAGGCCAGAGGAGAAACCAAACCATGTGTCCACACTGTCCCCCAGCACTGCTGCTCTGAGAGCTTTCGGAGTCCTCAAAGGGTTAGGATTTAGGGGCTTCTTCAGAACCGGGAGTGAAAACAAGCCTAGGTCAAAAGAAAAGCGACGGCCCCCACACAAAAATAATAATCACAAATGAAAACTATGTTAACTCTGAGTCCCAAAGTCGAAAAATTGCCTTGAATCTGTCACTAGAGAACACCCAAGGCCTCACTCTCTGGGTTCTGGGTGCCCTGGGAATGGCAGGAGGCTCTGAAAAGCGCGTGGGGGTGCAGAACTATGGGGGCTAGCCTGCCCGCTGGCAGGGGGGGGGGGTACCTCCTGTGGCGCTGTCCCGGCCTGACCCCCTGCGGACAGGGTGTGGCGCAGCGTCTGGGGTGGTCCTGGTGCCCTGGGGTTGGCGGGAGGCTGCGCCCAGCTCCTGGACTGCGTTTTCTGCTTCAGGTGAGGGCGTGTCGTGGTGTCACTTTACCTGTGAGCAGAGGGTCCTCCAGAGAAGCCATGGGTCGGGGAGGGGCAGCAGGCGGCGGGAACGGGAACAGGACACCGCGGCCTCAGGGGCTAGGCTGGAGCATGGGAGTGCAGGGGCAGCGAGTATGGTGGGTCCTGCAGTCCCAAATGGGCTGCAGCACAGCACACTGGCGCTGCGCGCCCCTCCTTCCCGCCTGGGCAATTAGCAAAGCCCCTCTCCCGGCCGCCCCCGCCCCCCTCCCTCCTGAGTCCTCTGAGAGCTCACTTCCAGCTTTGGAAATTAGCAAAGACCCTTCTCTGCGCTGGCCCCGCCCCCTCACTTCTGAGGCCGGAGCCCATGCTGGGGTGCGGGGCTAAGCCCTGGCATGCTGCTGCATTGCCAGCGCCTGCCCTGGGCAGCCTCCTAGCCTGGCTCCCTGAGCGGGTGTCCACGCGCAGCCTGGCTGCGAAAAGATCATCAGTCCTAAACGCCAGCTGCACTCTTGGGTCAGTTTGCTGGCTTCCAGATTGCGCCCAAAGCCAGGAACCAGCTTCCCCAGCACAGGCCTGGGCTGAGATGCCTGCCTGGGATCTGTCTGAGCAGTCTCCTCCACTCCAGGCAGGGATGGCACTTCAACCTGGTTGTTTGGGTTTCTTGTTTGTTTTTTTGGTCATTGGTTATTACATGACCTCCAGGGTAGGTGCTCCACAAAGGGAGTGAAAACAGGACGCCATATATAGCATACAGCCATTCTAGAAAAATAGCTTGGGGTTCTCCTGGAAACGCTGCATTGGTCCTTGCACTATGGTTTAATAGAAAAGGGATTATGCACCAAGTTACTTAAATGAGCATAGGTTGAAATCGTTTACTGAGAGTAAATATTTTAAATAGTTATATTTTAACTAAATCTATCATCAATCATAAATCTATTACACGAAGGTTACAGGCAATTTAAAAGCAAGAGCACTCTCTTCAGGGTTTTAAATAATCCTTGTCTGTCTTGGCACATGAGAATGCAAAGATAGGAAATGGTTTGTAAAAGATCATATAATAGCTTTTACTAATTCTATTTATTTGACAGACAGAGATCACAAGTAGGCAGAGAGGCAGGCAGAGAGAAAGATGGGGAAGCAGGCTCCCCGTCAAGCAGAGAGCCTGATGAAGGGCTCGATCCCAGGACCCTGAGATCATGACCTGAGCCCAAGGCAGAGGCTTAACACACGGAGCCACCCAGGCGCCCCCAGATGAAATACATTTCTGACTTAGAAACTTCAGATAGAATTATTTTGTCCATGATGACAACTGAAGAAAATGTGTCATCCCTAAACCTAACCTTAAACCCTACCAACGCTGAAACCTAAGCTGACCTTAAAGCCCAAACTAGAACCCTGAATCCCAAACCTGGAATGGAACCCAAAGCCTGTACCTGAGCCCTGGATCCAAGCCCTGAACCACGAACCCAAACCCTAAACCAGACCTCCAAGTCATGAAACCTGAACCCAAATCTCAGCATGAAGTCAAACCCCAAATTTGACCTTGAACTTTATCCCATAAGCCCTGAGTCTTAAAGCCTAAATCATAAACTTAAAGCCCTAAACTATAACTCTGTTCCCTTGTCCTTCACTCTAAACCCTCACCCTAACACTAAACCCAAAGCCTGATCTAGAACTCTGACTAAAACCTGAACCTGTACCCAAATTCAAATGCTTCACCACACTTTGCTTAGGCACTTGCCATTGATGGATATTTGCAGTTTCTACCTTTTGATTCTTGTGAACATTGTTTGGGTTGGGGGCTAGGGTTAGGGTCTTGGATTAGGGTAGGGTCCAGGCTTGAGACCAAGTTGAGGTCAGAGTGTGGGTCTGCATCAGGGCCATGTTCAGTGACACTGTTTGGGTCAAGGACTGTTGTAATTCCACATTGTTTCCAATTCATTGTTCCTTAGCTATTTGGGGGGAAGTTGGGGGGTATTGGGCTCCATGCAGCTTGAATTTCCGGAATGAAATGGCATCAGCTGGACCCCAGGAGGGAGCAGGACCTTCCACTGAAGGGTGAGCTCCCACAGTCCTGCACTGCCTTGCACCGCCTGCAGAGGGCGCCAGACCCCAGCTCCGCCCTGAGCCAAGGCTGCACAGCCACAGCTGGGACCAGAGCCCCGCCTCTTCAGGACCCACTGTGGAGACTTCTGGAGAATGTGGGGCGCCTCCCACCCTGACAGGACAAGCTGAGGAGGGTGTGGCTCTGCATCCACACTGACCGGACCCGTTGTGGAGGACGCGCCCACACTGGCAGCAGTCCAACCTCCTAAGGACCAGATGCTGGAGGAGCTGAGGAGAAGCCGCCTGAGTGCACTGTCAAGGGGTTCGTGGTCTCAGGACCCCACAGAGGAAGGGCGCCCTGTGTAGACACTGGGGCTTCCGTCGTTTTGTGTGAGGAGACGTGGCCTCCTGCTGTGCTGTGCGCGGGGCTGTGGGGTCCCCCCTTTCTGGGCTCGGGTGCTCCTAGGTCCTCATCTGTGTTTGTGTGCTCGCGGATTAGGTTCCTTGGGCTCCTCAGATGGTCTGCAGTCAGGGAGCGTCCCCCTGCTTCGGTGCTTGTGCTCTCCCCACCTCAGCCCTGCGGGGTCCTTCCCGTGTCCACACCCACTCCAGGCTTGCACCGAGTCCGGAAATTCGGGAGCCAGAGTGAGGACTCTGTAGACGGTTTTGGGGAGAGTAGGTATTTTCCCAGTGTGGGTTCTTCCCTGAGCACAGTGCCTCCCCATCTCTGTGTGTACCCCTCCCTGTCTGTCGTCATTGTTGCAGGGCTGTCAGAGGACAGGTCTGTCACCTTCTTGGTTCAGGGGCCTCCCAGGTATCTTGCTGTCTTGGATGCAGGTGTAAATGAGATCGTTTTCCGCAGTCTCTTTCTGATGGTTCCTTCGGAGCACCTAGGAGTGCCACTAATTTGTGCATATTGATTTTGTTCCTTGCAAGTTCTTGAATTTATTAGTTCAATTGGCCTTAAACTCAATCTGCCAGTTATTTGACCAGCAGCATGGGTTTAATTGGGAAGAGCAGAGAATGGCAGTCTGGGCTGAGCAAGCTAAGGTCCCATCACAGGCAAGTGCGAGAAACAAAGGAGAGGAACATTATTTCATGGAGGAGGAAGAAGTTGGGAAGGGTGCTTGAAGAAAAGTCCCTTGGAGAAAGGCAGGGTGATGGAGAATTCTCACCAGCTGAGCTGCAAAGATCCTACAAAAAGTCAGGAGATGAACCTCCAGCTTCCCCTGTGGGGCCTAAAATTGGTGAGTCTGTCCTGTGGGGGATTGCAATGTGGGGTCTGTAATGGGCACTGAGCAGCAGGCGCCCCCTTCCAGCCTCCCCTTCTGGCATCCCCAGTCCACTTTACTGGGGCTTCCCTTCCTGCTTTTGCACAGTTCTAACCAGCTTGTGGTGGAACGTTGTGGAAAAACTGAAATTCCAAATCCACTGCTTCTACTGCACCTGAGATACAGGGGCCCATGATTTAATCCTCCCACGAGTCTCTTGCTAGCCCCACCTGTCCGTTACTCATTTTGAGAGTTGATATTACCAAAGTACTGTAATTCTAAAAATTTCTGAATTAGCTGTATTATTTCTTTTTAGGTATGAAGTTAACTTCCAATTATATGAATTTAATATTTTGGTCATTGTTTTCTAATTTTATTGCCTTATTCTTGGAAAATATAGCCTGATATTTAACTCTAGGAATTTATTGGCATATACTTCTGGCCTAAATAATGGCCTGTTTGTGTAAATGTTCAACTTATGCTTATATACTTACTGAAGACTCTTGTTTTGGGGTTAGGATGGCTACATTTATTAATAGATCAGGACTATTAGATTCTCTAAATTTTGATGTCTCTTAATTTAATCTAATTAAATTATCAGTTAATGAAAGAAGTTAAATTTTTTATGTACTACTGCATCTAAACTTATCAAAGTCTTTGCTATAATTAGACAAGTATGTCATCCTGTTTTTATACCAAGTCTTACATTAAAAAAATCATACTATCTGAAATATTATTTATTTTTATTATTATTTATTTTTTTTTAAAGATTGTATTTATTAGGGTACCTCTGTTATTCCCTCTGCTGTGTGCATGTTTTTCTTTTCTCACTCTCTCTCAAATAAATAAGTAAAATTTAAAGATTATCTCTCTCAAATAAATAAGTCAAATTTTTTTTCTCAATGGGAGGGAGAAGCAGACTCTCCACTGAGCAGGGAGCCTGATGCAGGGCTCAATACCAGGACCCTGGGATCATCACCTGAGCTGAAGGCAGACACTTGAACCGACTAAGTCACCCAGGCACTCCAGCTGTTTATTTATTTATTTATTTTTATTATGCATATGTTTTATCTCTCTTTTCTACAAGTCTTTTTTTTGATCTTTTTACTTTTTTCATAAAACTGAATTATTTCAAGATGACTTGGTCATCCTCTTTTCCCCAACCTCAAAGATCATAGAGTATATTTTAACTGTTAAAATAATATTAGTATTTAAGTGCTGCCTACACAAATTAAGGCAAATTATCTGTGATCTGTATTCCTGAAAATATTTTTTTTATTATGCCTTCCTATGCCAATGACATTTTATAAGGATCTAAATGTTTCCATTTGTGATTTTTTTTTCAAGATAATAAAGCTATTACTTCATTCTTTTTTATATCTGATGTTATTTAAAAAAATTCTGTCAGTCTGATTCTTGTTTCTTTATTAATGAATTATTTTTTTTCTCTCTAACACTTGTGATTTTTTTTGTGTGTCTTTGGTATGTATGCCCTAGTTTGGGATTCATAGAGTCAACTCTAGTTATGAATATTTTCTTTCTTTTCTTGTATGTAAGTTTTAATCCAGTGTCTTGACTATTTTATGCTTGAGAAATAGATGTACATTAATATTCAAATATTTCTTTCCTTTTTCTTCTTTCATTTAAAAAAAGTCATTTATTTTATTTTATTTAAAAATATTTATTTATTTATTTGGAGTAGAGAGAGAGGGTCATGAAGAGTGGCTGATTATATACTTTCAATTTGGGAGGAGGTTAGGGATAGCACAAGCCTCCAAGGTATTTTATAAACAAGGTTTCCAGGACCTTGAGGGGGCTAGCTATTGTTAGGGAAAGGTCATTTATTACTATTTAGTAAAAACTCAGGGAAGAGACTCTTCTGATGTGTATCAGTGGGTATATGCTTGGGAGATGATTGCCAATGTATATCTTGAGGGCAGGGGTGGGGAGTAGAGATAAAGAAGTTTCCAAAGTAATTTTTACATGTGAAAGTAGATTTTCAGTATCCTGGGGGGTGGACTAAGAATGCTTTTTGCCCTGAGTGGATGTGTCCACATGGAAGCAGCTGAGTCCCCAGAGGAGCTTCAAGGACTTGTCAACAGGCTATGAGTAGTAAGGAAATCTAATTTCTTCTCTAGCTTTTGTTCCACACACATCACCTACATCTTACACCTCTTTTATATTGATAATTTTAATGCTTTGCTGGTATCCAGATGACTATATCCTTAAGTGACTTCTTATCTCTATTGAATCCATTACGTATTCTATCCATTGTATTCTTAATTCAACTAGATTACATATATTTAATCTATTAGTACCACTAGGTTCTTATTCTTGTTTTTATTTCAAAATCTTTCCTTATTTCCTTACATTATTTATTGGGTATATTTTAAATCCCTGAAATACTCACTTATTATATATAAGCTGTCAACCGTATTCTTATTTTGAGGTAGCTATATCTTTTTGGGTTTTAGGACATCATACCAACAATGCCAAATAATTTTCAGACAACAGCAGGATCTCCAAGAATTCAACTAAATTCTGACACTATCTACCTGAACATAGTGTAAGATTTCATCAGTTAATGGATCAGTCCTCCAAGACTATCTCCAACCCCACCTCAGATGCCAGTCTCACTGTAGGCCCCAGGTTATTACCTGTGCTTGTGACTGAGCAACTACAGGTTGGAGGTCCCAGTGGCCTACTTCTTACGTTCTTTTAATTTGCTACAGGGACTCACAAAACTCAGAAAAATACTTACTTTATGTTTGCCAGCTTATTAAAAGATATAATAGAAGATTTAAATCAATAGATAGATAAAGAAGTGCACAGGGCAAGGTATGGAGAATGGGCACAGAGCTTCTATTACCTTCTGTAAGACTGCCACTCTTCCTGCCTTTTCATACATTTCACAAACTAAAAGCTTTCTGAACCCAGTCCTTTCAGCTTTTCTGTGGAGGCTTCATGACATAGTCATGACTGACTAAATCATTGTCATTTGCTGATCTAATCTCCAGATCCTCTTCCCTCCCCAGATAATCCTGTATTGGGAGGAAGGGGAGGCAAAAAGTTGTGAAGGCTTTCACCAAGTGGTTGGTCCTTCAGGCAAACAGCCCTTGCCTTGAGTGAGGTCTGAAGGTCACTTCATTAACAGAACAAAACACACCTCTCTCACCCTTATCACAGGAAATCCCAAGAGTTTTAGGAGCTGTGAGTCAGTAGCCATGGTTGAAAACCAAATATTCAGATGACCAAAATATATTTCTTGTAAACCACTATATTACACTACATGCTTAAGTATTTAATTATGTGATCTTTTAAACTAATATTTTTCTAAGAGTATAAACTGTTCTGGCAGTAATCTGGATTGGGGAGTGATGTATTGCCAAATTTCTGTCGTTTTAGTCCAGGAAGTCAAAGAGAAAGAACAGGAGAGCCCCTTAGGGCAGGAAGTTCAAAGTAACAATGTTAACTACTACTACCTTTTCTTGATTTTTTTTTTTAAACAAGCAAATCTTCTCTTCAGAGTTGCAGTTTAAAGCCAAGAACATGCAGAATTGGGAGAAAAAATAGTTAAATTTGGAGACTTGCAGAGGTAGAATCAGAGTAGTGAAAGCCATTACAGCAACTGAACTAACTGAGGTCAGTCTTTGGTGAATCACAGAAACACGTGGAGTTGTCAAACAAAGGAATCTTTGTTTACAACATACAAGGAGATCACAGGGAATAAGTTCCAAAGCCTTGACTGTTTGAACAGGAGAGAGATTTTTATTTAGTATTTAAGATGAATACTCAGAAGGGAGAGTTTTATTATTCCGTGTATGGTTGGTCATAAGGTTGTGGCTGCATGCACATCCACATATGTATTTGTGCAATATGTATTGCATGTTCACCTGAATGAAGCTTGTATTCCACCGAGGGCAGAAACTTCAACGTTAGAATAAAGCAGAGGTAACTGTTGGACAAGGGAAAGGGACTCTGCAGGCTTCAAGAGCAGATAGAAACTAGATGGGGTCTTGGGCTCATTTTCTGGGACAAGGAATGCAAGGCCTTGATTGCTTTTGAAATAGCACTAGGAGTTTTACCACTGATTTATTGTCTCAATAGCTTAGGCTATTTCCTGGTCTGGTGGTGACTGTTAGTTTTCCCATTGCCTTGTTCCCTCAAAATCCTTAAGGAGTGAGGTTTTTGCATTTCTTTTTAAGAACCTCCCAGGAAGTTTTGGAAGAAGTGTGCTTGGGCAAGTACACAGGTGGGGTATAGATCATTGAAAATAGCTGGGGACAAAAAATGATTTTCTTATGTCAGGAAAACTATATGTCATCTTAATTTTCTGGGAACCTCTAATTCTTTCTGCTGATGTTACCAGCAGGCTTCTGAGATATTACTGATTGTTCTCTTGTACCTAAGGAAAAAGAAATGTAGAAAGCAAAAGACAAAACTTTAAAATCTATCCTCCAACTCATCAATTCACTGCAGCCACCTCTCTGTCTTTCCCTTTCTCTTTTTCTTTATCTTTCTCTCTCACTTTCTCTCTCACATACGCACAACACACGCAAATCATCTTAAAACAATTTTTAATTTTCCCTATTCCATTTTAATATACTTGAGGCATGATCATTTTCTTAGTAAATACAAGAAAAAAAAATCTAGGATTCCATCATTCTGTGTGATTAAAGTATTGAGGAATTTACTTCCAATAGCACTTATAAAAACACATTTTATTTATGTAATATTATATAATCAGGTGCCTGCATTTTTCTTATTCTCTAACTAGTGTTATTTGGCAATTAATATTTTGTCAATCAATATTCCCCTATATCTGAATGTGTGGGCAGTGAGAGATGAGTTAGAGGCAAGGATGGTGAACACTCCCAACAACTGCAGACTACATATATCTTAAGCCATGATTTTCTTTGCAAAGGTCAACATTGATAATGTTCTAGTCATACCTCCGTGTACCAGGAAAGAAGTAGCATATTTCTTGAAAGACACAGCTATCAAAGCTCCATTGAGAAACTGTAAAGATGGACAAGCGATTTCCAAATTACATATCTGATAATGGACATCTACTCTGATTATTTAAATATGAATAAAAATAAAAAACCTTACTAATAACCAAACAGAGTATCCAATTTTACATGTGAAGGAAATAATGGAAGAGACATGTCACCAAAAGTATATGGATGGCTTATAGGCACATGACAAATTTCTCAACATTTAGACATTAAAGAAATACAAATTAAAATCATAATGAGACATGCTTACATATCTATTAGAATGGCTAAAATTATAAAGGCTAATTGTACTTGGTCTGAGCTAGATTGAGAAGCAACAAAAAATCTAAACTGTTGTTGGCATATATCATGATACAACCACTTTGGAAAATAGTTTGAAAATTTTTTTAAATGCAAAATATGTTGCAGTTACAAAAATAGCCATTTTACTTCTAGGCATTTAACCAAGAGAAACAAGCCCTATGTTCATACAGGGACTTGTATATGAATTTCATAGCAGCTTTATTTTTAAGAATTGAAAACAGTGGAAATGTTCATCAATGTCCATCCATAGAGCAAAGAAAAATTATGATCTATTCATTAAAGAGATTACTATTCAACATCAAAATGAACTATTTACAATTGGAGATTCTCAAAGTAATGATGCTGAGAAAAGAAAAGCCAGGCAATGAATAGTATATACAGTGTGATTCCATGACTATAAAAAATCTAGAAAATACAAATTTATATATAGTCACAGTCATCAAATATATTGGTGTGATTTTAGTGCCTTCTTCTGTGATCCTATAGCTTCCTACACTTGCATCTCTGAGCATTTGTTACACCATGTGAAAATATGAACTCTTTCTCTTCATTCTGTCTTACTAGAATAAGAGTCCTTGAAATTTTATGGACAATTGAACTCTCAGTTATTAGCAGAAATTCTATCACACAGTAAGTTTCCAAATATAAAAGCCAGAGTTTTACAATGACTTCTAAGCTTTTACATGATCTAGCCACTCATTTAACCTCTGTGACCTCTTTCCCTGCTACTCTTCAGTCACTCACAGTGGCCTCCTTGCTATTCCTCAGATATGCCAGGCATGATCCAACCTTATGGCCTTCAAGATAGCCAATTCCTTTGTCTGGAGTGACCTTATTGCTGATAGTTCTGCGCAAATTCATCACCTTTCCATACCTTTGTTCAATTGTCAGCTTCATTGTAACTACCCTGATCTTCCTATTAAAAATTTTAACTCCCCATCCCCTGCCTAGCAACCTTGATTTTTCTCACCCTGATCGAGTTTTTCTTTTTCCCCATTGTACTCATCCTTTTTGAATGCACTATGCAATTTTTATTAAGGTTTATAGCTTTGAATTGTCTCACCCATTAAAATAAAAGTTCTACAAAGCCAAGTATTTCATTTACCAGTGTAGTCTGAAGTAATATCTGCCATATAATAGTTCAGTAGACAACTGGTAAATTTCAAAATAAATTAATGTTGAGAATATACTGAATTTCACAAGTCATTTCAATATTTATTTCCAAAAAATAAACTATGTAAAACATACCTTAAATTTACTTTCAAAATATTTTATAGCATATAATGGACAATATACATAAGCCTTAAAGAAACAATCCTATAAATAACCATTTCATACCTACTTAAAAACTACATAATACCACACTCCTAGATCCTCTCTGAACGCTCTAAAATAACCCTAAAGGAAATACATTTTTAAAAATAACAGATTTTTTGTCAAATAATTTAATAAAATAAAAGTTTCATTCATCTATGTAGATCATAATAAATGTTTTTAATAAGCATGAAATTATAACTCTGAAGTGTGCTAAAATGAAACCACCTGCTAAGGGTGAGAGAATAAAAATAAACATCATGTTTCCAAATAAGAGGAATTTATTACCTTTGAATCAAAGCATGTGGATTTGTTCAAACTGGCAATAAAGGAATATGGAGACACAAACCATAGAAAGTCATATTTTAGATTTCTAAAAGACTTCGAAGTGAAAAGTATACATTCACTTCTCACTTATTGCTCCTACATATTCATGAATTTGAGAGAAAATATAGGCCCTGTGTGTCTTAGCAACTAATGGGATATTTTTTGATATTTACATGCTTACACATAGTATGTGTTATAGTCTTCTCTTTTACATGCTGTAAAAAGGTTAACCCCTTTTCTGCAGAGATCTGAAAATGTGAAACAGTGCCTGAGTAGCTGAATTCATCTAATTCAAATTTCTTGCAGGTCTAAGACCTATTGATTTTCACTTGACTGCCTCCTTTTTCATCTGTCAATTGGTTACAAATTCTGGTACTGAAGAGAATACATTGGGGCTGGTGGCTCAGTGTGTTAAAGCCTCTGCCTTCAGTTCAGGTCATTATCTCAGGATCCTGGGATCGAGCTCCACATCGGGACATAATGTAACAACAGATAGTTTATATGGGAGCCCTTTGGGTACTCTGGTGGATGAATGTTTTTAAATTAGTTTTTCATGGACATGGGGAGTTAGAGACGAGAAGGGAGGTGGGGGAAATTGGAAGGGGAGCTGAATCATGAGAGACTATGGACTCTGAAAAACAATCTGAGGGTTTTGAAGGGGCGGGGGATTTGGAGGTTGGGGTACCAGGTGTTGGGTATCATAGAGGGCACTGCTTGCATGGAGCACTGGGTGTGGTGCAAAAAGAATGAATACTGTTATGCTGAAAATAAATAAAAAATTAATTTAAAAAATATTAGTTTTTCGTAAACTACAAAAAAAAAAAAAAGAAAAGAAAAGCGCTCCCATTTATAGCGTACACTTTATGGTTCACAAAGCACGTGCCAACAATAAAAATAATAATGGGTTACCGTTACACTTCATAGAAAAGGAGGTACAGGGAAATTGAATGAAAGGGAATAACAAAGTAGGTTCATAAGTTAATCTTCCTTGTAAAAAAATTAACCTGAAAGTGCGTTTCTGCCACCTCTCTCCTGTGTGACATTTTATCGATGGGAGATGGAAAATAAATGGTCTGGTTAACCTTTCCCTCCCCCTCAAAACCCATTATTTGAAAACACAAAAAGGGAAGTGAAGGGAGAAATCCTCCCACTCCCATCCCCACTCACCTCCATAGCCACCTCCTCTTCCAAGAACCTAGCAGACAAGGTGCCAAGAAGTGTTAGGTACCAGCAGTGGTCTCAGATCTCATTCAAGAATCATGGTGAAAGGCATTCAAAGAGATTGTGGGGGCACAGGGATCCAATTAAGGGGGACAAGTTTAAGGTTTGCCTGGTCCCCTAAAAACTAATGGCACTAGAGAAGATGAGCTTTGGGAACTATAGCATAATGGATACAATGTGTAAAAAGCTTCAGTGAGTCATGGTGGGAAGAGGCCAAGAGGGTAGCAAACACAGTCTTAGATGATGTTATTAATAGCACTATAGGCTCTAGATTTCCTGTTGTGGTGTTCTTTGCAAGACCAGCCCGGCCAAAGTGGATACTCTCAACCTGGAACAGAGGGTCTTGGAGATGCCAGCACGTGAGGTATGATGAGAGGGTAAAATGATAGGAGGTGTCCTTTGGAAGGACTGACTCCTTGACTTTAAAAGGGAGAACCCAAATCTGTAGGTGAAATCTTTCTGGCTACAAAGAGGGCCAAGGCCTCCTAAGGTCAAGGTCTCCTCGTCACTTGCAAAGATGTCGAAGAACATATTCAGACATTTCAAAGATGTCCTCATATCATTGGTTCCCACTCTGGAATTCTATCAATAAGGTGAGAGTTCCTCTAGTTGAAAAAGAGATCTAAAAAGACTTCCCTTTCTCATGTAATTTCTGTAACCTCCAGGACACACCCACCTCCCCCTTCCAGCTCTGTAATGAAGCCACAGCTGGTGCCAATTTGTGGAACTCCTTAAAGGCTATTCTCCCTTATATACCCCGGGACCAAGTTCCCATGCTCCCTCACCCGATTTCCTGCACTCACCTCCCACCTGGTGTGTTCACACCTGCAAGTGCCTTTTACCAACCCCTTTGCCAAAAGGCAGCCAGAGTGACCTTTCAAAGACCTATCAGTTCCTGGCATTTGTCTCCATAGAAATCTGCACTGATCTTCTAACAAATTCTCAGTCCTCCAAAGGCACCCATAATCCTCCCATCAGTCTATTCATACCCCTCCAACTGACTGATGCCTGTTCTGCCCCATCTCTCTGCCCTTCAACCACACTGCCTCCTTCTTCCTGTGGAGACCTCTCATGGCACCTGCCTCCAAGCACAGGTGATTCCCATTGATGGGAAGACCCTCTTCTCTCCCCCATCTCCCCACTCCAGTTACTCCCATTTATTCGTGAGCTCACAAGCCCCATGGTACACACTCTCCATGCAGCCTGCTCTCTCTTTTCTAGCACTGGCCTCCGTTTCTAGCTGTGCTTGTGTCATGGATGTCCCTCCCCAGCCAGCCTCCAAGCTCTCCTTCCCTTTAGCTCCAACACCTGACACAGTGCCTGGCACGTAGTAAGCCCTGGCTAGCTTCTAAGAGCCTCACTGAGGGACTGAAAGCATTTTAAAAATGTCACTACGTAGGCTCCAAACTGTAGGCAGAAAAAGCTTTGCCTGGATTGACATTTTAGAGACGTATTGGTCAAGTTGGATGTGTTCACTGACTTTGCCTTGTAAAATTAAAAAAAAAAAAAGGACCTCTGTATCGCTTCGCATCTACCGAAGGCGCATGTATACTCCTAGACCACGTTATGAGCTTAATGGAAGGAGACAAGATGTTTTCGCTAAGAAAATGTATAAGACTGTTGAGGTCAAGTGGGAGGAAACAGTCCGTTTGTTGGAGCATTGCTATCTTACTCTATCACAGCCACTCATAAAAATCTGACACGGGGTGAGTCAGAATTGTCTGTCGGAGATGAGTTAGATCTGGCTCATGTTCCTACAGACATGAAATCCAGAAGCGAAGAAGGAGGCTTTGAAAGCGTGGGTTGAGGAGGCCGTGTGGTTCACTGCGATGAGCTAAGTGCCCAGGGCCACCAGCAGACATGCTGGCCTGTGTCCGTCCTTTGTTCTGGGGTCCCTCTTGCACCATGTGGTGAGGCTGGTGGCTGGGAGCAGCTCAGGACAGGACCTGGTGGCATCTTACCTCTCCCACCCTCCTGTGGGCTCCAGTAGGTCCCAAGGGACAGCCTGCCTTCCTTGAAAAGCCCAGTAGCACTGGAAGCAGAAACTGGGGCCAAAGAGTGAGCACCCTGTTTGACAAGCTGGACCAGCCACCTCTTCTTCAGATGCAGGGGGAGCCCTGGCATGCTGACTCCTCCCTTCTCCCTTTCCCCTTTCCTCTCTTCCTCCCTCTTTCCTTCCCCTCTCTCCTTCCCTGGTGGTGCCCTTTCCCAATGCCCACTTCATCCCTTTTCCTTTCTACATGCCTGTCTTCTAGAGTTTCTTCTCTTTCCTCCCCATTACTTCCCTTCATCTGAATCTCCTCTTTGGTTCCTTTGTCCCTGCTCTCTGCTCCTCCTCCCCTTCCCTGGCTCCTGTTCAGCTCCATCACTAATGCAGGCAGAGCTGGATTAACATGCTCACTTGCTAGCTCAGCCACCCTCCAGAGAAGTCACTCTTCGGTGGCCACCTTCCTGACCCCCTGGTCGCTTCTCCACTTGTTCAGATATTGCTCTGAAGTCTGAGGAGGACAGAGCGGGGCTGCCACAGAAGCAGGCCAGAGGAGAAACCAAACCATGTGTCCACACTGTCCCCCAGCACTGCTGCTCTGAGAGCTTTCTGAGTCCTCAACAGGGTTAGGATTTAGGGGCTTCTTCAGAACCGGGAGTGAAAACAACCATAGGTCAAAAGAAAAGCTACGGCCCCCACACAAAAATAATAATCACAAATGAAAACTATGTTAACTCTGAGTCCCAAAGTCGAAAAATTGCCTTGAATCTGTCACTAGAAAGCACCCAAGGCCTCACTCTCTGGGTTCTGGGTGCCCTGGGAATGGCAGGAGGCTCTGACAGGCGCGTGGGAGTGCGGAACTATGGGGGCTAGCCTGCCGGCTGGCGGGGGTAGGAGGGGGTACCTCCTGTGGCGCCGTCCTGGCCCGACCCCCTGCGGACAGGGTGTGGTGCGGCGTCCGGGGTGGTCCTGGTGCCCTGGGGTTGGCGGGAGGCTGGGCCCCGACCACCCCACACCCCGCTCCTGTCCTGCGTTTTCTGCTTCAGGTGAGGGCGCGTCGCGGTGTCACTTTACCTGTGAGCAGAGGGTCCTCCAGAGAAGCCATGGGGCGGGGAGGGGCAGCAGGCGGCCTGAAGGCCTGAACGGGAACGGGACACCGCTGCGTCAGGGGCTAGGCTGCACCGTGGGAGCACAGGGGCAGCGAGTATGGTGTGTCCTGCAGTCCCGAATGGGCTGCAGCACAGCACCCTGGCGCTGTGCGCCCCTCATTCCCGCCTGGGCAATTAGCAAAACCCCTGCTCAAGGCCGCCCCCGACCCGCCCCCCCCTTCCCTCCTGAGTCCTCTGAGAGCTCACTTCCAGCTTCGGAAATTAGCAAAGACCCTTCTCTGCTCCGGCCCCGCCCCCTAAATTCTGAAACCTGAGCCATGGCTGGGGTGCGGGGCTAAGCCCTGGCATGCTACTGCATTGCCAGCGCCAGCGCTGGGCAGCCTCCTAGCCTGGCTCCCTGAGCGGGTGTCCACGTGCAGCCTGGCTGCGAATAGATCATCAGTCTTAAACGCCGGCTGCACTCTTGGGTCAGTTTGCTGGCTTCCAGATTGCGCCCAAAGCCAGGAACCAGCTTCCCCAGCACAGGCCTGGGCTGAGATGCCTGCCTGGGATCTGTCTGAGCAGTCTCCTCCACTCCAGGCAGGGATGGCACTTCAACCTGGATGTTTGGGTTTTTTGTTTGTTTTTTTTTGGTCATTGGTTATTACATGACCTCCAGGGTAGGTGCTCCACAAAGGGAGTGAAAACAGGACGCCATATATAAGCATACAGCCATTCTAGAAAAATAGCTTGGGGTTCTCTCAGAAACGCGGCATTGGTCCTTGCACTATGGTTTAATAGAAAAGGGATTATGCACCAAGTTACTTAAATGAGCATAGGTTGAAATCGTTTACTGAGAGTAAATATTTTAAATAGTTATATTTTAACTAAATCTATCATCAATCATAAATCTATTACACGAAGGTTACAGGCAATTTAAAAGCAAGAGCACTCTCTTCAGGGTTTTAAACAATCCCTGTCTGTCTTGGCACATGAGAATGCAAAGATAGGAAATGGTTTGTAAAAGATCATATAATAGCTTTTACTAATTCTATTTATTTGACAGACAGAGATCACAAGTAGGCAGAGAGGCAGGCAGAGAGAAAGATGGGGAAGGAGGCTCCTCGTCAAGCAGAGAGTCTGATGAAGGGCTTGATCCCAGGACCCTGAGATCATGACCTGAGCCCAAGGCAGAGGCTTAACACACGGAGCCACCCAGGCGCCCCCAGATGAAATACATTTCTGACTTAGAAACTTCAGATAGAATTATTTTGTCCATGATGACAACTGAAGAAAATGTGTCATCCCTAAACCTAACCTTAAACCCTACCAACGCTGAAACCTAAGCTGACCTTAAAGCCCAAACTAGAACCCTGAATCCCAAACCTGGAATGGAACCCAAAGCCTGTACCTGAGCCCTGGATCCAAGCCCTGAACCACGAACCCAAACCCTAAACCAGACCTCCAAGTCATGAAACCTGAACCCAAATCTCAGCATGAAGTCAAACCCCAAATTTGACCTTGAACTTTATCCCATAAGCCCTGAGTCTTAAAGCCTAAATCATAAACTTAAAGCCCTAAACTATAACTCTGTTCCCTTGTCCTTCACTCTAAACCCTCACCCTAACACTAAACCCAAAGCCTGATCTAGAACTCTGACTAAAACCTGAACCTGTACCCAAATTCAAATGCTTCACCACACTTTGCTTAGGCACTTGCCATTGATGGATATTTGCAGTTTCTACCTTTTGATTCTTGTGAACATTGTTTGGGTTGGGGGCTAGGGTTAGGGTCTTGGATTAGGGTAGGGTCCAGGCTTGAGACCAAGTTGAGGTCAGAGTGTGGGTCTGCATCAGGGCCATGTTCAGTGACACTGTTTGGGTCAAGGACTGTTGTAATTCCACATTGTTTCCAATTCATTGTTCCTTAGCTATTTTGGGGGATGTTGGGGGGTATTGGGCTCCATGCAGCTTGAATTTCTGGAATGAAATGGCATCAGCTGGACCCCAGGAGGGAGCAGGACCTTCCACTGAAGGGTGAGCTCCCACAGTCCTGCACTGCCTTGCACCGCCTGCAGAGGGCGCCAGACCCCAGCTCCCGCCCTGAGCCCAGGCTGCACAGCCACAGCTGGGACCAGAGCCCCGCCTCTTCAGGACCCACTGTGGAGACTTCTGGAGAATGTGGGGCGCCTCCCACCCTGACAGGACAAGCTGAGGAGGGTGTGGCTCTGCATCCACACTGACCGGACCCGTTGTGGAGGACGCGCCCACACTGGCAGCAGTCCAACCTCCTAAGGACCAGATGCTGGAGGAGCTGAGGAGAAGCCGCCTGAGTGGACTGTCAAGGGGTTCGTGGTCTCAGGACCCCACAGAGGAAGGGCGCCCTGTGTAGACACTGGGGCTTCCGTCGTTCTGTGTGAGGAGACGTGGCCTCCTGCTGTGCTGTGCGCGGGGCTGTGGGGTCCCCCCTTTCTGGGCTCGGGTGCTCCTCGGTCCTCGTCTGTGTTTGTGTGCTCGCGGATTCGGTTCCTTGGGCTCCTCAGATGGTCTGCAGTCAGGGAGCATCAGCCTTCTTCGGTGTTTGTGCTCTCCCCACCTCAGCCCTGCGGGGTCCTTCCCGTGTCCACAACCACTCCAGGCTTGCGCCGAGTCCAGAAATTCGGGAGCCAGAGTGAGGACTCTGTAGACGGTTTTGGGGAGAGTAGGTATTTTCCCAGTGTGGGTTCTACCCTGAGCACAGTGCCTCCCCATCTCCGTGTGTACCCCTCCCTGTCTGTCGTCATTGTTGCAGGGCTTTCAGATGACAGGTCTGTCACCTTCTTGGTTCAGGGGCCTCCCGGGTATCTTGCTGTCTTGGATGCAGGTGTAAATGAGATCGTTCTCCGCAGTCTCTTTTTGATGGTTCCTTCCGAGCACCTAGGAGTGCCACTAATTTGTGCATATTGATTTTGTTCCTTGCAAGATCTTGAATTTATTTGTTCGATTGGCCTTAAACTCAATCTGCCAGTTATTTGACCAGCAGCATGGATTTAATTGGGAAGAGCAGAGAATGGCAGTCTGGGCTGAGCAAGCTAAGGTCCCATCACAGGCAAGTGCGAGAAACAAAGGAGAGTAACATTATTTCATGGAGGAGGAAGAAGTTGGGAAGGGTGCTTGAAGGAAAGTCCCTTGGAGAAAGGCAGGGTGATGGAGAATTCTCACCAGCTGAGCTGCAAAGCTCCTACAAAAAGTCAGGAGATGAACCTCCAGCTTCCCGTGTGGGGCCTGGAATTGGTGAGTCTCTCCTGTGGGGAATTGCAATGTGGAGTCTGTAATGGGCACTGAGCAGCAGGCGCCCCCTTCCAGCCTCCCCTTCTGGCATCCCCAGTCCACTTTACTGGGGCTTCCCTTCCTGCTTTTGCACAGTTCTAACCAGCTTGTGGTGGAACGTTGTGGAAAAACTGAAATTCCAAATCCACTGCTTCTACTGCACCTGTGATACAGGGGCCCATGATTTAATTCTCCCACGAGTCTCTTGCTAACATGTGTCCTCTCCATGTTGGGTGACCTGGATCTGGGAGGGCTTGGACTCCATCCCAAAGTCTGATGTTCTCTCTGCTTCCGTGTCGTCGTGCTAACATGGTTGTTTGGAAGATTCATTTCCTCTGTGGTGATTTCAAAGTGCAGTCAGCTTGTTATAGCAGCACAAATACGTGCTGTCTCCACACTCAGATTCCCCAGCCGTCATTTCTTTACCACGTTTGCCACTTCACACGGGATGCTTCAGTGTGTTTGATCCCACACCAGGACAATGTCCTGCAGAACCACCACATAACCTGAAATGAGGAGATCATTACAGAACCCATCCAAGGGTTAGTGTTAGGAACCAGGGACATGGCAGGACTGACCTGAAGACCCCATGGAGAGCTGTCAGGGTGGCTGAGTTGACAGTGGAGGTGAGGGTGAGTGTCTGGCTCTGGCTTTGTGTCCAGGAGTCAGCTCTGTGTGGGTGTGTCCTCAGCTAGGCATGCAGATTTCTGCTCCTCTGAATCCTTTCCGGAGTTCCAAATGGCACAGTTTCCTTCTGGGCAGCAGGCTGAGTCCTCTGGGATTGCCCATGTGTCCCCAAATTGTAGGGCACCTACTGCAAGGCCTTTGGGGTCACAATCCTGAGAACCGAACCAAACCAAAGGTTATGGTTAGGGCCCACCACATGGCAGGCCCGATCTGCCAGCACTCTGTCCATCTTTCTGGGGGAGGAAGCAGTCGAGGGATTTGTTCAGGGTGAGTGTCAAGCTCCAGGTTTGCATCCAGGGGCCTGCTGAATATGGGGGTGTCCAGAGGTAGGAATGCAGATTTCAGTTCCTCTGAATCCTTTCTGGAGTTCCAAATGGCATGGTTCCTTTCAGGGTGGCAGGGTGAGTCCTATGGTGTTCCTCACTGTCCCCAATCTTTGAGGATTTGGAGCCAGGCCGTCGGGGACACACCTCTCAGGACAGAATCTAGGCTTAAGAGTTTGTGCCTATGGGCATGGCTGCACTGATCTGAAAGCACTGTGGCGAGGATCACAGGGGTCTGAGTTGAGAGCATGGTTCAGGATCAGTATCAAGGTCTGGGTTTGTGTCCAGTGGACCGCTGAATGTGGGGGTGGTCTCAGATGTCCAAGACGATTTCCCCTACTCTGAATCCTTTCCAGCATTCCAAATAGCCTGGTTTCCTTCTGGGTGGCAAGCTGAAATCTCTGGGATTTCTCAGGTCTTGCCATTGCCCTTGCAAGGGCAAGATACTTTTTACAGTAAAAGAATTCACCAGATGAGCTGAACAGCAGAAAAGACACAGCTCAAGAGTTAATCAGTGAACAGGAATATCATGCCAAAAACTTCTTTGATAACACACTACAGAGCAAGGGAAGATAGGAGAGAAAGCTGAGATATAAAGGACAAACCCTCCAACTTTACAACATCATTCCCTACTTGTTTATTTCCATTGTTGTCAGCTCCTTCCCAGTCAAAAATATGTCACCTGAGCCAGCCTTTTTTCTTCCTGAGATTGGGGCACTGCAAAGCCCACCAGAGGGGCCAAGGGCACCCCTATACCTGCTGAGCTGAGCCCATTTGTACCCCAACCGTGAGGAGGTACCAGCCTGTCCCCCTGGTGCTCCATGGTCTGTGGCAGTCCTTCCTTCTGGACCCTGCTTTGCTGCTCTATTTTCGCTAACCCTGGTCTCAAACTAGGGATTGCTTCTGGAAGAGGAACTCAGGGAGATGAGGCTCAGGAGGGTCTCCCTGCCTGGAATCTTCGTGTGAGGAGTGCACAGCCAACAGATTTTGCCCAGGGACTTGCAAAATGCAGAGAGGCAGATTTCTTTTCTCTCTTTCTCTCTCTCTCTAGCCTCATACTAACCAGGAGTTCTTAGAACTTTCTTCAGTGACTTCTAGGTGTAGCTTGGCCACTTTTTCACAGAAAGGCCACTTGAGCATGATGAAACACACATATAAGCAATTACATTAAAAAAAAAAAACAATAAGCCAATGCACACAGACCTTTGACAGCAGCACAGGACGCTCAAGGGACCAGAGTCCCTACCTTGGGCAATAGTGGTAGAGGCCGGGTTCTGCCATGCAGGTCCCTAGACCTTTGGCAGTTTCCACGATTGCAAATCCAGACATGCAGAATCCTGAGGGACAACCTACTAACTGCAAAAGAGCAAAAATTCATCAGGATTCAGAGAGTGGAAATCCATTTGTACTGGAAAAGAAAGAAGTAGGCTTGCTGTGAATCCAGCAGGGAGGACAGGCATAGATAAAGGCTGGTGTATGGGTCACGGAAACTATTGTTTCTCAAGGGTCCTGCTGTCTCTGTAAAATGCTATGAGGACTGTCTCTTGGGGACCTCCTGCTTTCCTACCAGTGACACCCCCAGATTCTGCTTTGCTAGTCCCATGGATTCCTGGGGATACCCAGTTGATAAGCTATGCTGTCCTCATGACAACACTTGCTAATGGACTGAATGTTTGTGTCTTGTCCCAATTCAGATGTTGAAGCCCTGACCCTCAAGGAGTGCCATCAGGAGGTATGGGCTTTGAGAGGTGGTGAGGTCATGAGATTGGAACACTTGTGAATGAGATAAAAGCACTTCTGAGAAACGACCTGAGAGATTGTTCTGCCAGCTGTCATCCATGCAAGTCTACAACAGAAATATGGGCATTTGTAGATAATGAAGCAGTCTCTTGCTAGATATCAGATCTCCCAGGATCTTGCTTTTGGACTTCTCAGTCTCTAGAACTGCAAGGAATAGTACATGTTTTGCTGTTTCAGCCACCCAGTCTGTCATCATTTGTTGCAGCAACTTGAACTGAATAAAGCAGAGCCCAAGTCCTGGTTAATCCCTGCTTCTACTCATTTCCCCTCAGAAAGAGCTTCTAATCCAGAACTGACCTCTGCTTTCCATACACGTGCTTCAGACTCCTTCTGTGAGAGCCCAGACTTTGTAAAAGACTCCTCCCTCATGGCAACCAGCATTCTGTGACTCCTGAGGACTGTCCTCCCTGACTGTATTGAGTCAATCAAACTGATTTTGATTCTGGAGTCCCAGGATCAAGGACTGCATCAGGCTCCCAGCTTCATGGGGAGTCCGCTTCTCCCTCTGACCTTCTCCCCTCTCATGCTCTCTCTCTCACTCTCTCTCTCTCCCTCTCAAATAAATAAATAAAAATCTTTTAAAAATCTGATTTTAACAGACCATAAGCTTGTTCTTGCTGGTCTTTGGAAGATTAGGCATTAGCCCTTCGGAGAAAGTTCTGAATGGCTGCTTCATGAAGGGGTGAACTGTGTCCCCAAAGTCTCTTTTTGCTGCCTTCTAATCACAGATGCTGAGACAAATCCTCCCAGGTGCTGGTTTTTCAAAGCACTTAATGCTTTGGCTTTGAAGTTCCTCACTTGACAGTTCTGCTTTAATCAGTTTGTGACAAAACAGCCAATTGGTGGTGGATGCAAAGTGCACTGATAAAGTTAATATCAGGGAACAATTTTTTGAGTGTCATGCATGTGCACGTGTGTGCACACACATATCCATGTGCTAAGCATTATGGTAAATGTCTGACAAGAACTAAAAGATCAAAAAGTCAGGATACCCCATTAGCTGATATTTTTATTATTCCTACATCCTAATCTATGAAAAACAGGGTCAGAGAATAAGAAGTGGCAAAAAGAATCAAGATTTGAGGCAGTTCGATTTCTCATCCAGCCTTGATCAATAGGCATGTACACCTGTGTCTAGTTTCAGCTCTGTGTAACCTTGCCATAACCTTGGATAAGCCATTCATCTCTCAAGTTCAGGTTCTTGGTCCAAGGAGGGAAGGGGCACAGGTTGAGTACCTCCAGTGGGACTTCCTGGCAGGCTTGCTCATCCAAGCATTCCTGTTTCAGTTTGAGTAATTGAAGCCAGTCTTTGTTTTACCGAAGGCCAAGCTTGTCCAGTGTGTCCATGACACCAGCCAACAGCATTTGTCCATGCCATGTAACAACTGAGCAACATTCATAGGAATGGGGGGAGGAAAAGATGTCTACAGGTGTTGACAGATGTTCTGCATGGAGGAACAGGAGCTGGGGCCATCACCTGCTGTTTCTAGTGGCCTTCTCTGTCGAGTTAAAATAAATGGCAATTATTTGCAATGACAGGGGTGAAAGTAGAGGGTATTATGCCAAGCGAAATAAGTCAGTCAGAGAAAGACAATTATCATATGATCTCACTCATATGTGGAGTTCAAGAAACAAACCAGAATCATAGGGGAGTAAAGGAAAAAAATATAACAAGATGAAGTCAAAGAGGGAGACAAACCAGAAGAGACTTTAAAAAAAAGATTTTTATTTACTTATTTGACAAACAGAGATCACAAGTAGGCAGAGAGGCAGGAAGAGCGAGAGAGGAGGATGCAGACTCCCCAGGGAGCAGAGAGCCTGATGTGGGGCTCGATCCCAGGACCCTGAGATCATAACCTGAGTTGAAGGCAGAGGCTTTAACCCACTGAGCCAGCCAGGTACCCCTCAGAAGAGACTCTTAATCACAGTAAACAAACTGAGGGTTCTTGGAGGGGAGAGGGATGGGTGGATGGGGTAACTGGGTGATGGACATTAAGGAAGGCATGTGATACAGTGAGCACTGGGTGTTACAAAAGACTGATGAATCACTAACCTGTATGTCTGAAACTAGTATTATATGTTAATTAATTGTATTTAGATTAAAATTTTCTTTAAAAATAATTTTAAAATAAAATAAGTAACAATCCAATAATGATCAGAGTTATCCAGCAGGGAGTATCAGATCTAGAAGTCAGTTAAATTTAAGGGGCTTGCCGAAGTTTAGGAGAGTCACGCTAGGTCATTTTCCTGTGTGGGGAAGTCTTCAGGGGCAGTTCCAAAGACAAAGATTATTAATATTTCTCCTTCCCCCATTCCTCCTAGAGCCAAAGATGTTTCCTCCACTCACCCACTGGCCCTGTATGTAGGTGTTGCTTTCTCTCTACCAATCAAAAAATCAGTGAGTAACTATAACTTCACCTTTTCCAATATCCCCCTACCCCCGACCTTTGGTCTTTAATGGCCATGGGCAACAGGGACAAAGACATTTTTTAAAAACTTACAGAGATCTATTATGCTCTACTACCTTGGCCCGCATGGGCCACTGCAAAGGGATTCTGTGAACCGTGTACTCAGATGAATGGTCATTATCTTCAAAAAGGCAGGGGCAGTGATAGACACAGGAACCAAAAAAGCAAGAGTTAACGGACCATCAGAATAATGGAGTACCAACACTTTTATGTCCTTGGCTTGAATCCTCAAGGTCCAGTGTCTCAACAGAATTTTCATTTTGGTCTCATCTGCCTCACTTGTCCACCCCTGGGCCAGTTGGCAGTTATACTGAGAACCGGAAATTTTCCTTAGAAGAGAGAAAGCGTATTTGTCAGGTAAACCAAAGAAATGTCCATTATAGGAAGTTAGGCCTTTTGTCATGGTACTCCATTAGCACCCTCCTGACTGTTAAAGAAAAAAAAAATATTGTGACACCCATTAAAGAGAGTAAGGAAGATTTTATTCAAGGGATGCTACTATGATGAGATTTTATTGTATAGTATGGGAGAGAAATCTGGCTCAGCTCAGACAAATGGAGATTTACAGCTAAAGAGCATGGTGGGGATCACTGAATGTAAAATTAAGATGGAACATCAAGGGTAAGGATGAAGGGATTCTGGCTAAACCATCTGGACAGTAATATTGTTGAAGGAAGGCTAGGGTCATAAACTATTGAGATCAGGGGATAAGGAATTTTTTAAAAGACTTATTAATACATTTTAGAGAGAGGGAGCAGGGGTAGGGGTAGAGGGAGAGGGAAAGAGAATTTTAATCAGACTCTTCACTGAGCATAGAGCCTGAGGTGAGGCTTAATCTCAGGACCGTGAGATCATGACCAGAGTAGAAACCAAGAGTCAAACGTTCAACCAGCTGCACCAACCAGGTGCCCTGGGAATAAGGGATTGGATCAGATATTAAGGGTTATAGATACTGAAGCACCTGGGTGGCTTAGTTGGTTAAATCTCTGGCTTTGGCTTGGTCATGATCTGATCCCAGGATCAAGCCTGGCATTGGGCTTGCTGCTCAGTGGGGAGTCTGGTTCTCTCTCTCCCTCTGCTATTCCCCCTGCTCAGGCTCTCTCTCTGTCAAAATAAATAAATCTTAAAAAAAAAAAGTGGTAAGATACCAGGGGTGAGAGATAAGGAATTTGATCAGATATCAAGAGTAGGATAGAAGATTGCTGAAAAATGACCAAGCAGATTTCTTGCTAAAACTGGGCTAAGTGGGCGGAGCCTAAGGTCAAGGCTAGACAGAAAGAGGACTCAGAGGAACTTGACTCGAGTCTGGTCAAGGAGAAAATCTTCATCATCCATGACCATTGTATTTTCTGCAGTCACACATTTTACTAATTCTTTTATCAGACATTCAGTGAACGAGAAACATGAACACAGCACCAATAATATAACAAATGTAAGCGCTCTAGAAGAGACAAAGGCAGTATGGGAATCCACCTCATTAGATTTAGAATATGCATGACTCCATGACTGAATTACTACCACTGCTTGACTGTTGAGATTAAGATGTAGTACAGAGGATCAGAGGGAAGGGAGGGAAATCTGAATGGGAGTCATCAGAAAGGGAGACAAGCCATGAGGCACCTTTAACTATAGGAAACAAACTGAGAGTTGCTGGGGGGGAGGGGAGTGGGAGACATGGAGAAACTGGGTGATAGGCATTAAGGAGGACACGTGATGTGATGAGCACCAAGGGTTATCCACAACTGATGAGTTACTGAATTCTCTGAAACCAATGATGTACTATCTAATGGCTAATTGAATTTAAATATCTAAAAAAGGCACTTCAAAAAAAAAGATGTAGCATAACTCACAATATCCTTTGAGTGGAAGAATGTGCGGACTTTCCACACCTCTGCTGTCCAAGTCCCATGGCTAGTAGCCACATGTGGCTAATGACCACTTAAAAGGTGGCCAATTCAAATGGAGAAATGCTGTAAAAGCAGAATAAACACTGGCTTTCAAAGACATATTGTAACCAAAAGTCAGAGAGTATTGCCACCCTCACATCACAAACATCGCATGACTTCTACAGCTAATGAGAGTGGGACCCAAGATGAGAGAGGTCAACCTGAAAGTCCATGATGTCAGAAAGAACATGGAGAAGAAAGAGTCACAATCCTGGAGTGGATGGTCTGAAGACTGTCAGAATGCCTTTTTTTTTTTTTTTTTTGGTGATTCTGTATACGGACAAGGAGAATTCATTGGAGATGACATCTGTATGCCTCACATTTTCAAGGGAAAATTATGAAAACGCATATAGACCCACAGCCATAGTTTAATTATGTTTGAAATATATTCAGAACTACTCCAGTCAGTAAATTGCATATTTTCACATTTAGCTTCTCAATTTTCTCTTCAGCACCTCCCATTCTTGAAATCCCAACACAAATCACATCTCTTGCCTAAGGACCATAAACTACCTCACTATCAAAGGCTACAGTTCATTCATTCATTTGATTCATTCAAAGCAACCTAATCTTGAGTGATGTCTTAGGCGCTCTTCTAGGGACTGGTGACACGGTGAACAAAATAGGTAAAAATCTCACTTTCATGGAGCCTCTCTGGTATTTAGGGGAAAATCTTTCCTTATCAACATGAAAATACTTTTTATGGATGTTGCTTAGAATTTCAGTTTTTTTTTTCTTGACAGTATCTCAGGTGATCATCTTTGAGGTGGTTCTCCTGAAAATATTTTTGGGGGGTACTGACTCGACTTTCTGAGTCAGACACTTTCCTAAAGACAGGGGTCAAAGTAAAAGTGACAACTGTCACTCTTGCAGTAAGAACAGGGATCACAATGCTTGAAACAGATATGCTGCTCAGCTGTCAGAAAGTCCACAAGGCTCCAAATGTGTGTGGCCAACTAACGGAACCTGTAACTCAGAGGTTATCATCCTGAGAGCAATGGGAAATCCCTCTAGTTAAGGACTCTCCTTGACGGAAGCTTGACAATGGCCTTGATTTACTTACTATGATGTTTAGGTAATTATACACATTAAGAAAAGTGCACAAGGCACTTACATTTCCATGATACCATCAAAGATATTGTTGTTTTATTAAAATGTTACATCTAGAGTTGTAACGTATAGAGTAGTTAAGTCAATCACTATGAGGTACAGGTGAGACTATTGTAACAGCCATACTTCCATAAAAAAGAAAAATTTTTTGTGGTTTCTGATCTAGGAATCAGCCAGTGAATAATTCTATATCAGTGTCCAGTTACCGGGCTAAACATGTAATCTATTTATATTTCTGAGGGTAAGCTGAATTGTGATCACTGAGCCAGCTGTATTCTAGTAACTACTCATTTACCCAACATAACAGATATAAGAAGGTAAAAGGCTTCTAAGGAGACTGGTTACTTATATTTTGAACCACATTTTGGCAGGTATAACTTGCAACTTGTGCTTAGTGGTAAGATTTCTGATATTTACTTTCTCCTTCCTTTGGCAAGTCAAGTTAGTTAAAAAGTAATTAGAGTAGAGTCCATTGTTTTTCTTAAATGCTTACAGAGATATAGAACTCTCAAGTTTCTTTACTAGACAGGATTAGATCACATTAGTGATAAAGATCAGAATGATTTACATTGCTAAAACGAGAACTTCCTGTCAGTTTGGAGAAAGCTCATTTTTATAACCAACATATTGGCTGGGCTAGAGATTAATGAGTGCTATGGGTGGGGTGATGAATGTGATATATTCAATGACCTGTGGAATTTGTTCTGTAATTTCCCCACTCCTCTGGTCAGCAGAGCGTCTTCTTCAGTACCCAGCACTGCCCATAACTGCATTCAGAAAATCACTCTCCAAAAATGGTTATTTGTTTTGCCTTTTTTATAATTTTTTAAAACATTTGATTTATTTTCATGTCAGAGAGAGGGAATGAGAGCACAAGCAGGGGGAGCAGGAGAGGGAAGGGGAGAAGCAAGCTTCCTGCTTGGTGGGATTGCACAAGGGCTGAAGAAGACAGAATGGGAAGGGGACAAGGAGAATAGTGGGTTTCAGATTCTTGGGAACAGAGCCCACATCTATTTCTATGTTTATCTCACTGCTATAAACCCAGGTCACAGCAGAGTGCCTGCAGCAGAGTCATGGAAGTGCTCCAGAACTGATAACTATTGCTATTTATACTACTAACATTCCTCCACAAAGGGCCAAGTGTCATAGCTTCTCCCAGTTCCCCACACTGAACGCAATGAAGAATCAAACTATCGGGTGAAGGATGGCGAGGGGCATTTAACAGGACCCAGATCACAGGAGCCATATTGTATTGCAGGACCAGGGGTCTTACCAGTGACTAGGTATTCACTCCTCTTGAGAGGCTAGCTCCTTGGATCTCCCTCTTCAATCCTCTGAACCCATGTCTGGCATCAGAAACAAAAGTAAACATAACGTATCGCCCTTGTTTATTTTTTACTATTATTTGTTACAGAGGAAGAGAGAGATCACAAGCAAGGGGAGCTGCAGGCAGAGGGAAGGCAGGCCCCCCACTAGAGCCTGGTATGGGATCCAATCCCAGGACCCTGGGATCATGACCTGAACCAAAGGTAGATGCTTAACTGAGTAAGCTACCCAGGCGTCCCTTATTGTCCTTCTTTAAAATTTAATGTATTCTCTCTCCCTCTCTCTTTGTCCCCACTCTGTCACTCATACTCACACAATCACAGAGTCACAGACAATAGCAAGGCATTTCCCATTCTAATTCGCTAAGGCACTGTGAGGTTAAGCTCAACAGAATCACTTTGCCAGCTGCTGCTCTACCGTGCCCTGATCCCTTCTCTATCCCCAAGCTCGATCTGTAACTCAAGTGTCATGGTGGTGGCTCTTTCTGCCCTCCCTCCACAAGGCTGTCATCAGCACACTCTTCCCCGTGGCTCCACTCTCCAGCACTGGCTGCCTTTGGTCTACGGGTATGCCCTCTCCTAGAGCTTTTCCACTCTCCCTGAGGGGAAGACAACCCTTACTTCTCCCCGGTGGCTGTCACGTGTCCGCTATATATTGTGACGATCAGCCCGATTAAGAGATTGGGAACTAAAAGACTGGCTTCTGCTTATGGATCAAACTAACTCTGGGGCTTGGGACACATGACAGCAGCACATGGTGGTAGAACTGAGATGGTTAGGGAGTTAATCTGCATTTTCACATCTGGTCAGCAGCAGAACAAAGAAGACACCCCAGATCTCCTATCTCCCAGAACAGTACTCTTCAAGTAACTTACAGCACCATCCTTCTCCAGCTTTGGAAGTGGCACTTTTCCAACCCCAAAGTCTTGATTCTAGGCAGCACTCCGAGAGATACTCCCTCCAGAATCACCCCTGGCTGGAAGTAGTGGTCGGCCAAGGCCTCCCAAATATCTTCCCTTCAGAGTTGCGCTTGCATCAAACTCAAAACTGTGGCACGTACGGGACTTTCCTGTCAGCCTCTAGCTCTAATGACCTATTGGACTTCAGAGGTGCTCTTTTATACCCACTTACCTTATAACATCAACGTGTGACTCCTCTAGAATTCTCTCCATGGCTTTTCTCCTGTACTAATTGTTATGGACTGAATTGTGTCCTCACAAAAGTCATATGAAGTATTCCTAATCTCCAGTGTGACTGCATCTGGAGATAGGGCCTACCTAGAAGGAGGTACTGAAGGCTTGGTGAGGTCACAGGAGTCCTAATCTGCTAGGACTGGTGTCCTCATAAGGGTGAAACACATGAAAGCACTCCCCCTACCTCCCCTCTGGGGGCCCACAGAGAAGAGGTCATCTGAGGGCACAGTTGAAAAGGTAGTGATCTATAGAACAACAAGAAAAAGCTCACTGGAGACCAACCTTGCTGGCACCTTGATCAGGAACTTCTGGCCTCCAGATCTGTGCGAAAATACATTTCTGACATTAAAGCTCTCCAGCCTGTGTTTGTCTGTCCCTGACGGCCTGGCTCCAAAGCCTCAGAGATTGGGGACAGTGAGGAACACCATAGGACTAACCCTGCCACCCTGAAAGGAACCATGCCATTTGGAACTCCAGAAAGGATTCAGAGGAACTGAAATCTGCATTCCTACCTCTGGACAGCCCCATATTCAGCAGGCCCCTGGATGCAAACCTGGAGCTTGACACTCAACCTGAACAAATCCCTCGACTGCCCCCTCCCCCAGAAAGATGGACAGAGTGCTGGCAGATCGGGCCTGCCATGTTGTGGGCCCTAACCATAACCTTTGGTTTGGTTCGGTTCTCAGGATTGTGACCCCAAAGGCCTTGCAGTAGGTGCCCTACAATTTGGGGACACATGGGCAATCCCAGAGGACTCAGCCTGCTGCCCAGAAGGAAACTGTGCCATTTGGAACTCCGGAAAGGATTCAGAGGAGCAGAAATCTGCATGCCTAGCTGAGGACACACCCACACAGAGCTGACTCCTGGACACAAAGCCAGAGCCAGACACTCACCCTCACCTCCACTGTCAACTCAGCCACCCTGACAGCTCTCCATGGGGTCTTCAGGTCAGTCCTGCCATGTCCCTGGTTCCTAACACTAACCCTTGGATGGGTTCTGTAATGATCTCCTCATTTCAGGTTATGTGGTGGTTCTGCAGGACATTGTCCTGGTGTGGGATCAAACACACTGAAGCATCTCGTGTGAAGTGGCAAACGTGGTAAAGAAATGACGGCTGGGGAATCTGAGTGTGGAGACAGCACGTATTTGTGCTGCTATAACAAGCTGACTGCACTTTGAAATCACCACAGAGGAAATGAATCTTCCAAACAACCATGTTAGCACGACGACACGGAAGCAGAGAGAACATCAGACTTTGGGATGGAGTCCAAGCCCTCCCAGATCCAGGTCACCCAACATGGAGAGGACACATGTTAGCAAGAGACTCGTGGGAGAATTAAATCATGGGCCCCTGTATCACAGGTGCAGTAGAAGCAGTGGATTTGGAATTTCAGTTTTTCCACAACGTTCCACCACAAGCTGGTTAGAACTGTGCAAAAGCAGGAAGGGAAGCCCCAGTAAAGTGGACTGGGGATGCCAGAAGGGGAGGCTGGAAGGGAGCGCCTGGTGCTCAGTGCCCATTACAGACTCCACATTGCAATTCCCCACAGGAGAGACTCACCAATTCCAGGCCCCACACGGGAAGCTGGAGGTTCATCTCCTGACTTTTTGTAGGAGATTTGCAGCTCAGCTGGTGAGAATTCTCCATCACCCTGCCTTTCTCCAAGGGACTTTCCTTCAAGCACCCTTCCCAACTTCTTCCTCCTCCATGAAATAATGTTCCTCTCCTTTGTTTCTCGCACTTGCCTGTGATGGGACCTTAGCTTGCTCAGCCCAGACTGCCATTCTCTGCTCTTCCCAATTAAATCCATGCTGCTGGTCAAATAACTGGCAGATTGAGTTTAAGGCCAATCGAACAAATAAATTCAAGATCTTGCAAGGAACAAAATCAATATGCACAAATTAGTGGCACTCCTAGGTGCTCGGAAGGAACCATCAAAAAGAGACTGCGGAGAACGATCTCATTTACACCTGCATCCAAGACAGCAAGATACCCGGGAGGCCCCTGAACCAAGAAGGTGACAGACCTGTCATCTGACAGCCCTGCAACAATGACGACAGACAGGGAGGGGTACACACGGAGATGGGGAGGCACTGTGCTCAGGGTAGAACCCACACTGGGAAAATACCTACTCTCCCCAAAACCGTCTACAGAGTCCTCACTCTGGCTCCCGAATTTCTGGACTCGGCGCAAGCCTGGAGTGGTTGTGGACACGGGAAGGACCCCGCAGGGCTGAGGTGGGGAGAGCACAAACACCGAAGAAGGCTGATGCTCCCTGACTGCAGACCATCTGAGGAGCCCAAGGAACCGAATCCGCGAGCACACAAACACAGACGAGGACCAAGGAGCACCCGAGCCCAGAAAGGGGGGACCCCACAGCCCCGCGCACAGCACAGCAGGAGGCCACGTCTCCTCACACAAAACGACGGAAGCCCCAGTGTCTACACAGGGCGCCCTTCCTCTGTGGGGTCCTGAGACCACGAACCCCTTGACAGTCCACTCAGGCGGCTTCTCCTCAGCTCCTCCAGCATCTGGTCCTTAGGAGGTTGGACTGCTGCCAGTGTGGGCGCGTCCTCCACAACGGGTCCGGTCAGTGTGGATGCAGAGCCACACCCTCCTCAGCTTGTCCTGTCAGGGTGGGAGGCGCCCCACATTCTCCAGAAGTCTCCACAGTGGGTCCTGAAGAGGCGGGGCTCTGGTCCCAGCTGTGGCTGTGCAGCCTGGGCTCAGGGCGGGAGCTGGGGTCTGGCGCCCTCTGCAGGCGGTGCAAGGCAGTGCAGGACTGTGGGAGCTCACCCTTCAGTGGAAGGTCCTGCTCCCTCCTGGGGTCCAGCTGATGCCATTTCATTCCAGAAATTCAAGCTGCATGGAGCCCAATACCCCCCAACATCCCCCAAAATAGCTAAGGAACAATGAATTGGAAACAATGTGGAATTACAACAGTCCTTGACCCAAACAGTGTCACTGAACATGGCCCTGATGCAGACCCACACTCTGACCTCAACTTGGTCTCAAGCCTGGACCCTACCCTAATCCAAGACCCTAACCCTAGCCCCCAACCCAAACAATGTTCACAAGAATCAAAAGGTAGAAACTGCAAATATCCATCAATGGCAAGTGCCTAAGCAAAGTGTGGTGAAGCATTTGAATTTGGGTACAGGTTCAGGTTTTAGTCAGAGTTCTAGATCAGGCTTTGGGTTTAGTGTTAGGGTGAGGGTTTAGAGTGAAGGACAAGGGAACAGAGTTATAGTTTAGGGCTTTAAGTTTATGATTTAGGCTTTAAGACTCAGGGCTTATGGGATAAAGTTCAAGGTCAAATTTGGGGTTTGACTTCATGCTGAGATTTGGGTTCAGGTTTCATGACTTGGAGGTCTGGTTTAGGGTTTGGGTTCGTGGTTCAGGGCTTGGATCCAGGGCTCAGGTACAGGCTTTGGGTTCCATTCCAGGTTTGGGATTCAGGGTTCTAGTTTGGGCTTTAAGGTCAGCTTAGGTTTCAGCGTTGGTAGGGTTTAAGGTTAGGTTTAGGGATGACACATTTTTTTCAGTTGTCATCATGGACAAAATAATTCTATCTGAAGTTTCTAAGTCAGAAATGTATTTCATCTGGGGGCGCCTGGGTGGCTCCGTGTGTTAAGCCTCTGCCTTGGGCTCAGGTCATGATCTCAGGGTCCTGGGATCAAGCCCTTCATCAGACTCTCTGCTTGACCAGGAGCCTGCTTCCCCATCTTTCTCTCTGCCTGCCTCTCTGCCTACTTGTGATCTCTGTCTGTCAAATAAATAGAATTAGTAAAAGCTATTATATGATCTTTTACAAACCATTTCCTATCTTTGCATTCTCATGTGCCAAGACAGACAGGGATTGTTTAAAACCCTGAAGAGAGTGCTCTTGCTTTTAAATTGCCTGTAACCTTCATGTAATAGATTTATGATTGATGATAGATTTAGTTAAAATATAACTATTTAAAATATTTACTCTCAGTAAACGATTTCAACCTATGCTCATTTAAGTAACTTGGTGCATAATCCCTTTTCTATTAAACCATAGTGCAAGGACCAATGCAGCGTTTCCAGGAGAACCCCAAGCTATTTTTCTAGAATGGCTGTATGCTTATATATGGCGTCCTGTTTTCACTCCCTTTGTGGAGCACCTACCCTGGAGGTCATGTAATAACCAATGACCAAAAAAAACAAACAAAAAACCCAAACATCCAGGTCGAAGTGCCATCCCTGCCTGGAGTGGAGGAGACTGCTCAGACAGATCCCAGGCAGGCATCTCAGCCCAGGCCTGTGCTGGGGAAGCTGGTTCCTGGCTTTGGGCGCAATCTGGAAGCCAGCAAACTGACCCAAGAGTGCAGCCGGCGTTTAAGACTGATGATCTATTCACAGCCAGGCTGCACGTGGACACCCGCTCAGGGAGCCCGGCTAGGAGGCTGCCCAGCGCTGGCGCTGGCAATGCAGTAGCATGCCAGGGCTTAGCCCCGCACCCCAGCCATGGCTCAGGTTTCAGAAGTTAGGGGGCGGGGCCGGAGCAGAGAAGGGTCTTTGCTAATTTCCGAAGCTGGAAGTGAGCTCTCAGAGGACTCAGGAGGGAAGGGGGGGGCGGGTCGGGGGCGGCCTTGAGCAGGGGTTTTGCTAATTGCCCAGGCGGGAATGAGGGGCGCACAGCGCCAGGGTGCTGTGCTGCAGCCCATTCGGGACTGCAGGACACACCATACTCGCTGCCCCTGTGCTCCCACGGTGCAGCCTAGCCCCTGACGCAGCGGTGTCCCGTTCCCGTTCAGGCCTTCATGTCACCTGCTGCCCCTCCCCGCCCCATGGCTTCTCTGGAGGACCCTCTGCTCACAGGTAAAGTGACACCACGACACGCCCTCACCTGAAGCAGAAAACGCAGTCCAGGAGCTGGGCGCAGCCTCCCGCCAACCCCAGGGCACCAGGACCACCCCAGATGCTGCGCCACACCCTGTCCGCAGGGGGTCAGGCCGGGACAGCGCCACAGGAGGTACCCCCCCCCCTGCCAGCGGGCAGGCTAGCCCCCATAGTTCTGCACCCCCACGCGCTTTTCAGAGCCTCCTGCCATTCCCAGGGCACCCAGAACCCAGAGAGTGAGGCCTTGGGTGTTCTCTAGTGACAGATTCAAGGCAATTTTTCGACTTTGGGACTCAGAGTTAACATAGTTTTCATTTGTGATTATTATTTTTGTGTGGGGGCCGTCGCTTTTCTTTTGACCTATGCTTGTTTTCACTCCCGGTTCTGAAGAAGCCCCTAAATCCTAACCCTTTGAGGACTCCGAAAGCTCTCAGAGCAGCAGTGCTGGGGGACAGTGTGGACACATGGTTTGGTTTCTCCTCTGGCCTGCTTCTGTGGCAGCCCCGCTCTGTCCTCCTCAGACTTCAGAGCAATATCTGAACAAGTGGAGAAGCAACCAGGGGGTCAGGAAGGTGGCCACCGAAGAGTGACTTCTCTGGAGGGTGGCTGAGCTAGCAAGTGAGCATGTTAGTCCAGCTCTGCCTGCATTCAGTATGGAGCTGAACAGGGGCCAGGGAAGGGGAGGAGGAGCAGAGAGCAGGGACAAAGGGACCAAAGAGGAGATTCAGATGAAGGGAAGTAATGGGGAGGAAAGAGAAGAAACTCTAGAAGACAGGTATGTAGAAAGGAAAAGGGATGAAGTGGGCATTGGGAAAGGGCACCACCAGGGAAGGAGAGAGGGGAAGAAAAGAGGGAGGAAAGAGGAAAGGGGAAAGGGAGAAGGGAGGAGTCAGCATGCCAGGGCTCCCCCTGCATCTGAAGAAGAGGTGGCTGGTCCAGCTTGTCAAACAGGGTGCTCACTCTTTGGCCCCAGTTTCTGCTCCCAGTGCTACTGGGCTTTGCAAGGAAGGCAGGCTGTCCCTTGGGACCTACTGGAGCCCACTGGAGCCCACAGGAGGGTGGGAGAGGTAAGATGCCACCAGGTCCTGTCCTGAGCTGCTCCCAGCCACCAGCCTCACCACATGGTGCAAGAGGGACCCCAGAACAAAGGACGGACACAGGCCAGCATGTCTGCTGGTGGCCCTGGGCACTTAGCTCATCGTAGTGATCCACACCGCCTCCTCAACCCACGCTTTCAAAGCCTCCTTCTTCGTTTCTGGCTTTCATGTCTGTAGGAACATGAGCCAGATCTAACTCATCTCCGACAGACAATTCTGACTCACCCCGTGTCAGATTTTTATGAGTGGCTGTGATAGAGTAAGATAGCAATGCTCCAACAAATGGACTGTTTCCTCCCACTTGACCTCAACAGTCTTATACATTTTCTTAGCGAAAACATCTTGTCTCCTTCCATTAAGCTCATAACGTGGTCTAGGAGTATACATGCGCCTTCGGTAGATGCGAAGCGATACAGAGGTCCTTTTTTTTTTTTTAATTTTACAAGGCAAAGTCAGTGAACACATCCAACTTGACCAATACGTCTCTAAAATGTCAATCCAGGCAAAGCTTTTTCTGCCTACAGTTTGGAGCCTACGTAGTGACATTTTTAAAATGCTTTCAGTCCCTCAGTGAGGCTCTTAGAAGCTAGCCAGGGCTTACTACGTGCCAGGCACTGTGTCAGGTGTTGGAGCTAAAGGGAAGGAGAGCTTGGAGGCTGGCTGGGGAAGGACATCCATGACACAACCACAGTTAGAAACGGAGGCCAGTGCTAGAAAAGAGAGAGCAGGCTGCATGGAGAGTGTGTACCATGGGGCTTGTGAGCTCACGAATAAGTGGGAGTAACTGGAGTGGGGAGATGGGGGAGAGAAGAGGGTCTTCCCATCAATGGGAATCACCTGTGCTTGGAGGCAGGTGCCATGAGAGGTCTCCACAGGAAGAAGGAGGCAGTGTGGTTGAAGGGCAGAGAGATGGGGCAGAACAGGCATCAGTCAGTTGGAGGGGTATGAATAGACTGATGGGAGGATTATGGGTGCCTTTGGAGGACTGAGAATTTGTTAGAAGATCAGTGCAGATTTCTATGGAGACAAATGCCAGGAACTGATAGGTCTTTGAAAGGTCACTCTGGCTGCCTTTTGGCAAAGGGGTTGGTAAAAGGCACTTGCAGGTGTGAACACACCAGGTGGGAGGTGAGTGCAGGAAATCAGGTGAGGGAGCATGGGAACTTGGTCCGGGGGTATATAAGGGAGAATAGCCTTTAAGGAGTTCCACAAATTGGCACCAGCTGTGGCTTCATTACAGAGCTGGAAGGGGTGTGTCCTGGAGGTTACAGAAATTACATGAGAAAGGGAAGTCTTTTTAGATCTCTTTTTCAACTAGAGGAACTCTCACCTTATTGATAGAATTCCAGAGTGGGAACCAATGATATGAGGACATCTTTGAAATGTCTGAATATATTCTTCGACATCTTTGAAAGTGACGAGGAGACCTTGACCTTAGGAGGCCTTGGCCCTCTTTGTAGCCAGAAAGATTTCACGTACAGATTTGAGTTCTCCATTTTAAAGTCAAGGAGTCAGTCCTTCCAAAGGACACCTCCTATCATTTTACCCTCTCATCATACCTCACGTGCTGGCATCTCCAAGACCCTCTGTTCCAGGTTGAGAGTATCCACTTTGGCCAGGCTGGTCTTGCCAAGAACACCACCACAGGAAATCTAGAGCCTATAATGCTATTAATAACATCATCTAGGACTGTGTTTGCTGCCCTCATAGCCTCTTCCCACCATGACTCACTGAAGCTTTTAACACATTGTATCCATTAAGCTATAGTTCCCAAAGGTCATCTTCTCTAGTGCCATTAATTTTTAGGGGACCAGGCAAACCTTAAACTTGTCCCCCCTAATTGGACCCCTGTTCCCCCACAATCTATTTGAAAGCCTTTCACCATGATTCTTGAATGAGATCTGAGACCACTGCTGGTACCTAACGCTTCTTGGCACCTTGTCTGTTAGGTTCTTGGAAGAGGAGATGGCTATGGAGGTGAGTGGGAATGGGAGTGGGAGGATTTCTCCCTTCACTTTGCTTTTTGTGTTTTCAAATAATGGGTTTTGAGGGGGCGGGAAAGTTTAACCAGACCATTTATTTTCCATCTCCCATCGATAAAAAGTTTACCACTCCCCACTGGAAGAATTTATATCTTTCCTTTGAATCTACAGGAAAATCTCCCAAACCCAGACCACCACCATGTGGATTCAGCCATCTTCTGATTCACCTCCAGATTGTCTCCTCCTAACTGCTCAAGCCACAGGTTAAGGGCGAAATGTTCAATGCCCAAGCAATTAAGTGGGGAACACGTTTATCTAAGCAATTGCATGCAGCTCTCTATCTGCATACAGGGGGTCTCTCCCAAGCCTTTCCAACCTCAGCAAAAGAAGACAAAGCCCCAGCAGTCTGGGGTATATATCATTCATTCATTCCTGTGTTCAACACTCATGGCGGATCCCCACCAAGACAGTGGGAGAGCAAGGACTGGAGAAATCCTGGAAGCTGAAGTCTGAGGAGGATTTCAAATTCAAGTCAGAGATGAAAGAAACATCTGGACTTGGTCCTCAGGTACATGCAGTATTCTGAACTGAGGCTAGAACCAGAGACCATTCTAATGAAAGGCCTCTACAGGTGGGCTCTCACAGGTGGGCCCCAACTCAGTTTCGTGTATATTCATTCATGAAATAGCTCTTTGGGTCAACATGCAGAAGAAAACCATTTCAGAAAACTGACAATGAGGAGAGGAAAGGGAAGCCAAAAGGCTTGTGAATGGGGAGAGAGGAGGAGCCAGGGCAGAAAACCAAGAATCCCTCCCTGCCCTCCTTGCTGCCAGGGAGGTCTGAGGGACTAGTTTCCACCTGGGATCCCAAGTCCAGAACAAAAGCAGCGGGGCCACGGCGGGGGGAGGGAAGGGGGTCCTCAGCACGGGCGCATGGGGCTGCGGAAAGATGGGGGCTAGCGTGCCTGCTGGCGGGGGGCACCGCGCAAGGCGCTGTCCCCAGCCCGACCCCATGAGGACCCGGGTTTGGCGCAGGGTCCGGGGTGGTCCCGGTGCCCTGGGGTTCCGGGAGGCTGGGCCTCCACAACCTCCCTCTCCGCCCCCAGGTCGGGTCCGCGCTTTCTGCTCCAGGTGAGGGCGCGGCGCGGTGTCACTTTACCCGTGTGCAGAGGGTGGTCCGGAGAAGCCTTGGGGCAGGGAGGGGCAGCAGGCAGCAGGAGCGGGACAGCGGAGCCTCACATGGGAGCGTACGGGCGGCGAGTCCGGTGGGTCCTGCAGTCCCGACTGGGCCGCAGCACAGCACCGCGGCGCTGCCCGCCCCTCCTCCGCCAGCCCCTCCACCTCCTCCCAGACTCTCAGCCACATCCTCTGTGAGCTCACTTCCAGCTTCGGCAATTAGCAAAGCGCCTTCTCCCCGCCGCCCTCCACCCGCCCCCGCCCCCCTCCCTCCTGAGTCCTCCGCGAGCTCCCTTTTCGCTTTGGCAATTAGCAAAGCCCCTTCTCCGCGCCGCTCCGCCCCCCTCCCTCCTGAGGCCCCGCCCTGGCTGGGGCGCGGGGGGAAGCCCCGGGGGCTGCAAGCTTTGCCAGCGCTGGCGCTGGGCAGCCTCCTAGCCTGGCTTCTTGAGCGGGTGTCCACCCGCGGCCTGGCTGCAAAAAGATCATCAGTCCTGTTAACCCTGGCTGCACTCTCCCGTCAGTTTGCTGGCTTCCTGATTGCGCCCAAAGCCATGAACCAGCTTCCCCAGCACAGGCCTGGGCTGAGATGCCTGCCCAGGATCTGTTTGAGCAGTCTACTCATCTCCAGGCAGGGATGGCACTTCCACATGGATGTTTGGGTTTTTTTATTGTTTTTTGGTCATTGGTTATTATTACATGACCTCCAGGGTAGGTGCTCCACAAAGGGAGTGAAAACAGGATGCATGATATACCCCTCACCTCCCATGCTGTCTTTCTCTTAAATAATAAGCACTGCTGAACTATCTTAGATTCTGTACCTTCTCTCCAGCCATGAACCTATCACTGTCTTTAACTCTTGAAAACTTCATTAGACAAATTAATGTGGTGAAGGAAGCAATATGAGAAAGCCTATTAATCTGATGAGCATGGAACTGAACAAACCCTATAGATACTTTCCCTTTGATTTCTAGCCTATCAATACCTACAGTGAGTCACATACACTCAAGATTATTGTTTTTATTGTATACTTCATATATTCATTGATTTTGGACTCGTTATCATTTCGTTGAAGTGTTAAACTATGGTAATAAACAAACTTTTAATTAACTTTTCCTCCTATGATACAAATATAACTTGCACTTGAGCTTTAGCTAATTTTATGTTCTAAAATTGCCAAAACAAAATGATCAAGGTTTCCAGATTATTTACTGTCTTTTCTACTATATAATATTGTTCTATCTCTTCTGTATAAAGAAAATGAATGCTTGGGGCTCTTGGGTGGCTCAGTGTGTTAAAGCCTCTGCCTTCTGCTCAGGTCATGATCCCAGAGTCCTGGGATAGAGCCCCACATCAGGCTCTCTGCTCAGCAGGGACCCTGCTTCCCTTCCTTTCTCTCTGCCTGCCTCTCTGTCTACTTGTGATCTCTGTCTGTCAAATAAATAAATAAAATCTTTAAAAAAAGAAAATGAATGCTTGATAACTAAATGAATGCTTTACTGAACAAATTAAATATGGCAATAGCATTTTATTTTATCATGCTTCACATATTAAACAATAATATTATATCACTAGTCTACAAATAATCTACTCGCATAGTCATTTGGAAGCTTTTAGCAAAGCTAAAAGGAGGAAGCTTCCTCCTGATTGTAGTATAAAAGCCACAGAAATATACAGAAGACTCCTAGGATAGAAAGTGAAATCCAGTTATCCGTGATGCCTTGAGGAGGACCTGACCTATGTATGTCCTGGGATGCACTAGTAACTGTTACATGTGATAGGATTATATTTAATATATACAGTTTCATTTACTTCACAAAGGACATATAAATTTGAGAATAAAATATTTGATGAATCTATAAAGTCTATATCTATTTGTAACTAATGTGGTAGAATTAAGATGTTAATTTGAAAAAAAATTCATTGAACACATTCAATTGTTTTTATATATATAAACAGCATTATTTATTTATGTAAATAAATGCATTGTCAGTAAAATCCATTTACTTATCAATCATAAGGGTAATTTTAAGTACTAAGAATAAGAAATATGTGAAAAGATAAGTGTTCAAGAGTGCAGTTTGTGGTAATTAATACAATATGATAGGCTCATAAAAATGATATATTACTTGAACTTAAAAGCTTCTATAATTAAGCGATGACCACTTGAAATTTGTAATTAGTCTTGCTGCAGTTTTTCCTTGCACTTATTGCCCTTCCCCAGAAGTTCATTAAGAATTTCTGTGAATGTCCTTATGTTTAATCTCATTCATAGATTCCACTGCTGCTCACAAAACAAAGCCAAAAAGAGAGGTAACTCTATGTGGCACTCCATCCACAAGCAATACATTCATAAATAATTAAAAAGCTCTCTACTTCATTTGTTACCCATTCAGCTGATAATTTAAATGAGTAACTGAGGCCATTTTATCAGCACTTTTAATAGAATGCGACTCAGAAACTTCACAGTGTTATTTAAGAAGAAATGCTCACGTGTTAAGGTTTTTATTTTTTTAAATCAACAAAATAATTTTCAAATATTAAAAGCAAATGTCTCCTTTTCCTCCAAGTTTCCTTGCTATGTCAAAGTTACAAATAAATATATTAAAATCGTATTTTGAGTAGTAGATAAAAACAAAAGTTTTGAAACTGTGGGTTGAGTGTCTGGGTTAACTTGTATAAATATCTGAACTCAATGTATTTAGACTTTATTAGATTTTTTTTTTAGACTATTTAAAAATACATGCTGAGATAATGACAACATTATTTTATTCATTTTAATAAATAAATTATTTTATTTAATTATGTTTAGATATTTATTTATTAAATTAATGATTTAATATTTAATAATCTAAATTTGAAATATTTTAAATTCTAAAAATATTTATTTAATTAAATTGATATATTTAATATAAATATTTAATAAATTATTTAATCATTATTATAATTATGCAATACATTATGTATTGTGTAATAATTGCATTTTAATAAATAAATAAATGTATTATTTACATTATTTTATTATATTTTATTTAGTTGACAAAGAGAGGGAGAACGCAAACAAAGGGAGCTGCAGGCAAAAGGAGAGGGAGAAGTAGGCTCCCAGCTGAGCAGAAAGTTCAACCTGGGGTTCCATCCCACGACCCTGGGATCACCACCTGAGTCGAAGGCAGATGCTTAAGTGACTGAGCCATCCAGATGCCCAAGGCTTTGTATTCTTCGCTTCTAAATATTGATGCTCCTTCATCTCTGGAGTTAGTAAATTGATGTTGAGAATTCATATCAAAGAATTGATAGTAGCTGTTAAACAGAAACATGTAATTTAGGGGGAAAAAAAGAACAGAAGGAAGAGAAAGGCCAAAAGTCAAAAGCACATTAATATAAAATTTAATTAGATAAAAAAGCTGATATTCCTGAAGGGGGCTAATAAAAGAGCTGCAAAGAGCTGATAGGATTAGGAAAATTGTCCACTCCTGGTCATTTCATAATTTTAAACTATTCCTTATTAATAAATATACTTAGTTCCAGAAACACAAGCACATAGGAACATTTCCACCAAGTTTCCTCTAACAGCATTTACAAATTAGACGTTCAAACAATGCAGTTCATTACATGTTGCATCTGTATCTTAAAGTTTAAACACTTTCTGTGACACATTTTCTAACAATTAAAATTTATATATATATATATATATATATATATATATATATATATATATATACCTTATCCCTAAATGGAAAAAAAAAAAATATATATATATATATACATAGAAACCTTATTCCTAAATGAAACCTTTCTTTGTTTATTAGCTTAAATAGGTAAATTAGCAACAACAACAACAACAAACAGCTAATATTATAAAGGTAGGAACAATTTACCTTTTCATTTATTGCTATTTTCTAAAAATTCCTATTTTATTTTTTTCTCAAGTCTGTCATAATAATTTTCTAAATCTCCTGCCTTATTCAATTTTTTTCTTTTAGTGGAAATCTCTATTTCATATTTATTTTCTCTTCCTCCACTCTTTGCTCTAATAATTCAATGTATTATTAGATTTTCTGTTTTTCTCTTTATCCAGATATATCTTTTCTTTCTTTCTTTCTTTTTTAAATAATTTGATTTGCTGGCATTTTACATCAGTACATGCTTTCTTATGGATGTTAGAAATGTCTGTGGAACTACTAGAAGAATAAACTTTTTTACCTTTAAGAAGTTTACAGTCTAGAGTGCCTGGGTGGCTCAGTTGGTTAAGTGTCTTCCTTCAGCTTAGGTCATGATGCCAGGGTACTAGGATCCAGTCCTGCATCAGCTGCCTGCTCAGCAAGGAGTCTGGTTCTTCCTCTCCCTCTGCCCCTCCCTCTCTCTCTCTAATAAATAAATAAAATCTTTTAAAAAAAGACTTACTGAAATCTGAGACTGAATTACTAAATTCAGTCTTAATAGAAGACAGCTAAACAAAGCAATGATCACAACTGGAAAATTTAGCGAGATCATGATTTAACATTTTTGGTTGACACAGGACCTCTTTCAGTAACAACTTTCCCTAAATATCAATTTCTTTGTAAGGCAAAAAATTTTGACAAGAAATCCAGATCCTTCTGATCGTTTTCATATCAATTTAATGTGACATCCTCAGAGTATATAATCAAATATGTAATTATTCTATCTGTTGCCTTGTATATTGCCTGTATCTTTTTCAGACTCAAAGTTCCATTGAGGTAGAGTTTTTTTTTTTTAAAGCAGAGATTTTTAAAGTGTTTGATATATACAAGATGCTTAATAAGTTTTTAAAAAACCTATGTATTACAGAAGCCTTAAACAGGCTTTAAAAAAAGAAGGTGATATTAGTGGTCATATCAAACAATTTTCAGGTTTCAGTCATGTAAATAACTACATTTCTCAGAGACAGAGAAACATACAAATGATCTGGGTCCAGTAGGATAATGCTAGCATGTGTTGTAAATTCTTTTATATGACCTTATTCTTGCAAGAATTGGTTATGTGGCAGAAAAAAAGGTATCACTATCTTATACTTTATTATTTAAAGAGATTTATGGAAGTCTTAATTTCTTACACTACCCCTTTGTTTCAGTGGACCCAATTTCCGTGGTAATGGTGAGAGGAAAGTAGGCAATTTAGGCAGCAGCCAAAATCACCTACAAGGCACTATAAAATAAGGCTTGTTCTAGATCATGGGTCTGTCCAAAGGGGAATGTTAAGGGGTAGAATGGATGATGGATGCATTGTGGACTTATAACTTTAAGATTAATACTGTTATGCCCCAATAATGGGTCTATGATTAAAGGAGCGAGACTGATGTAAAGCAAAGGTCAAGCAAAGCTTTATTTCATGCGAAGCATCAAGAATCTAACCGAACGTTTGGGGCCACACCTCTTATGAGAGAAGGCAACCCTTTGCTGTTTCACAGTCTAGCTTTTAAGGGCAAAGGCCATGCAGTCAGGCCTGGCCACGCACAGGTGACCAATGAGATTTTAACACACACAGGAAACTCCACAGTGAGGCTAGGTGACCAATTGAGGTTCAATTTACCCTAGTATAGACATTTGACCCAGCCTATTACACCTTGATTAGGATTAGTGCCAAAAAGGTTCCCAAAGAGCAGAGGAGTGGGGCATACTCATTAGTATCTAGGGAGACAATATGCAAACACCGCCCTTCCCCTTCTGCTCATTGATGTCTCCACCTGGCCTGACCCACCCTTGTATATGGGCTTTGTTACCTGGAGCTGATTTCCAGGACTTGTTTTTAAGTGAATCCCCTGGGGGAAGGGGAGCAAGGACAGTTTAAGGGTTAACCTCAATGAAAGCCTCTTGCTAAAATATAAAAATATAAAATAGGTCCTTACATTACAACAACTCAGTAGGGAAAGTCCCAGTGTGGTGATAAAAGAAGTGAGGTAACTTGCATTGCACATTTTTTTTTAAAAAGTGTAAGTTGTATTATTCCGTGCCATGACATCATACTTTATCTTCATCTCTGTCTACTAGTTTAAAACTAGTTAAACAAATTCAACAATTTTTTTAAAAATATTTTATTTATTTATTTAAGAGCAAAAGCCAGAGAGAGAGAGAGAGAGAGAGCATGAGCAATATGGGGCTCAATCCCAGGACTCTTGAGATCCTGATCTGAACCAAAGGCAGACACTTAACTGACTAAGCAAATGAGACTCCCACAAACTCAACAATTTTATAAAATTTTTATTTGTTGGGGTGCCTGGCTGGAACAGTCAGTAAAATATATAAATCTTGATCGTGGGGTTGTACGTTTGAAATCCACCTTGGGTGTAGAGGTTTTATTTAAAAATAAAATCTTTAAAAAAAATTTTTTCATTTTTTTATTTAAGCCCTTGTATGGCAGTGTTGATCACTATATTGTACACCTGAAACTAATATTAACCTTATTTTAACTAACTGGAATTTAAATAAAAACTTTAAAAATAAAATAAAAATAATAATCATAAAAATAAAAAAGAGGAAAAATTATTTGGCAGGCAATTTTCTTAATTGCATTATTATTTATTATTATCATAGTCTGTGTGTGTCGGTGGGAAGTGGCTGGTATTACAGTGAGTTCCATATCTGTGTTACACTGAGTTCCATGTCTGTAGTCAGTCTTTTTTTTCTTTTAGTTTATTTTCAGGGATCCAAAATTCATTGTTTATGCACCACACCCAGTGCTTCATGTAATAAATTCCCTCCTTAATACCCACCACTGGGCTCACCCAACCACCTGCCACCCTCCTCTTCAAAACCCTCAGTTTGTTTCTCAGAGTCCACAGTCTCTCATGGTTTGTCTCTCCCTCCGATTTCCCCCAGCACACTTCTCTCCATCTCCCAGTGTCCTCCACGTTATTCCTTATGTATTGATTCTTATAAGAACTTTTATTTCTTTCCCTATTCTGCTTTGCATATGCTTACCTTAGATGTTAAAATGTTATAAACCTCTCCTGCCTGGTCCATTTTCTCTCTCTTCTCTCATGATTTCTCATGCTCTCCCTGCCAACCCCACATGCCTTACAATATCTGGATATGACTAATTTCTTCCTGAGCTACTTTATTCTACTCTGCCATATGGTTGCCCTTCCCTCTTCTGTACCATAACTTCTATCCCCTGCATTTGTGCTTTAACAATACCTAATTCTTTTCACTGCATCTGTATCTTTGAGGTCAATACTCAGTAGTGCAATCGCTGGGTCATAGGCTAGCTCTATTTTACTGGAAAGAAGGGCCATATGCACCCCAGTGTTCATAGCAGCAATGTCCACTATAGCCATTCTGTTGAAAGAGCCAAGATCCCCTTCAACAGACAAACGGATAAAGAAGATGTGATCTATGGATACAATGGAATATCACTCAGCCATCAGAAAGGATGAATACCCAACTTTTGCATCAACATGGATGGGAATGTAGGAGATTATGTTAAGTGAAATAAGTCAAGCAGTGAAAGTCAATCATCATATGGTTTCACTTATTTGTGGAACCTAAGGAATAGCATGGAGGACATTAGGAGAAGGAAAGGAAAAATGAAGTGGGGGGATTGGAAGGGGAAATGAAACATGAAAAACTATGGACTCCAAGAAACAAACTGAGGGTTTTAAAGATGAGAAGGATGTGGGGATGGGTGAGCCTGGTGATGGGTATTAAGGAGTGCACATATTGCATGGGGCACTGGGTGTTTTACACAAACAATGAATCATGGAACACTACTTCAAAAACTAATGATGTATTGTATGGTAACTAACATAACATAATTAAAAAGAAAAGGAGGGGGACAATACCTAACACTCAATCTTTGCTAGTTTCTTGTTTACCTCCTTTTAAGAGTAAGCTCATTAGTGTTTTTTGTTTGTTTGTTTGTTTTTGTCTCAACTAAAAGAAGAAAAATAATACACATTATTTTGAAAACTTTTTGAACAGTGTACAAACGTTAGTCAAGTCCACAATGTCTCATCTCTTCTTCCTCCTAACATGGCTAAGATGAAAAACCCTTTATCTGGGAAAAGATCATTCTCCTGCCACCTTGTGTAAGATTTTGGCTTTAGCTTAGATTATCCTTTCTTTCCTTTTCTGAAAATAAGTTGAAAATATTAATAGCCTCAGTTTCTTCTTCCAAAATATGACTGCTTCTTTACCAAGTGCAAAAGCAACCCATTTTGACCATAGTAAACAGCTTGGACCTACTTTTTTTGGCTCACTGTTTTAGTGAGACAAGTGGAGTGAAGATGACACACCATTTCCAAATGTATTAATAATTGGTAGACCATACTTCTAAATTGAAGATTTGTTGCCATTAAACTATGACCAGACTCGCTATAATTACAGAGGTAAATTCTTTATATTTACTATATTTGAAATTACCATATAATACCAAAATAAAATTATGATTATGTGAAGAGTCTGTAATATTAAGAAGATGACTTTGAAATGATTGCTTATCTAAATGAAATTTCCCATTTTATAATCTTGTATAAGCTTCCGTTGTCATTTCCTATTTAAAATCTATTAGAAGGCACTCTTATTTTCCCTTAAGTGGGAAGTCAAATGTGGAACAAATTCATCCCAAAGGAACTGATTCTATATTCCACTGAAGACCAGGTGGCTTCCATGTGGCATTTTGCCTCTTGCATATTGTTCATCTCCTACAACAAATGGGGGTATGCTCTTTAGTAAACTAATTCAACTCAATTAGAGGCATTGTCTTCAAGGGATAACATCATAGAGACTAGAATCAGAATCATACTTTTGGGAAAATTGGGCCCAGGATTTTTGTTTTGTTTTGTTTTGTTTTAAGATTTTATTTATTTATTTGACAGGCAGAGACCACAAGTAGGCAAAGAGGCAGGGGGGGGGGCGAAGCAGGCTCCCTGCTGAACAGAGAGCCTGATGCAGAGCTTGATCCCAGGATCCTGAGATCATGGCCTGAGCCGAAGCAGAGGCTTAACCCACTGAGCTACCCAGGGGCCCCTGGGCCCAGGTTTTGATGGCTTCTTTCCTCAATCTTATAAAACCTATTTGAACTCTACTGGATGCCAGAACTGCTTAAAAATATTTGGTCCCTTGTAATTTTAACCTTCCAGTATTCAATGCACCTGATCCATGTAATATCCTATAGTATTTTTGTCAAATGAAGACTCTCAAAGTGTGTTTCTTGGGAGACACTTTTCAATTGGTTGCTTACATTTCTGCATTTATTATTTGTTCTAGGCCATCCTTTGAAGATGGTTGTATTGAATAGACTTGGAAGACAGAAATAGTATCCTTTTTTTTAACTTAACCTGTTGTGTTTGCAAATATTATCTGCCTCTGTTTTGATTCTTCTTGTGGGAACTGAGGCTCAGAACTGATATATAACTCCCACCCCTACACACACACACACACACACACACACACAAATACACACACACACACACAAATACTGTTAATATTCTGGCTACCTCTATTGCTGTGAATAATAAACTATATTATTTCTGAACCATGAGTCTGCGTCTTCTATCAACACCCAAGAAACTACGGCAGACTCATACACCAGCTTTCAAATAAGGGAAAATAATCTCAGATGCTTTATATTTTTTGATAGTGTTACCTACTTCTGAACATATGACTGAACACATATAAAGCTGGAGCCCTTTCCATTTAGAGCTTCTTCTGTGGAAGAACTATGCATTCACTAGTAAACAAAAGTAGATTCATCTTTTTTTTTTTTTTCCTCCTGACACCATTTCCTCTCTCACACTGTTGCTCAAATTGGATGGAGTCTAAGGTCCTTTGAGGAAATTTTTGTTTAATGACTCAAAATAAAATAGGAAGAGTCTAAAGTGCTAAAAATACTTCTAGATAAAAGGTATAAGATAATGCCAGTAAGGATAGTAATTTTATCTAACAACTGCCTGTTCACCCCTTTTTTGTTCATTAACTAATCTCCAAATTCCTGACTAAATCCCTTTTGTAAGCCAGAATGTGAGCTAAAAACTGGGATTTTAAAAAATTTTCATTTGAAATCCAGTTAGTTAACATATATGGTTGTATTAGTTTCATGTGTACAATATAACATATAGCACTCAGTGCTCATCATGACAAGTGCTCTAATTAACCCCCATCACTTATTTAATCCATCACTCCTTTCAGATCCCGTCAAGTAACCATCAGTTTGTTCTCTGTAATGAAATGTCTGTTTCTTGCTTTGTTTCTCTTTCTATGTCTTATTATTTCCCCTTTGCTTGTTTGTTTTGTTTCTTTTATTCCATATATGAGTAAAGGTATTTGTCTTTCTCTGACTGACTTATTTCACTTTTAGCATTATACTGTCTAGTTCCAACCATGTTATTGCAAATGGCAAGATTTCAGTCTTTTTTATGGCAGAATAATATTCCATTGTATATACATACCACTTATTCTTTATTTATTCATCAATTGATGGATACTTGGGCGCTTTCCATATCTTAGCTTTATAAATAATGCTGCTATAAACATAGGGGTGCTAGAATCCCTTTGAATAAGTTTTCTTATATTCATTGGGTAAATACACACCAACAGGATTGTTGGATCACAAAGGACTTCTATTTTTAAATTTTATGGAAATTCCATACTGTTTTCAAATATGGCTGTATCAGTTTGCATCACCACCAACAGTTCACAATTGTTACTTTTTTTTTAAGATTTTATTCATTTGACAGAGAGAGATCACAAGTAGAGAGAGAGAGAGGAGGGAGCAGGCTCCATGCCTGGCAGAGAGCCCGATGTGGAACTTGATCCCAGGACCCTGAGATCATGGCCTGAGCTGAAGGCAGAGGCTTAACCCACTGAGCCACCCAGGCAGCCCCCACAAGTGTTACTTTTTCACATCCTCTCCAACACCTTTTGTTTCTTGTAGTGTTGATTTTAGCCATTCTGACAGGTGTGAGGTGGTATCTCTTTCTAGTTTTGCTTTGCAATTTCCTGATGATACATGATGATGGACATCTTTTCATGTATCTACTGAACATTTGAATGTGTGCTTTGGGGAAACACTTGTTCATGTCTTCTATCCATGGTTTTATTGGATTATTTGTTTTTGGATGTTGACTAAAAACTGGATATTAAGTAACACACAAGACAGGTTTCTTGAGCTTAAATTTTATTTGCATGAGTATCATTAACAGGAAAAAATATGCATATGTGTATGTACAAGTGTGTTTATGTATACATCTATCTATCTATCCTCTATCCCATGTCTTCTAATTGTGGTAAATCCTGTAAGGTGGGGAATGGGATAGTCTGAAGAAATATGCTTCTGGATATGCTGGGTAAGCAAATTTAATTGCACTCAGATGCATTGGATATAAGTGAATCACTCAAATGAGTTATTTAATATTATATAGAAACAAATTAAAAGTTTATGTAGTTGAAAATAATAGGTAGTTAAAATAATTTTTTTGTTTGTTGTTTTTGTGTCTTTTTTTGTTTATATATACTATGGTGTGAATGTTTATGTCTCCCAAAATCATATTATGGAATCTAACTCTGGAAGTGATAGTATTAAAACTTAGGGGCCTTTGGGAGGTGATTAGGTCATAAGTGGGATTACAGTCCTTTTAAAGGAGACCCCAGAGAGTTCTCTTGATTCATTCATCATGTACGTTTACAGTGAGAAGATAGCCATCTATGAGGAAGTGGGCTCTCCCTGGATCTGCCCATTCCTTAATCTTGAACTTCTCCGTTCTAGAACTGTGAGAAATAAATTCCTGTTCTTTATAAGCTATTAAGTCTATATCATGTCCGTTATAGCAGCCTGCATGCAGAAGGACACTATGACCTAAAATGAGAGCAATAAATATAAAGTTTCAGTAAAGTCAGTTGGTACAATGTTTTTTTTTTTTTACTTAGAGAAGACATGCTGCTTCATGTTAAACCTTGATATTGTATATGTTTCTTGAAGGGCCACTTCTTACTCCTTTGTGTGTTTTCCACAAAGTCCAGGATGATGCCTTACATAAAGGTAATATTTTATAAATACTGTTGGAAATATATACTTCTCTAAAATCTTATTTTGCCTACAGATTACTTGGATCCACTTTGCCTTGTGTAGAATATTTGAAATATATTAAGTACAGAATGTCTCTCTAAATAACATTTAGAATCATCATTAGTTTATGACTCCTGACTCATTTGTTTATGCAGTGATACTTACTTCAAGAACACTGAAATTTATAATATAATTTTGAATTAATCACCAAGCTAGTTTATTTTAACTTATGAAAAAATAATTTCTCATGTTGGTTTAATTCTGCTCTTATGTTATGGTCATGACATTTTCATTAAAATAAAGTAGAAAATAGAAGTAAATAATTAATGAAAAATAAAAAATAATAAATAAAAAATAAAAGCAAATCTCTTGTGAAATGTTAAACTTTTCTTACTTATTTTGTTTTGCTTTTCCTCTACCATGCTGGCAAAGCTGTATGTTGCAGATAAGTATAATTTTCTAGGTGGTAGGTTTGTTACTTTTACTAAAATTTTCAAAATATAAAGAGTTGAATAGTCATGGATTGTTTATTAAACTCCTTATCTACACCTATAAAAATAAAACAATGATGGTGACCTGGGTATTTCTAAAATTGTATTCTGTTTTTCCATATTATGGTTTACAATGTAATTAATAAAGATTCTGCATATATTAACATCCATCCCCTTCTATCTCATCTGTATGTCCATACAGAGCATGTATGATTTCTATTCATTTCTATGTTGTGGTGAAGAGATTGTCTGAAGTAGCCTATATTTATGCAGGTAGATCTTAAGCTACGGTGCTCTTGTTTATTTGCTTGTTCGTGATCAGTATGTCTGAAAGATGATAACTATTGCATCAGGTGTGACGATTAAAAAATATTATTGGTGCCTGATACACTGTGATGAAATAGGTAAGTCAATTCATAATTTGTTAATTAAATTAGAAAAGAAATTCCTTTGGATTTGTTCTTTATTAAAGTTTTTTTTTAACGAATTCCTTGGGATGTTTTTTGTGTAATATATATCACATGCCTCAACCTTTAAATTTGAATGTAGAAAAGAGTTATCAGAATGAGCCTAGAAAATATTGTTATGGGGGCGCCTGGGTGGCTCAGTGGGTTAAGCCGCTGCCTTTGGCTCAGGTCATAATCTCAGAGTCCTGGGATCGAGTCCCACATTGGGCTCTCTGCTCAGCAGGGTGCCTGCTTCCTCCTCTCTTTCTGCCTGCCTCTCTGCCTACTTGTGATCTCTCTCTGTCAAATAAATAAATAAAATCTTAAAAAAAAAGAAAACATTGTTTTGAAATATTTTTGTTCTGTTATATTATGTTAACTTAGGAAATAATGGTAGTTATTTTTATTAGCATTTCCTACTTTCCACATGCCCTTACAGATGAGATATCATGTTTTTCCTACTCTTTTTATCGTGGTTGTTATATTCTTCATGATCAATAACAATCAATAAAAATTCATAACATTAATTTTCTTTGGGAAAGTGATATTTTAGCAAGAATCCATGACCAAAAATTTTAGCTGTTGTTCTTCCAGGAGATGAGACTATCAATGTTCCCGAAATTTCAAGAAATAGAACTTATTAATTGTGTTGGTTGATGTTTATTGTCTCTGAACTTAGAGGTGCATAATTCAATTTAAAATTTATTTTGGGGGCGCCTGGGTGGCTCAGTGGGTTAAAGCCTCTGCCTTTGGCTCAGGTCATGATCCCAGGGTCCTGGGATCGAGCCCCGCATCGGGCTCTCTGCCTAGCAGGGAGCCTGCTTCCTCTTCCCTCTCTCTCTGCCTGCCTCTCTGCCTACTTGTGATCTCTATCTGTCAAATAAAATAAATAAAATCTTAAAAAAACCGGAGTGGACCTTATGGGGGTGCTTATCTGAAATTGAGGGACATTATAAAAAAATAAAAAATAAAATTTATTTTGAATTGAAAACAAGATCTTACTGAAGTTTAGGCATCCCACTTTATATCAGGCCTCCAGTACATTCTAATTTATTTATAGAAAATATCATAAACATGAATGACACTTTTCCTATTGCATTTATATGAAACTGCAATGACTCAAAGATGTCAGATTTGAAAAGCACTACCTTTCTATAATTTCTGTTTCCTAGGAGGAATGGATATACCATTTTAGCTCAATTATCCAACAGTATTCAAAACCACCATGAATTTTAAAACATAGTTATTACACCCTAAAAATCAAGTATGAAAATGTATAAACAACCAAATCTCTATCTGTAAATGAAATACTCCCACACAGACGGGTTTTAAAACTTTCTAACTCAAGGAATTTGATAGCACAGACTCAGGGTAGTAGTTTCAGTGCCTACAGTATACTTTCAGGGAGAGAGTAATGTAAGCTCTGAGTCACTTTCTGCCCAGAGATGACCTAATAGTGGTTCTGGCATTGTTTGTTTGTTTTTGAAAATACGTTCCTGGGCGTCATTCAGAAAATGCAGAGTTTGGCATCTATATAAATTAAGGATGATCTTTTTGAACTTTTGTCTTTCATTACATCAAATTACCATAATTGGACAGAAATTCCACTAAATTAAGCATTGTTAGGAAATGTGTAAATTGGAGCTACTCAAATTAGTTGCTCTTTGAACTATGTGCTGTTGGTTCAGGATTAGATAAGGATTTTGAAGGCAAACCTAAATCATTGCTTCCTTTTTTGAGAGATTCTCAGCATATTTTCTTAAAATTAGCTGAAATAAACAATGTGTTTAGTCGCAAAGTGATTTGCATTTTTGCACAAACTCCCTATCTCCTTGAGAATTATAACAGATATTTCATGAAACATCATTGATCTTTACTTTGTTACACTGCTGTAAAGTACATTCAGAGTTGCCAGTTAAAGGTGTTAGTGTTGAGATGAAATGTCATGCATTTTTCTTCACTTCCATGCAAATGAACACAGTAATTTATTAAGACACAATGAAGAAAAAAAAATTGACAATGAGTTCCAGATTTTAAAAATCACTTGCCATTCAATCCAAATTGTGAGTTTGATCGGTTACCGAACACTTTATAATGCACCCCCGGTAATTTTACAGAGATTACTTTTTTCTTACCAATTCTTGATTATTCTGTCTTGCAATGCAGAGAAAGCTAACTAATTTAAAATAAACTTCCGTTAATTTTGATTGTTATAAACTTAAAATTGACTAATTTCCATATACAGAGTTTAAAATGTTCACAATTTACATTAAATATATATTCTGTGTATACCTTGGAAAAATTATACTGAAAATTGAAATTAAAATGATGTTGTATATAGCTGCAAGAAGCCGCCTGTCCCATTTCATCTTACTATATAAGTTGTGTCAGGTAATTTATAAAATCCCTGCTGCATAACAAATCTATTTTTTGTTGGAATGGGTAGTAATGTTTCTTCTTATTTCGAAATAAGAGTTGGTCTATGAGTGCCTCTGCAACTGTATTTTTCCTAAGTGGCTTCATGGTCTTGAACTGAGAAAGTTCAGAGCATTAAACATCAAAGTAATATATTTTGACATAATTAGACATCAAGGAAATGCAATTAAAATGACACTGAGATATCACTACACACTTACCAGAATGGCTAAAATAAAATATAATGACAAGCCCAAAAGAAAAAAATATACCATTTGATGATACACAATGGCAAGTTGTACCATAACTTAACCATCTCTGACTAGTGTAGTGTTAAATTTGTTTTTCTAAGCCATGTTTTGGGTCACTTACCACTTTTCAAGGATATAAAGTGCTATCATTTTACTTAAAACTGTGAAATTTGGTCAGATTTAAATTTCAATTTATGTTAAAACATTCTGTAAACTGTGTTAGACTTTGACATTTGTTCCCTCAGTTCAGTGAATAACACTATATCATATTCTGAAAAATACGCTAATTTTTTATTATTTTGAAAAATATCCCTTTTTCCTCTTATGGTAATTATGAATATGAATTAATAGTAGAATTTGATATGGTCCAGTATGACCATAAATACTTTATTGTATATTATCAAATTTAATAATGAATATAATGTACTTCTTTGGACAATTTTTAAAGACCAGTCTACTCTTAAAACAAAAAAAATGGAGATGCACTTCTTTAGTTCACACAAATTTCATTTTATTATATATGACCTCAGATAAATTTCAACAAATCATAATTTATTAAAATCATGTCTACTTAAAAATCTCATAGAAGAGTTAAACCATCAAAAATAAAAATAAACACACACAACACACACACATCACCCATGTATTGGCAAATCACAATTGCTGTAACAATACATTAGGCATTCCACAGTTAAGGGCTATCAAAATTTCCATCAGTGACAAAAAGATTTGTATCCAAATGGACTGATTTTCCAGAATCCAAGAAAAAGTCTCCTAGGATTTATTTAAAGATAAATATTTGAACAAATGTTCTTAAATTTAGGAAATTCAGAACATACGATTAAAGAATATTTGCAGTGCAGACTATATTCAATCCTTCCTTCAAAATGTGCCTTTGAGTACATAATTCTGTTTTCTCGATCTCAATTGAGCTGTCTTCCAAGGAAGTTTTCCAAAATGTGTGTCTCTGTGTGATAAATGTTCTAAGACCTAACATGCTTCATTGTATTTTTACTGTGCTCTCAAATTTAATCAATAATTTGGATTGATGTATAATACCTAGTTTCAAATATCTTTTCCATCTATAAAAACTCCCAGCTGTCTCTTTATATGCTATTACTATTGAGAATTGTGCTGTCAGTATTATTCTTGTACATTTTAGGTGATCTGTTCTTCTCTTGGGCATCATTTATGCTCTTCTCTGTTTTTGATATTCTTAAAACTCACCATAATGTATACGAGTGGTTTTTAGTGTGTGTAGTTTTTGTTTTGTTTTGTTTCTGATATCTCATGTTTGGCATCATTTTAAGTCTGGTATCTTTTATCTTTCTTTAATTCTCCAAAATTTATCTCAGTACTTATTTAAATATTTTCTTTATTTTTTTTTTCTCTTCTGCTGTATTTGGGCAGAAGTCATTAATTTGTTTGTTTTTCCCAACTCATTTATTCATTTTACAGCTATATTCATCTTAGTCTCCATTTATTGTATTCTTTATTTCAACAATTTTCACTTAATTTATATTCACAGTATAGTATCTTTCTTTTCCTTGTATATGTATATCATTATTTTATCATATACTTTTAAGCTATTTTTAAAAATATTTTATTTATTTATTTGACGGTGAGAGATCACAAGTAGGCAGAGAGGTGGGCAGAAAGAGAGGAAGAGAAGCAGGCTACCTGCTGAGCAGAAAGCCCGATGTGGGGCTTGATCCCAGGACCCTGAGATCATGACCTGAACGGAAGGCAGCGGCTTAACCCACTGAGCCACCCAGGCGCTCCTTTTAAGCTATTTTTTAAAAGTACAGTCATTCTTTTTTTTTTTTTAAGATTTTATTTATTTATTTATTTGACAGAGAGAGATCACAAGTAGACAGAGGGCAGGCAGAGAGAGAGAGAGGGAAGCAGACTCCCTGCTGAGCAGAGAGCCTGATGCAGGACTTGATCCCAGGACCCTGAGATTATGACCTGAGCTGAAGGCAGTGGCTTAATCCACTGTGCCACCTAGGCGCCCCTAAGCTATTTTTTTAATTCCTGTTCCAATAACACTTGGATTGGCATATAAAGTTAACCACATCATATTTTTTAGGTAAGTAATTGTACTTTTTATGTGCATAGTTATTTTGGTCCATGAGTTCAGCTCTTCTTAGGATCATCAAATCTCTGTAAAGTCTGGGTATGCTAGGATTTTCTAAGCAACAATAAAATACATTGAAACCTGGTAGCTTAATTATAATAATGTTTTCTTTCTCAATCATTCATAATAGTATTCCATTCTGAGTAGCTTCCTTCTATTTTGCAGCTTTAGTGTTTGGAAAAACTTGAAATGTGATATTACTGTGATAATGTGAATTAGTCAGGGTTTTTCAGAGAATCGGGAAGAGAAAAAAAGGAAGATATTCTCCAGGGCCAACTCTAGAAGTGACTATTAAAACATCTGTCCAAATTCAATTGAACAAAACTCAGAAATGCCATCTCCAGTGAAATACAAAAAAGATTATATATAGTTCTGGGCACACACATCTCATTTGACCCAATGATGTATATCAATGAAAGACTGAAGGCCAATCACCACTCCATGGGAGAATTTAAAAATAAATTTACTAATGAGGCCAAGAATTCAGAATCACCAATACTTCAGAACTAATAATAACTGCCTTCACTTGATTTTATTCTATAAGATAAATCCTATGATCAAGTTTCAATTTTAAATTCTTACAATTTTAAATTCTTAAATCCTTATGAAGAAGCATCATTTGGAGGGAGCAGTTTTCATAATTTATCATCCATCAGCTTTTTTTTAAAGATTTTATTTATTTATTGGACACAGAGAGAGAGAAAGAGAGAGAGAGAGAGATCACAAGTAAGCAGAGAGGCAGGCAAGCAGGGAGGGAAGCAGGCTTCCTTTTGAGCAGTGCCCGATGTGGGGCTGGATCCCAGGACCCAGAGACCATGACTTGAGATGAAGGCAGAGGCTTAACCCACCACCCACGTGATGAGAGAGCCACTCAGGTGCCCCTCATCCATCAGTCTTAATTGATTGGAGGAAAATGTGTGGAGGAATAATGCCTTAGGGAGCTAATCTCTCTAAAGAATTTTCAAGTCTTTACCCCTTCAAGGTTTTTGTAAAGTTCTGATAGCCTCTAAACATCTAGTGGATTTCTACAGTGACAGGCCTGTTAAAACCTGTCTTCAAACCAGGAATAGAGCTTGAAACATACCAGTCAAGGGCAACTTTGAGTCTTTTAAGGAATTTATCATCATTTCTTTCTTTTTGGTTAATATCTGAAATAGTTCCATATTACACTGGCATAATTTCTCCAGAGCTGACTTTGAAGGAGGCATTCAGTTCCAGCTAGTTCCATATTTTGGCAAGAACTATACTTCTATATTAAAAAAAAAACATATTTTAGGGCACCTGGGTGGCTCAGTGGGTTAAAATCTCTTCCTTCGGCTCAGGTCATGATTCCAGGTTCCTGGGATTGAGTCCTACAGTGGGCTCTCTTCTCAGCTGGGAGCATGCTTCCATTCCTCTCTCTCTGGCTGCCTCTCTGCCTTCCTATGATCTCTGTCAAGTAAATAAATAAAATTTTTTAAAAAACATATTTTATACCAGTTATCCATGTTTATTAACTAAGATATCACAATACAAATAATACAAACAGTTGCTCTTTATTAATACCTTCAACCAAGATCAAAAAATATGTCATATTTTCTCCAAAAATTTTATATCATCTGATAGGTCAGATATATATATAAAATTACTTTTAAAGTTTTAAAAATATCAGCAAATATTTTCATTTAAATGCAAATTTGAAAAAAAATCTACTTTTCCAAACACGACTTTTTATCCTATTTATTTTGAATTTTGTCAACAACTGATAAAATGTTTAGCGAGACTATAAATGTTAGATCGAAAAAAATGATTAATAGATGTAGGTTCAAATTATTATGTTCCATTAAAAATGATTTAGTCTTTGATGAACATCTGTTTGGTAATATGTTGATCCAGATATAGTAAATTAAAGACATATATAAAATTATAGGGAAATGACATCTTTCGTTCCATTATGAGTAGAGCTTTTAAAATGCTATTTGTCACAACCTGTCATCTTGTCATTATGTAGCATTATGTAGCAATTAAAAAATGTATACTCTTCACTTAGAAGTCTTTTAGAAATCTAAAATATGACTTTCTATGGTTTGTGTCTCCATATTGCTTTATTGCCAGTTAAAACAAATCCACATGCTTTGATTCAAAGGTAATAAATTCCTCTTATTTAGAAAAAGGATGTTTATTTTTGTTCTCTCACCCTTTGCAGGTGGCTTCATTTTAGCACACTTCAGAGTTATAATTTCATGCTTATTAAAAATATTTATTTTGATCTACATAGATGAATGAAACTTTTATTTTATTAAATTATTTGCCAAAATATCTGTGAGTTTTAAAAATGTATTTCCTTTGAAGGGTTATTTTAGAGCATTCAAAGAGGATCTAAGAGTGTGGTATTATGCAGTTTTTAAGTAGGTATGAAATGGTTAATTATAGGATTGTTTCTTTAGGCTTATGTATATTGTCCATTATATGCTATAAAATATTTTGAAAGTAAATTTAAAGTATGTTTTATGTAGTTTATTTTTTGGAAAAAAATATTGAAATGACTTATGAAATTCAGTATACTCTCAACATTGATTTATTTTGAAATTTACCAGTTGTCTACTGAACTATTATATGGCAGATATTACTTCAGACTACACTGGTAAATGAAATACTTGGCTTTGTAGAACTTTTATTTTAATGGGTGAGACAATTCAAAGCTATAAACCTTAATAAAAATGGCATAGTGCATTCAAAAAGGAAGAGTACAATGGGGAAAAAGAAAAATTCGATCAGGGTGAGAAAAATCAAGGTTGCTAGGCAGGGGATGGGGAGTTAAATCTTTTAATAGAAAGATCAGGGTAGTTACAATGAAGCTGACAATTGAACAAATGTATGGGAAGGTGATGAATTTGCGCAGAACTATCAGCAATAAGGTCACTCCAGACAAAGGAATTGGCTATCTTGAAGGCCATAAGGTTGGATCATGCCTGGCATATCTGAGGAATAGCAAGGAGGCCACTGTGAGTGACTGAAGAGTAGCAGGGAAAGAGGTCACAGAGGTTAAATGAGTGGCTAGATCATGTAAAAGCTTCGAAGTCATTGTAAAACTCTGGCTTTTATATTTGGAAACTTACTGTGTGATAGAATTTTTGCTAATAACTGAGAGTTCAAATGTCCATAAAATTTCAAGGATTCTTATTCTAGTAAGACAGAATAAAGAGAAAGAGTTCATATTTTCACATGGTGTAAGAAATGCTCGGAGATCCAAGTGTAGGAAGCTATGGGAGCACAGAAGAAGGCACTAAAATCACACCATATATTTGATGACTGTGACTATATATAAATTTGTATTTTCTAGATTTTTTGTAGTCATAAAATCACACAGTATATACTATTCATGGCCTGGATTTTCTTTTCTCGGCATCATTACTTTGAGAATCTCCAATTGTCTTTGCTCTATTGATGGACATTGATGAACATTTCCACTGTTTTCAATTCTTAAAAATAAAGCTGCTATGAAATTCACATACAAGTCCTTGTATGAACATAGGGATTGTTTCTCTTGGTGAAATGCCTAGAATAAAATGGCTATTTGTGTAACTGCAACATATTTTTCATTTAAAAAAATTTTGAAACTATTTTCCAAAGTGGTTGTATCATGATATATGCCAACAACAGTTTAGATTTTTTGTTTCTTCTCAATCTAGCTCAGACCAAGTACAATTAGCCTTTATAATTTTAGCCATTCTAATAGATATGTAAGCATGTCTCATTATGATTTTAATTTGTATTTCTTTAATGTTTAAATGTTGAGAAATTGGCCATGTGCTTATAAGCCATCCATATACTTTTGGTGACATGTCTCTTCCATTATTTCCTTCACATGTAAAATTGGATACTCTGTTTGGTTATTAGTAAGGTTTTTTATTTTTATTCATTTTTAAATAATCAGAGTAGATGTCCATTATCAGATATTTAATTTGCAAATCCCTTCTCCATCTTTACGGATTCTCAATGGAGCTTTGATAGCTGTGTCTTTCAAGAAATATGCTACTTCTGGGGCGCCTGGGTGGCTCAGTGGATTAAGCCGCTGCCTTCGGCTCAGGTCATGATCTCAGTGTCCTGGGATCGAGCCCCGCATCGGGCTCTTTGCTCAGCGGGAGCCTGCTTCCTCCTCTCTCTCTGCCTGACTCTCCACCTACTTGTGATCTTTCTCTCTGTCAAATAAATTAATAAAAAAAAAAAAATTTAAAAAAAAAAAAAAAAAAAAAAGAAATATGCTACTTCTTTCCTGGTACACGGAGGTATGACTAGAACATTATCAATGTTGACCTTTGCAAAGAAAATCATGGCTTAAGATATATGTAGTCTGCAGTTGTTGGGAGTGTTCACCATCCTTGCCTCTAACTCATCTCTCACTGCCCACACATTCAGGTATAGGGGAATATTGATTGACAAAATATTAATTGCCAAATAACACTAGTTAGAGAATAAGAAAAATGCAGGCACCTGATTATATAATATTCCTTAAATAAAATATGTTTTTATAAGTGCTATTGGAAGTAAATTCCTCAATACTTTAATCACACAGAATTATGGAATCCTAGATTTTTTTCCTTGTATTTACTAAGAAAATGATCATGCCTCAAGTATATTAAAATGGAATAGGGAAAATTAAAAATTGCTTTAAGTCAATTTGCGTGTGTTGTGCGTATGTGAGAGAGAAAGTGAGAGAGAAAGAGAAAGAGAGAAAAAGAGAAAGGGAAAGACAGAGAGGTGGCTGCAGTGAATTGATGAGTTGCAGGATAGATTTTAAAGTTTTTTCTTTTGCTTTCTACATTTCCTTTTCCTTAGGTTCAAGAGAACAATCAGTAATATCTCAGATGCCTGCTGGTAACATCAGCAGAAAGAGTTAGAGGTTCCTAGAAAATTAAAGAAGAGATATAGTTTTCCTGACATAAGAAAAGTCATTTTTTGTCCCCAGCTATTTTCAATGATCTATACCCCACCTGTGTACTTGCCCCAGCACACTTCTTCCAAAAATTCCTGGGAGGTTCTTACAAAGAAATGCAAAAACCTCACTCCTAAGGATTTTGAGGGAACAAGGCAATGGGAAAACTAACAGTCACCACCAGAGCAGGAAATAGCCTAAGCTATTGAGACAATAAATCAGTGGTAAAACTCCTAGTGCTATTTCAAAAGCAATCAAGGCCTTTCATTCCTTGTCCCAGAAAATGAGCCCAAGACCCCATCTAGTTTCTATCTGCTCTTGAAGCCTGCAGAGTTCCTTTCCCTTGTCCAACAGTTACCTCTGCTTTATTCTAACGTTGAAGTTTCTGCCCTCGGTGGAATACAAGCTTCATTCAGGTGAACATGCAATACATATTGCACAAATACATATGTGGATGTGCATGCATCCACAACCTTATGACCAACCATACACGGGATAATAAAACTCTCCCTTCTGAGTATTCATCTTAAATACTAAATAAAAATCTCTCTCCTGTTCAAACAGTCAAGGCTTTGGAACTTATTCCCTGTGAACTCCTTGTATGTTGTAAACAAAGATTCCTTTGTTTGATAACTCCACCTGTTTCTGTGATTCACCAAAGACTGACCTCAGTTAGTTCAGTTACTGTAATGTAATATCAAGCATATCTAGTTAGTTGATCATTTTGTTCAAGTCTTACATATCTTACCAATATGATGACCATTTGTCTATGTAATCTTAAAATAAGTGTGTTGAAATTATTTTCCATTTGTCGTCCAAGGTAGAAGTTATGATTTTTGTTCTTAGTTTTTCCCTATATATCCCCAAATCTGTTGTTACGTATTAAAATTCAAGAATTATTATACTCCCAGGGCGCCTGGGTGGCTCAGTGGGTTAGGCCGCTGCCTTAGGCTCAGGTCATGATCTCAGGGTCCTGGGATCGAGTCCCGCATCGGGCTCTCTGCTCAGCAGGGAGCCTGCTTCCTCCTCTCTCTGTCTCTGCCTGCCTCTCTGCCTACTTGTGATCTCTCTCTGTCAAATAAATAAATAAAATCTTTAAAAAAAAAAGAATTATTATACTCCCTGATGAATTCATCCTTTTACTCTTCTGTAATTTTGACTTGATCTTTATGTCTGATAATGAAATTTGCTTTAAAATCACTTTTCATTATCTTGATATAACCACCAAAGTTATAGTGTGATTAGAGTTAATATAGCATATTTTTTCTTTTACTTTTTAAAGCACTTCTATATTGAATCCTGACAAAGAAACAAAACAGCTTTTTAACTCTGGAAGCATCTTTCTAAATTATCCTTTTTTTTTTTTTTAATGAAGCAGTAGCAATTTTTGTTAAGGGACCTAAACTGAAAGTAGGTTTAGAAATTTATTTATTTTTTTATTTATTTAGTAAAAGATTTTATTTTATTTATTGACAGCAAGAGAGAGAGAGAGAGAGAGAGAGAAGAAGCACACAAACAGGGGGAATCATGTGCAAAGGGAGAGGAAGAAGCAAGCTCCTTGGGGTGCAAGTAGTCCCATGCAGGGCTGGATCCCTGTACACTGGAATCATGACCTCAGCCAAAGGCAAACATCTGCTTAAACAACTAAGTCATCCAGGCACCCCTAGAAAATTAAAAAAAAAAAAAAGGCCTTTTAAAACATTTTGTTTCTTTCTTGTTTTTTTTTTTAAATATTTTATTTATTTGACAGACAGAGAGACAGGAAGAGGAACTATAAGCAGGGCAGAGGGAAAAGGAGAAGCAGGTTTCCCACTGTGCAGAGAGCCTGATGTGGGGCTTCATCCCAGGACCCTGGGATCATGACCTGAAAAGAAGGGACACTTCTTGGAGGAAGCCACCCAGACACCTCTTTTCTTTGTTTTTAATATATGGCAACTGATGCTTCCCAGCCACGAGGAGCATATTACCCATTGATTAAATCTTTGATAACAACCTATTTAAAAAGGTGTGTAAATATATACTTACTCAGATTTATACACTTTGTGTTTTCTTCATAGTTTGGGGCTGGACCCCATGGTCACAACACTGCTTCCAGTCTTTGCCTTCCCATCTTTTGATACCAGGTATTTGGTCAGCAAAGCAAATTAGTATCAAAATTGATAAGCCCTTGGCACCATATCTCTGGAGCAGGGCTTGCTCTTAGCCAAGGCCCAGAGCAGTTGACCTCCCCTCACTAGTGCTATAGCCCCAAGGACTAGGTCCCTGCCACCAGAACTCAGTCTTACATGTTATGCTAAGCAGACAAAACCAAACCAGGAAAGCTCCGACAGCTTTCACTGGCATGCCTCATCTCCAACTCTCTCGACGTCTAGGCAGTACCAGATGACAGGGAGGGGTCTTGGTCCAACATATGGGAGGGAAGGAAGTAGCCACGAGCAAGTACCTGCCTCTCTGTTCCTTTCTTTCATGAGCAGGTTGTAAGGAGGAGGAAGAGGAAGGGGAAGAGAGGTGAACTTCAAGGGGTGAAGGCCTCAGGTAGGCAGCTGGCTCCTGCCAGTAGGAAAGGGACAAAGGAGAAGGCAGTGAGTCTTGCAGGGAGGGTGGGGGGTAAGGGTTACAGCTTATGACGGAATCTGGACAGGAGTAATAGGGATACTAGTCATTTGAGTCCACCATTGGCAAGCTGGGCTGGGTGTCAGGGCAGATAGGCCTCCCTGGGCAACGGCACATGAGAGAAGGTGGAATTCTTCTCTGAGGAGCAGGTGAAGCTTTGGGTGTTGGGAAAGCATAGACAGTATTGTTCCAGGGCCAAGGACAGGTCCGGGTACTCCTGGTTGGAGGTCAAGGCCACAGTATGATCCAGCAGCTTGAAGGTACCACATGCCAGCCACCCCTCATTATTGTGTATAACTCTCTGGTGCACTTATTGGCTTATCCATCAAATGACTCCTTCAGCAGCTTGAAAACCACCTCCACAGGCACTCCAGGATATGGGAGGCTTCCAGAGTGAAAATTTTGCACAGGATCACCCCCAAAAGACCAGAAGTCACTCTGGTGGATGTAGATCTGGTCAAACATGGCCTTAGGGACCATCCACTTCACAGGCAGTCCACTGTTGGTTCTCATTTTATAGTAACTGATGTGGTGATATCTCTGGCAAGGCTGAAGTCTGAGATCTTCATCATGTTGTCCTTTGTCACCAGCACTTCCCTGGTGGCCAGGTCTTGGTGTATGCACTTCTTGGAGGCAAGGTACTCCATGCCTCAGGCTACCTGGTAGGCAAAGTATACCGGGTGCTTGGAGGAGAGTTGCTCTGCTGCATTGTGGCTGATATTGTAACAGTACTCCAGGTCAGGAGGCCTCTGGGCCTGCAGGTACTCCTGTATGTTGTCTTTGGAGGCATATTCCATGATAGTGTATGAAGGACCATCCTGTGTGCAGGACCCAGCAGGTTGATGGTGTCCTTGTGCTGTCCAATCATCTTCATCATCTCCATTTCTGAGATTAGGTTTGACAGGTCTTTCTCTGCTGCATCTGACTTCAACATCTTCACAGACACTTTAGTCAAATGGTTGGATTTGTCTTTGTCCAGCCCAATGGCCTCCTCCAACACCACCTGCCCAAAGTAGGCCTCTCTTAGGGGTCTGCCTAAACTGCCTACAACCAGCCTGCCTCAAGGCAGTTATGAACTCTAGATTATCCTCAAAAACATTAAACCACAAGCTAAAAATTCTCTTCACTAGGTCTCTGTCGCAGGTCTAATTTTCTTATCTTTCATCATTTATCTTTTTCCTAATTCTTATTTTCAGTATAGTTTATTTGGCTTCCAGGTGTTTCCCCGGGTTTCTGTATGCTGTTTCATAGGGAAGAATTATCCTGTCATAAAATTATTTCTTGAGCATTCATTACATCTCTCGGTTAAAATGGGTTCTTTTATGGTATTGATTCATTTGAGTTTTCTCAAAATGGGAAGAATTTTCAAAATGGTGTTTTCCTCAAGGTTCAGAGTATGTCTTAGCCTAATCTTTACTCTTTTTGAAATTCACTTTTCAAATTCTTGTCCCTCTTTTTATCTTTTTAAATTAAAATGTTTCCTTTTACTATTTTTTTATTTGAGTGTAGTTGATAGTCAGTGTTACATTGGTTTCAGGTTTTCAAGATCTCCATACATTATTCTATGATCACTACAAATATAGCCACCATCTGTCACCATATAACACTATTATAATATCATTGACTATATTCTCTACACTGTCCCATATCTCTTTTTAAAATCTCTGATTTTTATGTTTTCTGTTATTCCAATTTTCGACCTCATTTTACTTGGTTACTTTAATAAAATATGCCTGATTACACACTCTATGCTGAAAACCATAGCATTTGATTTATAGTAGTCTTCTTCTTCTTCTTCTTCTTCTTCTTCTTCTTCTTCTTCTTCTTCTTCTTCTTCTTCTTCTTCTTTCTTCTTCTTAATTAACATATAATGTATTATTAGCCCCAGGGGTACAGGTCTGTGAATCGCCAGGTTTACACACTTCACAGCACTCACCACAGCACATACCCTCCCCAATGTTCATAACCCCACCACCCTCTCCCTAACCTCCCCACCCCCCCCCCGGCAACTCTCAGTTTGTTTTGTGAGATTAAGAGTCTCTTATGGTTTGTCTCCCTCCCGATCCCATCTTGTTTCATTTACTCTTTTCCTGTTCCCCAAACCCCCCACATTGCACCTCCATTTCCTCATATCAGGGAGATCATATGATAGTGACTTTCTCTGGTTGACTTATTTTGCTAAGCATAATACCCTCCAGTTCCATCCATGTCAATGCAAATGGCAAGATTTCATTTCTTTTGATGGCTGAATAGTATTCCATTGTGTGTGTGTGTATATATATATATATATATATATATATATATATATATATATATTTCATTTGTTGATGGACATCTAGGTTCTTTCCATAGTTTGGCTATTGTGGATATTAATGCTATAAACATTTGGTGCACGTGCCCCTTTGGATCATATACAGTCTTCTTTACCTCTATCAGAACCCCAGGAAGCTTTATTTATTTATTTACTCACATAAACAGATGATCCAACACAACGTTTTTTGATGTTCCAATGTATTATAATGTCTTACCGCTTAACACTATGCTTACTGCTCTCTTTCACTGTCTGACTAAATCCTCATCATCACTATGCCATTTAATGAGAAAGAACATTTGAACTCAGAGTTCTCTCCATATCAGGGAATGAAGACTCCACCCTTCTGTTTGTGCAGGTAAAATAAATGTTGATGTCTGTCCTGCACATACCCCATCCTGTTCACCAGAATATTCACCATCAAAATATATACACAATGAAAACCATACCTCACCACTTCTATTACCACCCAGCATGCTAAAAACACCATCATATGTTCCTGAATTATTGACTTGATTGATAACCCCACTTCCACACATACTGCACTCCTTTCTCCATGCAAATTTATTTTGGTACAGCAATTTAACCTAAAAATCAAGTCATATGATTTTATTCTGCTGTTGAAAGACTTTTGGTATCTTCCCCTTTCATATTAAATAAAAACTGAAGGCGTTTCAATGTACTAGAAGGTCATACATCAATACGTTCTTCCTCTCTCCACCACTATGAACTCCTCATTGGCCTCCTTGCTTTTCCTCAAAAGTAACAGACAAGCTGTTCACACAAAGTCTATATACTTACTTGCTCTGCCTAGAGCAATCTTTTCCTTTAATATTTGTATAACACTCTCCTTCACTTCCTGGGTCTTTGTGCAAATAACATCTCATAAATGAGATATAACCACCCAAAATAAAATAAAATTAACTTTCATCCCAGCATTCCCCAATGGCTTTTACCTTTCTTGTATTTCTTTGTATCACTTATCACCATCAACCATCAGTCATTATTCTATTACTGGTTTATTTTCTTATTTGAGACAGAGAGAGAGAGAATTGGGAGGGTGCGCAGAGGAAGAAGAAAACACCCCACTGCCTAGAAAGCCTGCTGGGGAGTTACATCCCAGGACCCTGAGATCATGACCCAAGCCAAAGGCAGTCACTCAATGGACTGAGCCACCCAGGTGCCCCTCTATTATTGGTTTATTTCACTATTATATTTCAAAAGAATGTGAGCTCTTTGTGGTCAGGTATTTTATATGTTTTATTAATTGAAGTATTCTCAGAAAGGTAGCTGGCAGATTGTAAGGGCTCACTAAACTGTATTTTGTTGTTATTATTGGGCTCCTTTATGGGCTTTACCTCTTACGCTAGAAGTCTATCCTTCAGATGTAAGCGATAAGAATAGAGCCCTGCTGCCTGTTCAAATGTGTAAAAAGCCTGTATTAAGTGGATATTTTAAAAGCTAAATGAATGGCTTAATAGTTGTATATAGGGGGAAAGGGAACATATTTTCCACAGTTTAGAAGTGGAGTTCTTTTATAGAGTTCTTGTACAAGCCTACACTATGGAACGATAATGGGCAGTTGTACATTACAATTATACAAACACTTTGGTAATTTATATCCTTTTTTAGTAATTCTTGACTGGATCATTTAATTCCTTAGGAGCATTATAGCATTTCAACTTTTCATGTTCAATAAACTTATTGGGGTTGCTACCTTTTTTATTCAAATGGAGAAATAGTCATGATTTAATCTAAATAAAGTGTTATTGATTGTGTTGTTTTCTAGGAATGAGTCGCACATGCTAGTTTAAAAGTTTTGTTAAAGTCCCAAGTCTGTCACTGATAAAAGCCTTTTGTAGATTAGTAACTTGATCAAAACGGAAAAGTTATGTAACACCAATTGTTATACTATCTTTGTTTCCATCTTGCATTGTAATAACACCCATCTTAACTCTATTTAAGACAAATCATTGCCAGATGGATTTCTGGCATTGATTGCAGGATATGAAATCTAGTATAATTAAAAGTTTTTGGTTTTAGTAGCATATAAATCAATTTAGAAAAATATATGTATTTGAATATAAGATAAAGTTTTAAATTATTTGGCAATAATAAACTAAACTTTTTTTTTGTAAATTTTTATTTTCTAAAATTTCATTGAGCTCTCTTGCAATAAGAAACAAGTTACAAAAAATTAAGGTTTATTTACCCCAATTCAAAATTATTAGGAATATAATCATAGAGGTTGAAGTATTTAAAATATTGAACCCAAAATGTTTTATTAGGTAAATTCATGAATGCTGAGCATTCACTGTTAAAATATACTAATAACATTGATAGACTTGTAGAAGCCTAAAATCAAATATTTATTAAATATTTATATCCATATCTTTTCATAGCTTGGTAATTCATTTCTCTAGCATTAAATAATATTCCATTGTTTGCATGTACTACACTTTCTTTGACCTTTCACTTATGGAAGGATATCTTGGTTGCTTCCAAGCTTTTGTCAGTTATGAATAAAACTACTATAGACATCTTTGTGGGTATAGATTTCATCTTCTTTGGATAAATACCAAGAGCTGCTACTGCTGAATCATCTGGCAAGAATATGTTTAGTTTTGTAAGAAACTGCCAAGTTGTTTTCCATTCTTTATTCTCAATACACATGGAAGAACATTCCTGTTGCTCCACATCCTCACCAACATTTCGTGTTCTGTTGTCAGTGCTCTGGATTCTGGGTATGTACTGGTGTCTCTTTTTTGTTTTAATTTGCATTTTCCTGATGACATATGATGTGAAGCATCTTTTTATATGCTTATTTGCCATCTGTAATATTTTCTTTGGTGAGGTATCTGCTAAGGCCTTTGGCTCATTTTTAATCCGGTTTTTCCCCCATTGTTGAGTTTTTAGGGGTCTTTGTGTATTTTTGATTAACAGTCCTTTGCCAGATGTGTATTTTGCAAATTTTTTCTCATAGTCTGTGCTTTGCCTTTTCATTCTCTTGGCATTGTGTTTCACAGAGTAGACATTTTTAAATTCAGTGCTTGTGCTTTTGTAGCTAAAGTTATTGCGAAAACCAAGGTCATTTAAATTTTCTTCTATATTACCTTCTACATGTTTAATGTTTAGGTTTATAATCCAATCTGAGTTAATTTTTGTGAAGAGTGTAGGATATCTGCCTGGATTTATTTTATTTTATATTTTTAGATTTAGCTTCACCATTGCTACAGAACCATTTGTTTAAAAGATTGTATTTTGCTCTCTTGTATTGCTTTTGCTTTTCTATTAAATATAAAATATAATTGATAATATATATTCTGTTGCTTTAATCTAGTCTCTCTGTGGTATTACAATATCATGCTTACAATTATCGTTATGGTAAACTTTTTTTTAAGATTTTATTTATTTATTTGACAGAGAGAGAGATCACAAATGGGCAGAGAGACAGCCAGAGAGAGAGATGAGGAGAAGCAGGCTCCCTGCTGAGCAGAGAACCCAATGCCGGACTCGATCCCTGGCCCCTGGGATCATGACCTGAGCCGGAAGGCAGAGGCTTAACCAACTGAGCCACCCAGGTGCCCAATCGCTTTAGTAAACTTTGAAGTCAGTCCTCAGTCTTTGTTCTCCTTCAACACTATGTTGACTATTGTGAGTCTTTGCCTCTCCATATAAACTTTAAAATAAGTTTGTTAATATTAAAAAAAAGAACTTGCTGGAATGCATTAATTTTATAGATAAACTTGGAAACCAGTGACCTCTTGAGCTTAGCAGGAGATAGACCATGGACATCAGTTGTCACAGTGGTGCCTCTGGCAGAACCTATTGCAAATCCCTAGGCAAAATGAGACCTCAAGGATCTGAGAGAATGTCTAAGAAGTACTTGATACATCCCTTGGGTATGGTTTATTGAAGTGTCCACCTGTCTGAAAGCTGGGGAATCTAGATAAGGGAGGGAAAATTAGTTATGATAAAACATATCAACAAACATCAATAAATTTTGTAAAACTAATTGTCATGGCTCATATACAATATGACCAACAGAGGGACCATCAGAAGGAAAGCATCAGTTATGTTTATTGTGAAATTTTTTATTCAAAATAAAGCAATGTGAGGGGAAGACACAATGAGAAAATTACCATTTTTTAAATGGTAAACATCTTACAAAATGGAATAGGTTTTATATTCTAAGTAGTATATTGAAAAGTAAAACATTGGGGCGCCTGGGTGGCGCAGTGGGTTGGGCTGCTGCCTTCAGCTCGGGTCATGATCTCAGGGTCCTTGGATTGAGCCCCGCATCGGGCTCTCTGCTCCGCAGGGAGCCTGCTTCCCCCCCCTCTCTCTCTCTCACTGCCTGCCTCTCTGCCTACTTGTGATCTCTGTCTCTCAAATAAATAAATAAAATCTTTAAAAAAAAAGAAAAGAAAAGTAAAACATTAAAAAATAAAATTTCAATGAAAAAAATTATTTAATTTTTAAAAAGGTTAAAAATAGCAGAACCATTTTTCTTATAACTGGAAAATACACTGTATATACATCTATCAAAATAACTTGTCATGGGGGAGCCTGGGTGGCTCAGTAGGTTAAAGCATCTGCCTTCGGCTCAGGTCATGATTCCAGGATCCTTGGATCGAGGCCCACATCGGGCTCTCAGCTCAGCAGGGAGCCTGCTTCCTCCTCTCTCTCTCTGCCTGACTCTGCCTTATTGTGATCTCTGTCAAATAAATAAATAAAAACTTTTATAATAAATATTTGAAAAATAACTTGTCATGTCTGGAATCAGGAGCATATGGAAAAAAATAATATCTGAGGACAATACTTCTGCCATGTTTTGTGCCTTGCTAATATTTTTAAACAGTCAGGCAACTTTTAGCCTTATTGAAATACCTGCTAAGATACCTGCAGTGCCTTTTGGAGCCCTATGACTATAAAAATTAATTGCAAATATTCAAAATGTTTACTATGGTGTCACTATTTAGGGCCACCACCAAGTATGTTTCAGAAGTAAGCATAACTGTTACTCTTCCATAAGGCAAAGGGCATATTTTCAGGAGTTCCATCTGCTGTACCAGGAGGTGAATCAAGTAATGATTTTTGTCTATAAAATAATTCACTTTTCAATCTAACATTCCTCATTCCACATTATAATAATAAAAACTAGGAGGAGACTAAAACAAACAAACAAATACAACTACAACAACCAGCTTTTCCTACAGTGGAAAAGTAAATATAACCTTAGGAGTAGCCTAAAATTTATTTTTAAATATTTTAAGATAAACGTTTTTGTTAGAAAACCATATATTTTATATTACTAAGAAATAACAGGCAACGTTTTATTAACTTCTAAAAAGTCTAGTTACTTGTATTTATCTATTAAGTCATCTCTTTATGAAGTAGAACATGATCACACCTCTTGTATCTACCCAAGTTTGTATGCTTTGGTTGTTTTATGTTTGCTATTTCCTTGCTTAATTTTTACAATATTTGATACATAATAGTATCTTTAAGTCCATCTATGATTTCACAGAATTTGTTTGAACTTCATAAAAATGTACCATACTTTTTGCACTGTCCTTGTTTTACTTCTCTATTAGCTTTCCAAGTTTTATTCACTTTAGAGTGTGTAGCTATCATTTATTTTTACTCCTCCATAATGCTATGTTTACAAATTTGTATTTATCTGTACTTTTAAAAATATCTTAATTATATACCATTTCTCATCTCACGTAACACTCATGTTACTTCTACACTTATCAGATATTATGTAACTGAAAACCACAACTCAGCAACAATAGAACACCATTTTTCAAAATTAAATGGCTTACCAGAATTCTTTAATTCTATCCTTTATTTGTATTAGATGACCCTTTATTCTGGTATTTGGCATTGTTCATATGGAGGGAAGCTTATAAGTTGATATTCCATAAATAGAAGGATTTTTATGATCGATTAATTATTTTCATTTAGAATGCATAGAATATGGTTGATTTAATATTTCTTTCTTACTCTCTGCCTGGAACATAGTGCTATCTATGCAATAGCCACTAAAATATTAAGTTAATTACCTAGACTTTAAACTGCATATTAATAGGAATAGCATACAGAACTCTTCTCAGATTGGGACACCTGGGTGGCTCAGTCAGTTAAACGCCTGAGCCTTTAGCTCGGGTCATGATCTTAGGGTCCTGGGACTCAGTTCTGCAACAGATTCCCTGCTTAGCCGGGAGTTTGCTTCTCCCTCATCCTGCTGCTCCCCCTGCTTGTGCTCTCTCTCACTCTCTCTCTTACAAATAAATAAAATTAAAAAAATAAATTCTTCTCAGATAGCTAATATAGAATATCGTCTTTGTATTCATCAAAGAGAAAGTGCCATATAATAATGAAATCCAGACTACTTCAAATTCATTTTTTAACCAGTAAGAAAGTACTGGAAACAAGCCAAAAATGTCTTCAATGAATTAAAGAAATAGATTGATTTTCAATATCTTAATGTTTCTAATGTTAAATTGCAAGATTTTTATACTAGATATCAGTGTAAATATTCATTATACAAGGATATTCTAAAAATAAACCTGAGAAAACTACTTGACATATATGATGACAAAAACCAATGTCAGTTTGGGTAAAACTTACAACACCTACCACCTGAAACTCTTGTTCTATATGGTGCCATCTTGTGATGCTGGGCAGCGGCAGTGAGCCACAGCTTCCAGTCAGCTAGAAGATTACAGGGGTGAACACCTGATATTCTTACAAGCATTCTATATATAGAATATATATATAGAATATATATATTCTTCTTTTTTTAGTGTAATATTTAATAAATTGCATGTGATATTTGATACTTTGTTATAAAATAGGCTTTGCTTAAGATGATTTTGCCCAAATGCAGGCAAATGTAAGTGTTCTGAGTATGTTTAAATAAGCTTAAGGTAAGCTATGATATTTGATAGTTTTGGGGTATTAAATGCATTTTCAATTTTTTATGTGTTTCTCTGTACATAGCCCCCTTGTAAGCTGAGGAACATCTCTATATGTATATGTAGCCTTGGTATGGCTTACATATTATTGGCATGAAACATCTAGAACAGTACGTGTGCCATAGAATTGTCTACAACATCAAACAAGTTTCTTGAAAACTTGTGCCAAAGGGGTTATGTCTTTAAGGATTCTTATTTCAGAAGGGTTCTCTCAAACGTAAGATTTTTCAGAAGTTAAGTGAAAATCTGACCAAACTAAACATTTTTCCATTTTCCCTAGTGAGCAAAGATAGCTAAAATCTATCTGCCATTTTCAACACTGTACTCAACGATTGTAATTCTAATTTAAGAACAGATTATTTATATCAAAACCACATGTTGGCCTAATCTTATACAATATTCATAAGTCACACTCAGACCCTTGGACACTTTTATTTGTTGAGTCTATATGGTACTACGGACATTCATCTTTTTTGACCTCATAGCTTCATGTATGTCTATACTTTTGAAAATACATGCATCATAGTTCCATTGTAAAATGTCTGGGTTATAAAATGTGCTATGCTATCAAAATGGTAATAAGAACATACAAATGACCTGATGTAATGAACTGGACCAGATTGCCAGATATCACATTGCATACCAGAAAGATTCAGTGGTAAGTTTTAAAATGGCCAGCTATACACTGACTGAATTATAACTCATTTAGCTTCTTTCTTTGTGTACAGTATTATACATTAGTCAGTATTATAGTAGATAAGTACTTTGGACAGATGTAAATATGCTGTAATAAAAAATGTTTTTCTTCTTTCTTTTAGTCCTTTTTACTTGTAAGACTAGCCACAAATACCACGCCTCCCCCAAAATAATTTGCAATCCAAATTTATCTCTAAATGAATTTATTGCACAGAAAAATATGTATATATATATATATATATATATACACTTACAGAAGACATGTTCAAAAATAGTTACACAACAGCAGGGCCCTAAATGTAAGCAGTATAGTTGTTTTGTTTTGTTTTGTTTTATTTCTTTTAAAAAAAGAGGTTATGTGAAATATTAGGATTTTATTTCCAGGCGTAGTATTTCAAGACAGTTAACTACACCTATGGTGTCAACAGCCTCTTGTTGGCAGTATGATTTTATTGGCTCCATGGAATAACAGCAAGAATTTACTATTGCTTCTTTCTTTTATGACACACACAGAAAAAAAAAATTGACACATTTGCTCAAGACCAACCAGAATCATTTTAACCTATCAAAATTGATGGGAGGCCTTCACTGCCAAAGTCACTGCTGCGTTTTCACAATTCACTGCAGACAATCTGCTACTCCCATTATGATAAAGGAGAGCAGAGTCATAATCAGGGAAGAAAGCTAGATTAATACTTGTAATTATCATTGAATATTTAGCCTGCTATAGGATTATTATTATTAGTGTCATTTGATAATTTTCTCTTATTTTATTAAACACAACTGTGAGTAATTACGCTACCTAATATTTCTCTGTATTGGCTGACTAGCTAGCAAACATTCATGAAAATATCCATTAGCCACACATATAAAATGCTGCATTATGATGCTGTTGAATCAGAACATACCACTACCTGATCCTGTAGCTCTTTGGGGATTTGCAAATCAATTAATTCTATGTTTATTGGATTCTTCCCATACAATTAGAAAATTTATAATCGAGTCCATGAACATTATTAGTTTTACCATTTTAAACCAGCAATCACACTTTGATTTTTACAACAAAAGCAGAAATATAAACACACACATTTGGATCAGTTTTCTCTTAGTCTGTCTGGACTTCAAAATCCTATTCCTCAAGATGATGCACACCAAAGTTCTGGATTAAACAAGAAATTAGATGGCACCTGAACACTTGGTTTAATATTCTCAAAAGGATTATGCAACTTCTTTCTTACAATATGACATTGTTTTACAAAGATCCACACTTTTATAATGTTAGTATTTATAATAATCAATAAAGTCAATTAATCATGATTAAAAATCAAACATAAAAATTTCTACTTTTTGCTTTTGCCCCCTCCATTTAGAACTTATTTATAGCCTGATAATTCAAAGGTCCCTATGTTTATGAAAATCTGGACAGAAATAGCTCTAAGATCCCATTCAGAACTTGATATTAATCTAAGTCTTTTGGCTCCATTTATCCTGAGAGCAAAGAGTAGGACAAAGGATTTGAGTACTGTTAGTTTATCTGGGAGATTATCCAAGGTAGAAAAGAATGGGAAAGTGATACAGTGAAGAAGCAACTTTGTCAAAGAGGTACATTGTTGATATAACTGTTGTGGATAGAAAATGAAGGCTTGCTTTTACTGAAAGGTCCTGAGAAACTTCTTTAAGTTGTCCTCATGAAGACCTGAAAACTGACAATTTTACCTATGGTTCTTATTTCCACTTCACTGAGAGCTGTCCTCAGAGGACATTAACTCTCCTACACTTTCAGGTTGTGTTGGAGACATTCTAAAATGAGAGAGAGAACATGAGATGCTATCAGTGTTAAGTAACTGCAATTTCCCATGGAACTATCCACCACAGGTTTGGCTATAATCAGGTGTTGGGCCTTGATATCAGAGGGATTTGAGGCAGTATCATTTTAGGTTAATCATTATATCTGAAATTTCCAAAAACTTCAACTGATGAAACTTTGATTATAAACCTATAAATATAACAATAAATCTACAGTATTCAAATTATTTTCATAGAAATACACAAACAAAGCATCAACTGATTAATATTTAAATGTTACAAAATACTGAACTGAAAGAATTTGGTCATATAACAACGTGTAAGAAGTAGAGCTTAGGTTTAGGTTAGAAGTCAGGATGCATTTGGGACTCAGTTAAGAAATTGAATGGAGGGACGCCTGGGTGGCTCAGTGGGTTAAGCCACTGCCTTCGGCTCAGGTCATGATCCCAGGGTCCTGGGACCGAGCCCCAAATCAGGCTCTCTGCTCAGCAGGGAGACTGCTTCCTCCTCTCTCTCTGCCTGCCTCTCTGCCTGCTTGTCATCTCTCTCTGTCAAATAAATAAATAAAATCTTAAAAAAAAAGAAATTGAATGGATGTCTGACTATCTTATAGGTTTGCTAAAAATCAGTGACTTTGTGTTCACGTGTGGCTATGCGGGAATTTTTAACTTTCTCTAAGAAGTTATTAGATTGATTATATAATGGCAGTAAAGGATGGGGAAAAGCAAAGTACAAACCCCATAAAGACAAAGACACTGAGTATGAGAAAAGAGTAATAGATAAGAAGAATCAATGCATTTGAGGAAAATGGGAATTGAAATACACAATGATTGTTGATTTTTTTAGATGCAGAAATCAAAACTAGCTTGCAAGAAGGAAATAACAGAAGACATGTTGTGAAAAGGCAGTAACGTGGAATAAAGGAGTAGGGAGAGCATATCAGGTAATTTGGATAGGAAGGAGTTAGGAGATAACTGCTTGATAAATTTTATATGGCCCACTTAAATGCACAGATTTCTCTTCTTTAATTTATATGGAGAACAGGGTGTCGTTTCTCTTCCCTTTCAGAGCACCCGAGGTGTACTCTTTCAGACTGAAAACCTGAAAAGCTCAGGACTCAGTTGCTTAAGCACAGCTGAGAGGACATATTTCAATTAAGATTTACAGTTTGCTGTAGGTAGTAGACTGTCAAAAGTGGTTTAACCATATTTTTCATTTAACAAGAAGACTACAGAGAGTGTTTTCTGGTGTTGGTTCAGAGTCTTAAGAAAGTCAAGTGAACTATCTTAGAGGTTTTCATGGCTTTTTATTCACAGTTGCAAAAATTGCTGTTGGAGTTCTCACTATTAAGCCCACATTTCTGGCAGAAAGATAGAGGTAAAAGAGAATGATATCTTGTACGACTGATACTTTGTCATATGGTTACAATGTAACTAGAAAAGAGACAATAAAATATTTGATGTTGTTTTAAGTTTCCTTGTTGTCAATCCCTCAGTGCTTTCTGATACTAAAGGAAAAAGTAGATGGATATTGACCTGGCAACTATCAACACCTGTCAGTCTCTCTTGGATAACCAATATCTCTATAATCTCTTCTTCCCAGTAAAAAAAAAATAAAATATATTCATAAACCACACTGTGCCATCTCAAGTTACTGCACCAAGACAAAATTACAATGATTTTCAGTTGTTCCAAATGGACAGAATACCCTTCCTTATGATATCATGTCTTATAAGATAGATAATTGGCTTGCTACCAATATACCCAGATGAGACTGTGGAAGAGACAGGAAAAAAATAATAATATTTATTTATTCCTTGGGTTGACCCTGTTTACACAGATGCATTACTATTAGAAAAGGTTGGTTTGGGACATTGGAATGAATTTACTTAATGGGTCTGTATGTAATTGGGTTGGAGAAAATTTTTAATTTCTACAAAAATTATTAGAATTCTATCTTATTCCCTTTTGATAATTTTCACATGTTAACAAAGCCAACGTTTTTGTCTAGCAGACAAGATCTTAAATCCTAACAAAACTCAATTTTTTCCTTTTTTTTTTAAGTTTGAGAGCCTCATGTTCTCTCATGCTGCTTTAAATACAACTCAAAAAAACAAAAGGAGCTAAATGGGGCAGTAAGCCCAGACTTTTTATTTTAATTTATTTATCTTATTTTTAATTAAAAAATTAAAGATTGTATTTATTTATTTGAGAGAGAGAGAGCATGAGTGGGGCAGGGGGATGTAGCTGCAGAGAGAGACTGAGAAGTATACTCCCTAATGAGCAGGAAGCCCGATATGGGGCTCGATCCCAGGATACTGACTGAGATCATGACCAGAGACAAAGGCAGATACATGTGCAAAATCCCTTTTTTTCTGGGAAACAATACTTTACAAGAGATGTTTGAAAAAGTACTGGGGAAACAACTTTAATCAGAGATACACAAATTTAATTGACTTCTGTAAAGCTACAGGGATCCAAATGATGGGAATCCCAGGCCGTTTAGGTTGTGGACCACAGAGTATTCTTCTCTGTAATATTTTATTTTCTTCCATGTCTACTAACTCCAGTCCAAGTTCACTGATCTCTTTTTAGATAGTGCAAAACATGGCAAAGAATACCAAACAAGTGCCCAATATTCTACATTTATTACATCATTTCTAACATATAGAAGTGTGTTACCAAGGCTGGTTCTGTGAACAAACCTAGTTATGCTAAAGTGTGTTTTGTTCTCCAAAAATTAAATTCATGATTATCACACAATTATAAAATACTTGTGTCAAGAATTTTTATTCAAAAATTAATAAGAGAAGCAGATATTAAAACTAGTTCACATGGTTATTTGGGATATAAGCAGAGTTGTGCAGCAGAAGTGCTCTGGGCCCATAATTTGGGTTATAGAATTTATGTTTTCTAATGAAAAATCACTAACTTGCATTATTGTTAACAAGAATCCTGTGCATTACCATCAGTTTTCTCCATTATAACCTCTTGCTCTACAGTTTGTAAATAACTTTGTCAATAGCAAGCTAATAAACGGGGTGACTCCAATGGATTGAGATAATCTCCAGAGTTTCTGCTACATAATGAACAGGACTCCATTGAAAGGACACCTAAGAGTTTATTTTGCCCAAAAATTTGATCACTTTTTTCACTGTCCTTACCTATTTTCCAAACCTAGTTCTTTTCAGTCTACAGACAACCCTGTATCTGACTGACTTGTTAATTCTGGGAATGTCTTGCAGATTAATTTGCTTGCCCGAGGTGGTTCCTCTAATTGATGTCTAAGAACCCTAATTAGTTAAGAAAACTTTTTTTTTTAACATTTTCATTGCTATTTATTATTATTATTATTATTGCTAATATCTCTATTATAAATAATTCACAAGGGCATCTTTCTGACAAAAGACAAAGAGCTGGCTACTAGTAGAAAAAGTACATTTGACTCTGTCAGTGAAAGTGGTAAAGGGATTTGAGAAAATAAGGCAAAGCAGTGGAATTATGTGTTAAAACTTTAAATATTATAGACACATTTACTTAATTTCTAATACTGCTTATAATTAAAAAAGATGTTTTCCATGAACCACGCATTACAGCAAATATATTGTTTATACAGATTAAATTTTCATCAAAAGGGATGCCTGGGTGGCTCAGTTGGTTAAGCAGCTGCCTTTGGCTCAGGTCATGATCCCAGCATCCTGGGATCGAGTCCCGCATCTGGCTCCTTGCTCGGCCGGAGCCTGCTTCTCCCTCTACCTCTGCCTGCCATTCTGTCTGCCTGTGCTTGCTCTCTCGCCCACTCTCTCTGATAAAGAAATAAAATCTTAAAATAAATAAATAAATTTTCATCAAAAAATTATAAGTGTATTTTTTTGTAGGATCATGATAAGCATTTTGCAGATGAGAAAAGTGAAATTTAGAAAAGTATGTCTCTTCAAATCCCTCATACAATATCTGGCCTAGACAGAAGGATATACTATCACAATTGAGGAAGATAATTGAGATTACTTAAAATGATAAACTTTACTGTATAGGGTTTTTTACAAGTTTGCCACAGATTCACATTTTTTAAAATATATATCTATTTGTGTAAAGAGAATGCACTGAGAAGTAAAAAGATAGTGATATATCAGTGCTACCAACTAATGGCTATAATATCATCACCTTATTTATGAACAATGAAACAGTGTGTAATATTTAAATAAATTTAAATAAATTCCTATTTATTTTATATATTTATAAATTTAAATGAATTCCTATTTATTTATTATTAAAGAAATTCCTCTAACAAACAGTATGTTTTGAAGGTTGCTAGCAGGAAAGTGTTGTACGACATGGAAGTAATCAGAAAATGTGATCTAAAATTCTGCTTTCAAGGGCGCCTGGGTGGCTCAGTGGGTTAAAATTCTGCTTTCAAGAAGCTATAACAGTAAGTACTGAGCATTAGCTATTATATGCTATGGATGAATAACTGAAATCTACATTTGAAACTATTGGTACACTATATGTTACCTAATTGAATTTTAAAAAGTTAATAAAAAAAACCACTATTTTATAAAACAATATTCCCAACAGGCTCTTTTGCTTTAAAATACTCACTTTGTTTCCTCTCCGAGAGAACACCAAATGGCGGATGACGCCGGTGCTGCGAGAGGGCCCGGAGGGCCCGGGGGCCCTGGAATGGGAGGCCGTGGCGGTTTCCGCGGTGGCTTCGGCAGCGGCATCCGGGGCCGGGGCGGGCCGGGCCGTGGTCGGGGCCGGGGCCGAGGCCGCGGAGCTCGCGGGGGCAAGGCCGCGGACAAGGAGTGGATCCCCGTCACCAAGCTGGGCCGCCTGGTCAAAGACATGAAGATCAAGTCCCTGGAGGAGATCTATCTCTTCTCCCTGCCCATCAAGGACTCTGAGATCATCGACTTCTTCCTGGGAGCCTCCCTCAAGGACGAGGATTTGAAGATCATGCCTGTGCAGAAGCAGACGCGCGCGGGCCAGCGGACCAGGTTCAAGGCATTTGTCGCCATCGGAGATTACAATGGACACGTCGGTTTGGATGTCAAGTGTTCCAAGGAGGTAGCCACTGCCATCCGCGGAGCCATCATTCTGGCGAAGCTTTCCATTGTCCCTGTGCGGCGAGGCTACTGGGGGAACAAGATCGGCAAGCCCCACACTGTCCCGTGCAAGGTGACTGGCCGCTGTGGCTCTGTGCTGGTGCGTCTCATCCCCGCCCCCAGAGGCACTGGCATTGTCTCGGCCCCTGTGCCCAAGAAACTGCTGATGATGGCTGGTATTGACGACTGCTACACCTCGGCCAGGGGCTGCACTGCCACCCTAGGGAACTTTGCCAAGGCTACTTTCGATGCCATCTCCAAGACCTACAGCTATCTCACCCCTGATCTCTGGAAGGAGACTGTGTTCACCAAGTCTCCCTATCAGGAGTTCACGGACCATCTTGTGAAGACCCACACCAGAGTCTCTGTTCAGAGGACCCAGGCTCCAGCTGTGGCTACTACATAGTTTTATACAAGAAAAATAAACTGAACTAAAGCTTGAAAAAAAAATACTCACTTTGTAATGAGAGTCATTACTTTTGTCTAGCCAAATCTTATAGCACTGTTTATCCCTTCCCTGCTTTATCCCTTCCCAGTATCAATAAAGGCTCACTTGGGTTACCTAGAAGCCATGAGAAAGCTTGTAATAGATCTGGCTGGTTTTCACCAGCAATTTGACCACCATGTGCACAGGGAAGTCTATTGATAAAGGCTTTATTGCAATAAGTTGCAAATACATGGATGATTTTGAATTCTCTTTCTTGAGGTCTTGTTTCATGATAATAAATTTAGGGTGGCTTATTGGAATGGATGTTATTAACATATCTTCATAGTTATAAGCACATGGAATTGTAAAATAGATGAATGAATGTGGCATTACTGACAACTGTCCTCATTTTGAAATCAAATTACAGTGTACTAAGATGAGGAAGCAAAGCAGATTTGGGATTATGAGTGAAATAATTTTAAAAAGTATTAGGGGTATGATCGGACTATTGGGTAATTCAGTAGAAAAATGTCTACTGATTGAGATTCTGTGTTCCCTGATTTCAGAGAGAAGTTAAGATAAATAAGTAACACGAGGAGACTAGGAAGCCAAACATAAGTGATAATTTTGTGCCAGGGTGTGTATACATCTGTTTATCTTCTTGCTTTACCACTAAGGTTGCTCCTAGAGGAGAGTTTAAATATGTGTTGGAGCTAATCTCTGTGGATTACACAAGAAACCACATCCTACAGCTCTCCCTGAAACACCCCTTATGATTTCAATGTAATTTGGTTTTTGCATTTTTAGAAATAACAAAATACTTTGCAAACTCATCTACTTTATTACCATCACAAGTGAGTCAGCTGACTCCACATTTTAACACAGTGACAGTCACAGAGGAATGGAGGAATGAGTAGAGTTATCAATATATGTGCTTTTAAGAAGTATGACAGGGTAGCAGCTATTTCCAGGAACCAAAACATGGGTCAGCAGCTGTGCAAGAAAAGTGATGGAATAAATGACTCATTTCAGAGGAGTTCTATAACATATTAGTTCTATAATGTATCTTCAGCCCCCAATTACCCGCTTTGATCTAAAGATAAGGATTTACAGTTAAGGTCCCATTTATGATTTGACTGGTAGGGTCTGAATCATGTTTACTATTGTTTTGACTATTACTTGAAACCTATAGTAGTACTTGGGATATGTGTTGTGTATTCTGTGAACATGTGCTATTTTTAGATTAGATAATTTCTGTCTCGAACCCCTGTTCATTTGTTTGTTTTTGTTTATTTGATAGTGGTTTCAGTAAATGGATATATCTGAAAAATTGCAAAGCCACTATTAAAACAAGTTATTATTATATATAGCATGGAATTGCACATTCCTCCTTTGAATCCGACAGAGCTTCACCATATCCTTAACAATTTGGGAAAAACATGCTATTATTTTTCTTTATAAAATTTCTCCTGTTAGGCTGTGATGGTTGTCATCAGCAGTAACTCCTCTGAAGGCTTTGTCAAAAGAGTTGAAAAAATTGGAAAGGTGTGTGAATGAAGCTGTTTGTTGAATATAAAGAAAAGAGCATTGAAGTACAATTCACACTCTTACTTCTCCTTCTATGCTTTCAGATGTTTGTCATTTGAAAATTTTGCTTCTAGAAGAGATGCCCTATATAATTCTTACTTTAAGGAGCAAGTTGCTTTTATAATTTTTTTATTATTCTACCATTCCAGTATTTCCATTTAAATTAAATTCAATACCATTTAAAAAAAATCAAAAGTGCAGCCAGTATTCAATTCCTGGGCTAAATAATTTTAGAAAGCTTTGTGTTATTGAACCTACGGGGTTTTTATGTAGTTTTAACTCTTTCTTTCTGTGATTTTTCCCATTAGTCATGTAAGTGACTGCAAATTAACAGACATTGAGGATAAAGAAGGACTGAATAGAACAATCCTTGGCCTCATGAAGTTGAGAATCTAGCAAGGGAGTCAAACAATTCAATCATTCAGAGACAATTTATTGAGTGCCTGGCCTAAGATGAGCACAACAAAACCCCAGCCCAGAGGAATCATTTTAATGGGAGAGATAGATAATAGGTAAGCCAACTTTAAAAAAAAAAACGTACTGATTTTTCTTTAATAGAGATGCATATTTGAACTAAATAAGCACATTTTTAAAAGAGCAGTGATTGAGAAGAGGTTTTTAAACTGAGTGGTCCAAAAGGGCCTCCCTGAAAAAGTCTGTTTTGAACAGATTTCTGAATAATATCAGCTAGGAAGCTGCGTAAAAATCTCAGGGATGGGTGATTTTTCCAGTCGAAAAACTGTAAAGGCTCCAAAGTCACAATAGAGCTATAAGTTTCTCTAATAAAGTAACTTCTGACAAAGAATGAGAAGAAATAACTAACCCAGGTTTGAAAGAAAAGGGACAGACTTTCTATGGAATTCATATTTAATTAAAGCTCTAAAGGACAAAAATACAATAGAGCAAAATTCTGGTCACGCTGATATACCTAACGAAAGTTCATAAACAAGCTTTGGGTAGCAAAGAGTGTGTGGGAATGTTGGTAAGAACAGTGGGGAAGAGTCATCCCTGAACATGTTCTTAAATGAAGCAATTCTTGGGTTGTTTTAAAGGGTAAATTGGAGTTTGCCTAAGTGATTAGAGAAGGATGCCTCAGCTTATGGAAGTTCAAAGCCATAAAGTTGTGATAAACTACTGCAGATATTTTCATGTATATTTGTTGTTGCTTCTAGTAATGGTGATCTAAAAACTCCTACTTAAGACAACTAAAAATCCAGACAAAATAGCTTTTAAAGTTAAAAATATCAGAATGATTATAAAAATAAGTGAGGGATTACTGGGCCAAAATACGAAATACAATGAGAGCCTAGAGATATATGCCCTGAAGCCATTTTAGCTATGAGAGCATTTGAAACTGCTAAAACACACTGAGCTGTGTTGTTCATAGACTCTTGATACTAGAGAAACAAAATTCAAAATCCAGCAGCAATCAAATTTGAGGACTTTGGTACAACCCAAATTTAACTTGAGATCCCCAAAGCACAAGGAGAAGCAGAAATAAGACTATAGCCTACCTTGCCTTCTGTGTAAACTGAGAAAGTCAATCACTGAATTTGGAGTATGATTGTCTTGTAGAGTCTCAGATATAAGAGAAAATCCTACCAAGGAGGACCATACCATTATTATAGCTCTTAATTATCCCTACTCAATAAGAGTTTCAAATATAATGTCTTGAACATAGCAAAATGTAACAAAGCACACAAAGAAAAACCATTAAAAGATTTGATAGACAAAATGGGATTAAGTATGATGTTAAAATGATCAATAAAGATTGTAAAATGGCTTGATTACTCTGCTCAAAGAAATGAGAGGGGAAGCAAATTGAACCAAAAACTGACACTAAAAATGATATTGAGAAAGGTTTTATAAATGAACCAAATGGATACTCTAGAACTTTAAAAATATGACAGCTAATTTAAGGTACCACAGGGGTGCCTGGGTGGCTCACTTAATTAAACCTCCAATTCTTTTCCCTTTTTTTTTAACACCTTAATTTTATTTTATCTCTTTCATTTGCCTCAGGTCATGATGTCAGGGTTGTGAAATAGAGCCCAGAGTTGGGCTCTGTGCTGAGCCTGGAGTCTGCTTAAGATTCTTTTCCCTTCTTTTTCTATCCCTCCCTGCACTCTCACTTGCTCGCTCTCTCTTGCTTGCAAATAAATAGATAGATAGATAGATGATAGATAGATAGATAGATAGATAATAGACAAAGAAAAATAAAAGCAGATTATGAAAATAAATATAAAGATTTTGAAATGAAAACAAGTTCAAAATAAAATAGAGAAGACCTACACAGCTTAAAGTTCATTCAGAAAATCTACTATTAAAGAAGTCAGTATGACACAATGTTAAGATATCAAAAGATTTGAGCATGCACTTTTCAGAAAGGGTAATCCAAATGGCCACTCATATATAAAAACTGTTTATCTTTATTATGAATCTGGAATTAAATTAAATTAAATTAATAATAAATTAAAACCTAAAATGACATACTATTACACACTTACCATATTGGGCAACAGTAAAATTGCCTTGCAAGAATGTGAAAGAATGAAAGTGCCCATAATAAAAACATTTGAGGTAAGTTGGACAATATTTAGAAAACTTAAAAATAAAAATAAAAATTTGGTCCATTCCTAGAAATACAACATGGAACTAAATGAATATTTTCACCAGGATATGCAAACAGATGATTATAGCTATTTCATTCATAACGGCAGATCAGTAGTGGTCTATTTGCACAATGTTACATTAAATAAGAGAGAATATTAACAAACTGGGAGGAGGGGCTAGGTTGTTATCATAAACAGATCTTCTATGGTGCTGATTATGTTCTATTTCTCAAAATCTTTAAGTTAAAAAAGTTTTCACATTATATCTAGATAGATAGATGATAGATAGATATCCCAGAAGCTGCAATGCTAGGCTAAGACCAGGCTTTAAAGGGCTTTTCTATACTCTACTAAATACTTGAAACCATTCATTATATCATAGCTCAGTGTTCAAATCTCCATTTGTTTCCTCAGTTTCCTAATATTTACCTTAAGGTGACCTGATCCAGACTTTTGATCACCTTTGTCTAAATATTTCTATTTTAACAAAGTCCTTTTTAACACTGAGAGACTAAAACTTAGAAAAATACTCTTTTATCTCACTAGAGTGGAAAATATATAGTTACCCATTAACTAATGATATCCATGTCTACATTAGATCAATGACATTTTTAATTCTTGGGAGCTTTTGGTTAAATGAAATTTTTAAGCTTCCTTTAAATGAAGCTTTAAGCCATCACCACATGAATAAAATTAAAGAACCAAATGAAAACAGGCCAAGTATTTACAGAGTAATAGAATGTGCAATGGTAAGAGTACAATTCTGAAATCATAAAGCCTAAATTAGTGTGATGCATTTTTGCTACCCATGTAATCATAAACCAGTTATCCAAATGTGTTAGCCTCAGTTTGTTCACCCATGAAATGGTGATGATAATACTTATGCTGCGTTGTTGTGTGTATGTGATGAAGCATGGAGCATGAGAATCTCATATTCCATGCTAAAATGATAGCTATTTTTATACTTATAATAATTCTAGTAATAGTAATTAAATTGTTCAAAATGGTAATATTCATTTATATTGAGGCATTGTATTGACTATTCATAGACACATTTACCAAAATAAATTTCATTTTACTTTACCCCCTCTGAGGATATATATTCCCTAATTCAATATGAATCTCCTTATGAATAATAATTATCATAATAAATATGCTGATTTGTCTTCTATTTGTTTTTAGGGAGGTATCCTTTACTGTTGAACATGAAACTTAAGCAAGTCTGTCTTATTCAAAATTTGCATGCTGTTTTCTTATGAAACTAGATTATAGAGTTGTATGAAATAAATTCATGCAGTTAAGACATTGATGTTTGGAACACTGGGTGGTCAGTTTAGTATTTCAAAAGAAGATTTTAAATTTAAACCTTAAAACTGAGCTCTTTCAGCCTTATTTATAGACCATCCTTCATGTTTCATAAGTACTCCTCCATTGTAAACTAAGTAATACTTTTTGTCACAGTGTATATAATGAAAATGGATTTTATATTCTATTATTTCAGAGTTAGTTGCAGTTTCTACTGCCTTACTTCATTTTTTGAAAAATAGATTAATTCTACAAAAAGTTTTTTCCAGGTTTATTGAAAAAAATCGACATATTTGTAAATTTAAGAAATGATTTCTTATAACATTGCAAACCTTTAACATTGTGTAAATTTTGTACAATTTGATAAATTGGTATACATCTTTATTGCAATATAATCTACATAAAAATGTTAATACATCTACTATCTCGTATAGTTGCCACTGTTTTTTATGCATTTATTATAAGGAATTTTAAGATCTACTCTCTTAGCAACTTTTATGTATATAGTATAGTAGAGATAAACTTCAGAGGTCTTGTGGGCTTTGTTCCAGACTGCCTCAATAAAGTGATTATCTCAATAAACTAAGTCAAATTATTATATTTTTTGGTTTCCCAGTGCATATAAAAAATTATGTTTCCCAGTGCATATAAAAAATAAAAACTATACTGCACTGTTCAAAAGCATTATGTTTTTAAAGAAAAACAATGTATATACCTTAAGTACACTAGTTCTGAGTTTTCAGTGGGTCATAATTACTGATCACAGATCACCATAACAAATACAATAATAATGAAAAAACTTGATATATTGCAAGAATTACCAACATGTGACAAAGAGACACAAAATGAACAAATGTTGTTAGAAAAATGGTGGCAGCAGACCTCTTTTATACAAGATTGCTATAAACTTTCAACTTGTAAGAATGTGATATATGCAAAGTTTAATAAAGGGAAGCACAATAAAAAAAAGTATGTATATCTTATTAACTATGATCATCATGCTGTACATTAGATCCCCAGAACTTTTTCATATTATAGTTGCAAGTTTGCACCCTTGGACCACCTTACTCCACCCCAGGTTCACCCCTTGTCAACTCAACTCTAAGTTTCCATTAGTTTTCCTTTTCCTCAGATTCTGTATGTAAGGGATATCATAATACATAAATTAAAAAAATATACAAAATCTTTGAAATATTTCACTTAGAATAATACCTTCAAGATCCATCCATGCTGTTGTAAATGGCAGTATTTCTTAATTTTTCATGGTTAAGTAGTATTCCGTAGTATATATTTACCATACTTATTTTACTCATTCATCCATTAATGGATACTGAAGTTATTTCCATCTCTTGCTTAGAGTTAATAATTTTATAATAAACATAAGAGTGCAGATATGTCTTTGAACAGTGAACTTCGTTTTCTTTAGATAGATACCTAGAAGTGGGATTACTGAATCATATGGTAATTTTACTTTTAATAATATGAATAATCTCCATACTGTTTTCCATACAAATTTATATCCCTATTACAGTGCATAAGTTCCCCGTTTTCCCCAATATTTACCAAAATTGGTTAGTTTCAATTTTTTGGTAGTATATATTCTAATATCTTGCTGTGTTTTTCAGAGGTAAACAACAACAACAACAACATAAGGACTTTGCCCTGAGGTTTTTACGTTGAGCACTTTTTAATGCTCCTGTTGGTCATTTATATAACTTTTTTGAAAAAAAAAGTCTATTGAGATCCTTTTGCTATTTTTTTAATCATATATTTTTTTCTATTTGTATCTGTTGGTTATTAACCTCTTTTCAGATATAAGATTCGTAAGTATTTTCTTACATTCTGTGGATTGTGTTTTCATTCTCTCTCCCTTTTTTTGGCAATGCAGAAACGTTAGTTTGATGTAATACCATTTATTTATTTTTGCTTTTTTTGCTTGTGTTTTTAGTCTGGTATCCAAAAAACTATTGGCAAGACTAATGTCAAGGAGAATTTTTCCTATGTTTTCCTTTAGGAAATTTAGTTTCATGCATCACCTTTAAGTCTTTAATCTATTTCAAGTTCAGACTTATGAGTGATATAAGGTTCCCTTCATACTGTTTATGTGACTATTCAGTTTTAAATATCATTTATTGAACAGACTATCTTTCCCCATTACATATGTTGGCCCCTGTCAAATATTAGGTGACTGTATGAAAGGATTTATTTCTGGACTCTCAATTCTGTTCTACTTGTTTATTGGTCTGTTTTTATGCCAGTATACTTTATTGTTTTGAGCATGAGGGCTTTGTAGTATAGTTTCAAATCAAGAAGTGTAATCTCCCTTCTTCATTCTTTCTCAGAACTGCTTTGATTATTTGTTGTCTTTCATGGTCTCATATAAACTTTAGGATTCTTTACTTACTTCTGTAAAACAATAATATTGGATTTTTTTTTAAGATTTTTAATTTATTTATTTGACAGAGAGAGATGACAAGCAGGCAGAGAGGCAGGCAGAGAGAGAAGAGGAAGCAGGCTTCCTGCTGAGCAGAGAGCCTGATGCGGGGCTCGATCCCAGGACCCTGGGATCATGACCAGAGCCGAAGGCAGCGGCTTAACCCACTGAGCCACCCAGGCGCCCCTAACATTGGATTTTTGATAGGAATTGGATTTACAGATGGTTTACGGTAGTATGGACATTTTAACAATGTTAATTCTTACCATTCATAAATATGAGCTATCTTTCCATTTCTGTCACCTTCAATTTCTTTATCAATGTCATAGTTTATGGAGTACAGATCTTTCATCTTCTTAGTTAAATCTATTCCTAAGTATTTTATTATTTTTGATGCTATTGTGAATTAGATTGTTTTCTTTATTTTTTCAGATAGTTCATCATTAGAATGTTAAAATGCTCCTGTCTTGTGCTTACTTTGGCAGCACATATACTAAAATTGGAATGATGCAGAGAAGATTAGCGTGATCACTGAACAAGGATGACATGACAAACTGGGAAGCAGTCCATAAAAAAAAAAAGAAACAAAACAAAATTCTTTTCTTTTATATATTGATCTTGTATTTGGTAATTTTACTAAATTTGTTTATTCAAATTTTTTGTGAATTTTTTAGGATTTTTTAACATGTAAGTTCATGTTATCCAAAAAAAGAAAATTTTACTTCTTCCTTTTTTTTTTTTTTTTTTTTTGGAGTCTCTTATTTCTTTGTGTTCCTTGTTTCTCTGGCTAGGACATCCACTACTGTGTCAAATGAGAGTAGTGAAAATGGACACACTTGTCTTTCTTCTGATCTTTAAGGGGAAAACTTTCAAAAGTTTTGATTGAATATGAGATTAGCTCTGGGCTTGCAATCTGTGTTTTTTCTTTAATGGGTTTTTTAAATTATTTTTTAAAATTTTTTATATAATGTGTTTTTATCCCTAGGGGTACAGGTCTGTGATTCACAGCACTCACCATCACTCACCATAGCACCTGCCCTCTCCAATGTCCATACCCCCACCATCCTCTCCCAACACACCTCCCCCCAGCAACCCTCAGTCTGTTTTGTGAGATTCAGTCTTTTATGGTTTGTCTCCCTCCTAATACCATCTTTTTTTATTTTTTTTTCATACGCCCGAAACTGCCTATGTTGCATCTCCACTTCATCATATCAGGGAGATCATATGATAGTTGTCTTTCTCAGATTGATTTATTTCGCCAAGCATAATACCCTCTAGTTCCATCCACGTCATCACAAATAGCAGGATTTCATTTTTTTTGATGGCTGCATAGTATTCCATTGAACATATATACCACATCTTATTTATTGATTCATCTGTTGAAGGACATTTAGTTTCTTTCCATAGTTTAACTATTGTGGACATTGCTGCTATAAACATTTGGGTGCATGTGCCCCTTCAGAATGCCACGTTTGTATCTGTAGGGTATATACCCAGTACTACAAGCACTGGGTCATAGGGTAGTTCTATTTTCAGCTTTTTGAGGCACGTCCACGCTGTTTTCCAGAGTGGTTGCACCAGCTTGCATTCCCACATACAGTGTAGGAGGGTTGCCCTTTCTCCACATCCTCGCCAGCATCTGTCATTGACTGACTTGTTCATTTTAGCCATTCTGAACGGTGTGAGGTGGTATCTCATTCTGGTTTTGATTTGTATTTCCCTGATGCCGAGTGATGTGGAGCATTTTTTCTTGTGTCTGTTGGCCATTTGAATGTATTCTTTGATGGAACATGATAGTGAGCTTAGGGAATCTCTAAGGAAATGAAAGAGGTGCCTCTTGTAGGTGAATTAAGAGTGAGAGAAAGAAAAGAGGGCTGATCCTAGATTAGAGAACTCGGGGCTGGAAAGGACCCTCATCTGGGAGCAGAGAAAGTGGTCCAGAATCAGAGGCACAGAGAACTCCCAACACCTTCCACAGAAGCGGAGCACCTAAAGACATAGTGCCATTCCCCCCGGAAAATCTAGGTATGGAGGTATTCTCTTAGGCAAATAGGCATCGGAGAATAGTTTGTCCATAGCCCAGTCACTGACTTCAAGAGGAAAAGCTATACCAGCTCTCGAAGCAGGCCGGATAGCTCAAGCAACAGCAGCCAAGCCAAAATCCTTATCCCCTGCATTTCTGAACAATGACAGAGCAGCGGTTCTGTCTAGAACCAGGAGGTATTCAGAAGTCAATTGTTGGGTCCCGGGTTGTGTCCATCAGTTCAGACGCGGCCTTCAGATCAACTCATGATTCCAGGGCCTTGGCATTGACTCTGTTCTCAGGTTCTCTGCTCAGGGGCAAGTAAGCTTCTCCCTCTCCAGCTCCACCCCCTGATTGGGATCTCTCTGCCTCTCTGTCCAAACGTGCATGTGCATGTTCGATAAGATAACAAAGACAAAAACAGTGCACAATAATTGACTGGGGCCAAAGGATGTTTTATTGAATTTGGACCTAGGTTCCTATGGAGGGCAGCCAGGTATAGAGAACCTCCCACCATCCTAAAATGCCCGACCTTCGCTTGGAGCTTCCTTGTTCATTCTCCTGTTCTTTGCCTTCCTGGATCTCCTCACCAACCTGCAGCATCCGCTGTCTGTCGTGCTGTACTGACCCCTTGTTAACACATTGTGCATCCTCTCGGGGCTCCATTGGAACATGCCCATCTTCCTCAAGAGGCACTGTTTGCTTATCGCATGTAACCATTTGGGGGATGGTCATGAGAGGGTGAAGGCAGGCTTGTGCTGCCACATCTCCATGCAGTTCCACAGAGGGTAGCTGATCCACCATGAGGGAGTGCTCAAGGTTCTTCCACATTCGAATCCTCTTCAATGCGTCCTTTTGCACATACAAGTTGTCTTCCTGAAATGGGCACCGAAGTCTTTCAGATGGCTTCACTTGGGCTTGGGTCTCTTCCAACATGCTCTCCGTTGGCTTCTGTGGACTCCAAGAACATGAGTCCGTCCTGGACCTAAGGTTCTAGGGTGTAGAGTCTGCCTTGGATGAATGGTGTTTTTGGAAGATTGGGAGGCCTTGTTGGCACCGTTTCTGGAGACCATCGAGGTACTCGTGTGCTTGCTGTGGAAGATTCCAGACATGTCTTTGGCACGGTTGCGGGGGTTCACTTTGAGCTTCCCTTGGGTGGACCTTTTCCTGTTGAGATGCTCCATGATTTGGTGGGAGGGTCTCACCCTTACGCAGGGCTCGGATTTCCTCCCCTGAGGCTTTGCTTGTGGTCTGTTAGTTTCTTGGCCTGTCGTGGCTAAGATGGAATGAGGGATCCTTGCCTTTCTCCGAGGTCCAGAGGGCTGGTGCTGACACTCACGACCAAATACTACGAATTGGGCCATGGAGAAGTTGACACCGACTCGCTTCGCAAACTGCCTTGGTGAGAGACCCAGGCGGCTCCAGCGGTTTGGGATGGCTTGGGGTCCTCTTGGCCCACCCATGACTACTCCAGTCAAGTGTAGTGATCAGGCCTGGGTTGATGAGGAGTGGTTGCTATGACCTCAAGGCTTTGTGACATCACAGATGCTGGCTTCACTGAAGCAGCTGTCCCTCTCCCATGACCTTGGTGTCCTATGGCTTTAAGTAGGAAGCCCCGGGAAGGACAGAACAAGAGCCCTCTGAACCTGATCAAGAACTCAGGATGTCTTGTGGGTTAATGTCCAACTTCCCCTTTCTGGAGACATAGAGGAAGGAAAATGACATTCAGTATACCTTCCTTTAGGCCAACATATCCCCAGAGACGGCAAGGTGTCCTTTTACACTACAATTTCTAGATATCTCAAGAAAAGGTGAGGCCTCGCGGGTATAAGCAGCTCTCCGTGGGGTTTGTCGTCCTGTGGGTGAGAGCGTACTTTGTCAGCGTCTTTTGCCTATGGGTCAGTGATGACTAAGATACGGAAAGTCCCTTTCGGAGGTAAAAGGTGAGGGCATCGCTATATGGTGCTGTCTGTGGCCTCGTCTCCTAGTGTTCTGAAACACGCGGCTAAGGGATGAGGCCTCTGTCTACCTGGCTTTCCCTTAAATACCTTTGCAAAGTCTTTGAGGAGAGTGATATTCTGCATCTGAGCTAACTCTCAATGAAGAGGCCTGGACCGAACCCGTTGTTATTATTAGTTAACTGTACTTGTTGTGGTAACGGGTATAAACATGTGGACCAAGACTCTTTAGTCAGAAGGAAAGGGACGGCCTATACCGAAGGCTTGCAAGGCCCATTCGAGCAGAACTTTGGAGTGAGTCGCAATGCCCTTGCAAGGACTAGTGGATCAGAAAGTTTGGGTCCATTTCGGCACCACAGTATTCCTCTGCCGTCGAGTGAATGAACCCCTGGACCTTGCCTTGACATGAATGTCCCATGCCCTGCTGTTGGGAAATGGAAAAGGCAAGCAAACAAAGGGAAATGTCATATGGCTACCCACAATATGTGCCTCGGGAGGAATACCTTGGCCCACTTAAGGAAGGGAATAATAAAGGGCAAGAAGTCAGAGAAGGAGACCCACCAGGAGTGACTCAGGACTCTGAGAATCCAGATGAGGGCTACCGAAAAGAGAACTGATTAATGGGTGGTCAGGAGTTGTGGCATATATTAGGAGGAGCACTAGGACGTCCATGCAACTAAAGCATCCGTGAATACTCTGTCAAAAATGGATGATGGATGATAGGCAGGCTTTCTCAACAGAACAGCAACAAGAACAACATCAATTCATAGGAAAACAATGTGGCCCTCTCAAAACCAAAGGAAGTCACAGGGAGAAAAGGAAAGAATTATATTGTTTATTATCTTTCCTTATTGAAATGACATGGGTGGGTTTCCTAAAATGTCCTTCTTTGAATTGGGTCTTTATCCTTGTAAATTAGAGTTTACCCACCTCTTCCATCTCTGGATTTGATGAGAGGACATGACAATGCCTTCACTAAATACATAGAAGAGTGGCCCAAGCAAATGACTTGACCTGGCCTTCTGTGTGTTGGCAGGGGTTGGATTACTGCTTCAAAGGCTTCCGTCTAAACTAGAGAGCTGAGATTTTGTAGGTTTCCTGACCTAATCTTGGAAGTTTCTATGTGTCTGGGAATTTATCCTTTTCTCTCAGTTCTTGGATTTGCTAGCATAAATGTGTGGCTATGCCTTTTCGGTTATTCTTTTTTCCTTGCTACCAGTTGTGATGTGGTTTCATACTTGCAGCTGTGTGCTTGTCTCCCTGTTTTATCCCAGTAATGGCTTCTGCGGTTTGTTCCTGTTGTCAAAACTCAAGTGTGAGATCTCCTGATTTTTTTCCTATTGGTTTGTTTGTATTTCCTTAATTTTGATAATCACATGTCTGATTTCAATTTTTCTGTTAACTTTGGAGTTCGGTTTTTCTTCATCTTGTTCCTTCAGTCGTCCTTTTAGGTGGCTTTCTTTTTCGGTGTTTTTAAATTTTGGAAATGCACACATTTAACCCTATATTGTTTCCCCATAAAATGTTTTGGCATCCTCCTCTAAGTTTCTTAGAATTCCTTCGTTCATGGCTCTTCTTTTCCTTTGGATTTTCTTTCTTGCATTCATTGCAGTTCGTGAATGTGTTGTGTTTTCCACTTTAGTGTCTGGCTGTATTTCCAATTTGAAAGTGATATCTTCCTGTTTTCATACCTTCGTGATGATAAGTGCACAGGATAGGTTTTGACTTCTCTTCCATGAATTATGACTGGATTTGGACTCGAGCTCATGACCTGCGATAGACAAAGTTAGGTCTGCTGCTGGGAAGAACATATCTTATTGTCCTCAGAGACGCAATCTTACTCATGGACCCCCAAAGTTCAGGTGGTCTCGAATGCCCATGTGGACGTCTGTTATTCCTTAGCACCTTCCCATCCAGATAATCTGTCCTGTGCTTAACCTGGATATCATAGTTGCCAACAGTATTGGATAAACGTCGCCATCTCCATTCCTGTGTGTTCATAGGCTTCCAACGTTTAGATACACCTTTTTTCATGGTGGATATGTTGGCAATTCTTCCAGGTTTCTGATGTTTTGATGCTCCATCAAGACAAAACACCTTCCGCTTAGCTTTTTTCTCTCGAAGGCATAAAATGACTCTCGCTGACTTAGGCACAAACACTTTGGCTCTCTTCTCCTTGGGAATAGCATAACCTACATCTTCCCTGTTTCTTCACTTGCAAGCTATGAGTATCTTTATAGTCGAAGGAAATCTCCTATGGGCAACAGAAGGACGAGCCTGTTTAATATTTGCTGTTTTCTTATGGATGTTTCCTTTTTTTTTTTTTTTTTTTGATTTGGAATTTCAACCACTGTTACAAACTGTTTGTATTGACGGGAGTCTTTAGTCCTGAGTACTGAATGTATTATTGATAGGTAATAGTTCACTTTCTCATTTCGGTTGGCTTCTGACTTGGATTCTATTTGCCTTTCACCTATATGGTATTTTCTTGGGGTTGCTTCATTGGTACGATTCCTCGCTTCCTTCCCATATTTTGCATGTCTTATCTTTGTGTGTTTGCATGTGCATGTGTTAATGCTGTGTGGTGTGTGTGTGTTTCACATCACAATTATTATTAAAATACGAGAGAATGGAATTCGGTCTCTTGTGGGTAGCAATTCAATTTGACATGCCTTGAAATCTCACATTCCATTAGTTTCAGGAAATCTCCTTAAAGGAATGTCATCTCTTGTCCTCTTCAAGAATCCCGTGTTCTCACAAAACGGCCTTCCAACAAACAGCACCATTTGAATTCCTCATTAGAGTCATAATGTTTGTCCCAATACCCTTTCTTTTTCGTATGTTTCTTGACTGTCATGAGTTAGTGAAATCGTCTGTTTATTGTCTTTCTGAGAATGATAGATGTGACAAAGTCCAATGCTCTCCGCAAGACTGCCATAAGAGACATGTGGAAGAATTCCTTCTTGCTTATGTCACAGTACAAATTGTGGTGACATGAAGACACTGAGATGGTAGTAGTGTCTAATAACCTCATGCTTCTTCAACCATGAAGGCAACAAAAAGATGACCACAACAACTGCAGTGGGGTGGAAATTGACCTGAAGCCTACAAGGTAAACTCCAGAGCGAAATAGAACGGAAGGTGCAGAGATGATGGGAGAAGGTTGGAGACATGGCTCAGGGGAGATTTGGTTGGTTCGTGGATCAGAGGGCTGGAGTCCATGAAGAGGACCAAAGCACAGGAGAGCAGGGCACCCTGGGAACACACAAGGAACCTGTTTCCCAGTGCCGTTGACTGTGAGACGCAGAGGGTCTGAAGGGCACGAGTACTTGACAACACAAGTGTTGAGGGCTGAAGTTTTCCTATCAGCAGGCTTGGCAGACATCAACTTGAAAGAACACCATCTTTTTCCTGCATATGACACCAACAAGCGACCAGGAGCAGACAGCCTGGAGACAATGATCAGAGAGAGACAATACCAAGAGACGCAGTGGGAAGATGATGAGTCGTGGGAGTGATTCCGTGAAAGGCAGTGTTCGTGGAGATGACTCAATGTGGACCTAATAAATTTTGGCTCTCACAACAGCAGCATCAAGACAGAGCTTGGCCAAGACAGGTATGTGAGGACAGAGACTCCCTAGCCAGCCAACACAAAATACCAACAGTGGAACACTTGGAGGATTGCCTTCCTCAGTCCAAGATGCTTAGTCCAAGGAGAACAGACTCTCCCATACGGGACGAGAAGAAAGCTTTGACCACATGTTCTCTTCTGAACACAGCATTCTGCAGGCCTGCGTTCTGTTGAGTTGGTAGAGTTTCTCCTTTCACAGGCACACCAGAGCCCACCAAGGTAAACCTCAGCATATTCAGCCCGGACCCTAAAAACAACAAACGGCCGGAAAGGAGAGCTACTGCAAATGACTGGCCTCCAGGACAGGGTCAGCCACAACACAAACAGCAGTGGCATGCATGCCACATACACTCTCACAAACACACACACACACGCATGCACTCAACAAACCTTAAGGGCGAGCCCTGGGTCACTCACGGATCACTTCCTCCTAAATAAATTACCCTCAGGTTAGAAAACAGAATGAGTTTAACGAATACAGAGAGGTGACAGAGACTTAGATCCAATGCAAAGATGGAAGAATCAATTGATTCCCAGGTAAAGGAAGAAGGAGTGATTACGACTAGGCAGTCAGAGTGAAACCTCTACATAGAGCACGCCCGATGCGGGATAGAAAGCTGTGGCCTGGATACTCGCTGTACATCAGAAAACATAGGAGATATCAGAGAGTCTCGAAACACAGAGATAAAACTGATAAAGATAAAAACACCTAAAGAACTCCTGAAGAGAAGATTGGCAGGAGACTGGATGCAAAGTTCGGGAACATGGTAGAAGTGGAGGATCCAATTAGGAACCGAGAAGAACAAGCCTAGAAAATAAGGATGCAAATTCTAAGAGAGAAGGCAGAATGATGGAACATGATAGTGAGCTTAGGGAATCTCTAAGGAAATGAAAGAGGTGCCTCTTGTAGGTGAATTAAGAGTGAGAGAAAGAAAAGAGGGCTGATCCTAGATTAGAGAACTCGGGGCTGGAAAGGACCCTCATCTGGGAGCAGAGAAAGTGGTCCAGAATCAGAGGCACAGAGAACTCCCAACACCTTCCACAGAAGCGGAGCACCTAAAGACATAGTGCCATTCCCCCCGGAAAATCTAGGCATGGAGGTATTCTCTTAGGCAAATAGGCATCGGAGAATAGTTTGTCCATAGCCCAGTCACTGACTTCAAGAGGAAAAGCTATACCAGCTCTCGAAGCAGGCCGGATAGCTCAAGCAACAGCAGCCAAGCCAAAATCCTTATCCCCTGCATTTCTGAACAATGACAGAGCAGCGGTTCTGTCTAGAACCAGGAGGTATTCAGAAGTCAATTGTTGGGTCCCGGGTTGTGTCCATCAGTTCAGACGCGGCCTTCAGATCAACTCATGATTCCAGGGCCTTGGCATTGACTCTGTTCTCAGGTTCTCTGCTCAGGGGCAAGTAAGCTTCTCCCTCTCCAGCTCCACCCCCTGATTGGGATCTCTCTGCCTCTCTGTCCAAACGTGCATGTGCATGTTCGATAAGATAACAAAGACAAAAACAGTGCACAATAATTGACTGGGGCCAAAGGATGTTTTATTGAATTTGGACCTAGGTTCCTATGGAGGGCAGCCAGGTATAGAGAACCTCCCACCATCCTAAAATGCCCGACCTTCGCTTGGAGCTTCCTTGTTCATTCTCCTGTTCTTTGCCTTCCTGGATCTCCTCACCAACCTGCAGCATCCGCTGTCTGTCGTGCTGTACTGACCCCTTGTTAACACATTGTGCATCCTCTCGGGGCTCCATTGGAACATGCCCATCTTCCTCAAGAGGCACTGTTTGCTTATCGCATGTAACCATTTGGGGGATGGTCATGAGAGGGTGAAGGCAGGCTTGTGCTGCCACATCTCCATGCAGTTCCACAGAGGGTAGCTGATCCACCATGAGGGAGTGCTCAAGGTTCTTCCACATTCGAATCCTCTTCAATGCGTCCTTTTGCACATACAAGTTGTCTTCCTGAAATGGGCACCGAAGTCTTTCAGATGGCTTCACTTGGGCTTGGGTCTCTTCCAACATGCTCTCCGTTGGCTTCTGTGGACTCCAAGAACATGAGTCCGTCCTGGACCTAAGGTTCTAGGGTGTAGAGTCTGCCTTGGATGAATGGTGTTTTTGGAAGATTGGGAGGCCTTGTTGGCACCGTTTCTGGAGACCATCGAGGTACTCGTGTGCTTGCTGTGGAAGATTCCAGACATGTCTTTGGCACGGTTGCGGGGGTTCACTTTGAGCTTCCCTTGGGTGGACCTTTTCCTGTTGAGATGCTCCATGATTTGGTGGGAGGGTCTCACCCTTACGCAGGGCTCGGATTTCCTCCCCTGAGGCTTTGCTTGTGGTCTGTTAGTTTCTTGGCCTGTCGTGGCTAAGATGGAATGAGGGATCCTTGCCTTTCTCCGAGGTCCAGAGGGCTGGTGCTGACACTCACGACCAAATACTACGAATTGGGCCATGGAGAAGTTGACACCGACTCGCTTCGCAAACTGCCTTGGTGAGAGACCCAGGCGGCTCCAGCGGTTTGGGATGGCTTGGGGTCCTCTTGGCCCACCCATGACTACTCCAGTCAAGTGTAGTGATCAGGCCTGGGTTGATGAGGAGTGGTTGCTATGACCTCAAGGCTTTGTGACATCACAGATGCTGGCTTCACTGAAGCAGCTGTCCCTCTCCCATGACCTTGGTGTCCTATGGCTTTAAGTAGGAAGCCCCGGGAAGGACAGAACAAGAGCCCTCTGAACCTGATCAAGAACTCAGGATGTCTTGTGGGTTAATGTCCAACTTCCCCTTTCTGGAGACATAGAGGAAGGAAAATGACATTCAGTATACCTTCCTTTAGGCCAACATATCCCCAGAGACGGCAAGGTGTCCTTTTACACTACAATTTCTAGATATCTCAAGAAAAGGTGAGGCCTCGCGGGTATAAGCAGCTCTCCGTGGGGTTTGTCGTCCTGTGGGTGAGAGCGTACTTTGTCAGCGTCTTTTGCCTATGGGTCAGTGATGACTAAGATACGGAAAGTCCCTTTCGGAGGTAAAAGGTGAGGGCATCGCTATATGGTGCTGTCTGTGGCCTCATCTCCTAGTGTTCTGAAACACGCGGCTAAGGGATGAGGCCTCTGTCTACCTGGCTTTCCCTTAAATACCTTTGCAAAGTCTTTGAGGAGAGTGATATTCTGCATCTGAGCTAACTCTCAATGAAGAGGCCTGGACCGAACCCGTTGTTATTATTAGTTAACTGTACTTGTTGTGGTAACGGGTATAAACATGTGGACCAAGACTCTTTAGTCAGAAGGAAAGGGACGGCCTATACCGAAGGCTTGCAAGGCCCATTCGAGCAGAACTTTGGAGTGAGTCGCAATGCCCTTGCAAGGACTAGTGGATCAGAAAGTTTGGGTCCATTTCGGCACCACAGTATTCCTCTGCCGTCGAGTGAATGAACCCCTGGACCTTGCCTTGACATGAATGTCCCATGCCCTGCTGTTGGGAAATGGAAAAGGCAAGCAAACAAAGGGAAATGTCATATGGCTACCCACAATATGTGCCTCGGGAGGAATACCTTGGCCCACTTAAGGAAGGGAATAATAAAGGGCAAGAAGTCAGAGAAGGAGACCCACCAGGAGTGACTCAGGACTCTGAGAATCCAGATGAGGGCTACCGAAAAGAGAACTGATTAATGGGTGGTCAGGAGTTGTGGCATATATTAGGAGGAGCACTAGGACGTCCATGCAACTAAAGCATCCGTGAATACTCTGTCAAAAATGGATGATGGATGATAGGCAGGCTTTCTCAACAGAACAGCAACAAGAACAACATCAATTCATAGGAAAACAATGTGGCCCTCTCAAAACCAAAGGAAGTCACAGGGAGAAAAGGAAAGAATTATATTGTTTATTATCTTTCCTTATTGAAATGACATGGGTGGGTTTCCTAAAATGTCCTTCTTTGAATTGGGTCTTTATCCTTGTAAATTAGAGTTTACCCACCTCTTCCATCTCTGGATTTGATGAGAGGACATGACAATGCCTTCACTAAATACATAGAAGAGTGGCCCAAGCAAATGACTTGACCTGGCCTTCTGTGTGTTGGCAGGGGTTGGATTACTGCTTCAAAGGCTTCCGTCTAAACTAGAGAGCTGAGATTTTGTAGGTTTCCTGACCTAATCTTGGAAGTTTCTATGTGTCTGGGAATTTATCCTTTTCTCTCAGTTCTTGGATTTGCTAGCATAAATGTGTGGCTATGCCTTTTCGGTTATTCTTTTTTCCTTGCTACCAGTTGTGATGTGGTTTCATACTTGCAGCTGTGTGCTTGTCTCCCTGTTTTATCCCAGTAATGGCTTCTGCGGTTTGTTCCTGTTGTCAAAACTCAAGTGTGAGATCTCCTGATTTTTTTCCTATTGGTTTGTTTGTATTTCCTTAATTTTGATAATCACATGTCTGATTTCAATTTTTCTGTTAACTTTGGAGTTCGGTTTTTCTTCATCTTGTTCCTTCAGTCGTCCTTTTAGGTGGCTTTCTTTTTCGGTGTTTTTAAATTTTGGAAATGCACACATTTAACCCTATATTGTTTCCCCATAAAATGTTTTGGCATCCTCCTCTAAGTTTCTTAGAATTCCTTCGTTCATGGCTCTTCTTTTCCTTTGGATTTTCTTTCTTGCATTCATTGCAGTTCGTGAATGTGTTGTGTTTTCCACTTTAGTGTCTGGCTGTATTTCCAATTTGAAAGTGATATCTTCCTGTTTTCATACCTTCGTGATGATAAGTGCACAGGATAGGTTTTGACTTCTCTTCCATGAATTATGACTGGATTTGGACTCGAGCTCATGACCTGCGATAGACAAAGTTAGGTCTGCTGCTGGGAAGAACATATCTTATTGTCCTCAGAGACGCAATCTTACTCATGGACCCCCAAAGTTCAGGTGGTCTCGAATGCCCATGTGGACGTCTGTTATTCCTTAGCACCTTCCCATCCAGATAATCTGTCCTGTGCTTAACCTGGATATCATAGTTGCCAACAGTATTGGATAAACGTCGCCATCTCCATTCCTGTGTGTTCATAGGCTTCCAACGTTTAGATACACCTTTTTTCATGGTGGATATGTTGGCAATTCTTCCAGGTTTCTGATGTTTTGATGCTCCATCAAGACAAAACACCTTCCGCTTAGCTTTTTTCTCTCGAAGGCATAAAATGACTCTCGCTGACTTAGGCACAAACACTTTGGCTCTCTTCTCCTTGGGAATAGCATAACCTACATCTTCCCTGTTTCTTCACTTGCAAGCTATGAGTATCTTTATAGTCGAAGGAAATCTCCTATGGGCAACAGAAGGACGAGCCTGTTTAATATTTGCTGTTTTCTTATGGATGTTTCCTTTTTTTTTTTTTTTTTTTGATTTGGAATTTCAACCACTGTTACAAACTGTTTGTATTGACGGGAGTCTTTAGTCCTGAGTACTGAATGTATTATTGATAGGTAATAGTTCACTTTCTCATTTCGGTTGGCTTCTGACTTGGATTCTATTTGCCTTTCACCTATATGGTATTTTCTTGGGGTTGCTTCATTGGTACGATTCCTCGCTTCCTTCCCATATTTTGCATGTCTTATCTTTGTGTGTTTGCATGTGCATGTGTTAATGCTGTGTGGTGTGTGTGTGTTTCACATCACAATTATTATTAAAATACGAGAGAATGGAATTCGGTCTCTTGTGGGTAGCAATTCAATTTGACATGCCTTGAAATCTCACATTCCATTAGTTTCAGGAAATCTCCTTAAAGGAATGTCATCTCTTGTCCTCTTCAAGAATCCCGTGTTCTCACAAAACGGCCTTCCAACAAACAGCACCATTTGAATTCCTCATTAGAGTCATAATGTTTGTCCCAATACCCTTTCTTTTTCGTATGTTTCTTGACTGTCATGAGTTAGTGAAATCGTCTGTTTATTGTCTTTCTGAGAATGATAGATGTGACAAAGTCCAATGCTCTCCGCAAGACTGCCATAAGAGACATGTGGAAGAATTCCTTCTTGCTTATGTCACAGTACAAATTGTGGTGACATGAAGACACTGAGATGGTAGTAGTGTCTAATAACCTCATGCTTCTTCAACCATGAAGGCAACAAAAAGATGACCACAACAACTGCAGTGGGGTGGAAATTGACCTGAAGCCTACAAGGTAAACTCCAGAGCGAAATAGAACGGAAGGTGCAGAGATGATGGGAGAAGGTTGGAGACATGGCTCAGGGGAGATTTGGTTGGTTCGTGGATCAGAGGGCTGGAGTCCATGAAGAGGACCAAAGCACAGGAGAGCAGGGCACCCTGGGAACACACAAGGAACCTGTTTCCCAGTGCCGTTGACTGTGAGACGCAGAGGGTCTGAAGGGCACGAGTACTTGACAACACAAGTGTTGAGGGCTGAAGTTTTCCTATCAGCAGGCTTGGCAGACATCAACTTGAAAGAACACCATCTTTTTCCTGCATATGACACCAACAAGCGACCAGGAGCAGACAGCCTGGAGACAATGATCAGAGAGAGACAATACCAAGAGACGCAGTGGGAAGATGATGAGTCGTGGGAGTGATTCCGTGAAAGGCAGTGTTCGTGGAGATGACTCAATGTGGACCTAATAAATTTTGGCTCTCACAACAGCAGCATCAAGACAGAGCTTGGCCAAGACAGGTATGTGAGGACAGAGACTCCCTAGCCAGCCAACACAAAATACCAACAGTGGAACACTTGGAGGATTGCCTTCCTCAGTCCAAGATGCTTAGTCCAAGGAGAACAGACTCTCCCATACGGGACGAGAAGAAAGCTTTGACCACATGTTCTCTTCTGAACACAGCATTCTGCAGGCCTGCGTTCTGTTGAGTTGGTAGAGTTTCTCCTTTCACAGGCACACCAGAGCCCACCAAGGTAAACCTCAGCATATTCAGCCCGGACCCTAAAAACAACAAACGGCCGGAAAGGAGAGCTACTGCAAATGACTGGCCTCCAGGACAGGGTCAGCCACAACACAAACAGCAGTGGCATGCATGCCACATACACTCTCACAAACACACACACACACGCATGCACTCAACAAACCTTAAGGGCGAGCCCTGGGTCACTCACGGATCACTTCCTCCTAAATAAATTACCCTCAGGTTAGAAAACAGAATGAGTTTAACGAATACAGAGAGGTGACAGAGACTTAGATCCAATGCAAAGATGGAAGAATCAATTGATTCCCAGGTAAAGGAAGAAGGAGTGATTACGACTAGGCAGTCAGAGTGAAACCTCTACATAGAGCACGCCCGATGCGGGATAGAAAGCTGTGGCCTGGATACTCGCTGTACATCAGAAAACATAGGAGATATCAGAGAGTCTCGAAACACAGAGATAAAACTGATAAAGATAAAAACACCTAAAGAACTCCTGAAGAGAAGATTGGCAGGAGACTGGATGCAAAGTTCGGGAACATGGTAGAAGTGGAGGATCCAATTAGGAACCGAGAAGAACAAGCCTAGAAAATAAGGATGCAAATTCTAAGAGAGAAGGCAGAATGATGGAACATGATAGTGAGCTTAGGGAATCTCTAAGGAAATGAAAGAGGTGCCTCTTGTAGGTGAATTAAGAGTGAGAGAAAGAAAAGAGGGCTGATCCTAGATTAGAGAACTCGGGGCTGGAAAGGACCCTCATCTGGGAGCAGAGAAAGTGGTCCAGAATCAGAGGCACAGAGAACTCCCAACACCTTCCACAGAAGCGGAGCACCTAAAGACATAGTGCCATTCCCCCCGGAAAATCTAGGCATGGAGGTATTCTCTTAGGCAAATAGGCATCGGAGAATAGTTTGTCCATAGCCCAGTCACTGACTTCAAGAGGAAAAGCTATACCAGCTCTCGAAGCAGGCCGGATAGCTCAAGCAACAGCAGCCAAGCCAAAATCCTTATCCCCTGCATTTCTGAACAATGACAGAGCAGCGGTTCTGTCTAGAACCAGGAGGTATTCAGAAGTCAATTGTTGGGTCCCGGGTTGTGTCCATCAGTTCAGACGCGGCCTTCAGATCAACTCATGATTCCAGGGCCTTGGCATTGACTCTGTTCTCAGGTTCTCTGCTCAGGGGCAAGTAAGCTTCTCCCTCTCCAGCTCCACCCCCTGATTGGGATCTCTCTGCCTCTCTGTCCAAACGTGCATGTGCATGTTCGATAAGATAACAAAGACAAAAACAGTGCACAATAATTGACTGGGGCCAAAGGATGTTTTATTGAATTTGGACCTAGGTTCCTATGGAGGGCAGCCAGGTATAGAGAACCTCCCACCATCCTAAAATGCCCGACCTTCGCTTGGAGCTTCCTTGTTCATTCTCCTGTTCTTTGCCTTCCTGGATCTCCTCACCAACCTGCAGCATCCGCTGTCTGTCGTGCTGTACTGACCCCTTGTTAACACATTGTGCATCCTCTCGGGGCTCCATTGGAACATGCCCATCTTCCTCAAGAGGCACTGTTTGCTTATCGCATGTAACCATTTGGGGGATGGTCATGAGAGGGTGAAGGCAGGCTTGTGCTGCCACATCTCCATGCAGTTCCACAGAGGGTAGCTGATCCACCATGAGGGAGTGCTCAAGGTTCTTCCACATTCGAATCCTCTTCAATGCGTCCTTTTGCACATACAAGTTGTCTTCCTGAAATGGGCACCGAAGTCTTTCAGATGGCTTCACTTGGGCTTGGGTCTCTTCCAACATGCTCTCCGTTGGCTTCTGTGGACTCCAAGAACATGAGTCCGTCCTGGACCTAAGGTTCTAGGGTGTAGAGTCTGCCTTGGATGAATGGTGTTTTTGGAAGATTGGGAGGCCTTGTTGGCACCGTTTCTGGAGACCATCGAGGTACTCGTGTGCTTGCTGTGGAAGATTCCAGACATGTCTTTGGCACGGTTGCGGGGGTTCACTTTGAGCTTCCCTTGGGTGGACCTTTTCCTGTTGAGATGCTCCATGATTTGGTGGGAGGGTCTCACCCTTACGCAGGGCTCGGATTTCCTCCCCTGAGGCTTTGCTTGTGGTCTGTTAGTTTCTTGGCCTGTCGTGGCTAAGATGGAATGAGGGATCCTTGCCTTTCTCCGAGGTCCAGAGGGCTGGTGCTGACACTCACGACCAAATACTACGAATTGGGCCATGGAGAAGTTGACACCGACTCGCTTCGCAAACTGCCTTGGTGAGAGACCCAGGCGGCTCCAGCGGTTTGGGATGGCTTGGGGTCCTCTTGGCCCACCCATGACTACTCCAGTCAAGTGTAGTGATCAGGCCTGGGTTGATGAGGAGTGGTTGCTATGACCTCAAGGCTTTGTGACATCACAGATGCTGGCTTCACTGAAGCAGCTGTCCCTCTCCCATGACCTTGGTGTCCTATGGCTTTAAGTAGGAAGCCCCGGGAAGGACAGAACAAGAGCCCTCTGAACCTGATCAAGAACTCAGGATGTCTTGTGGGTTAATGTCCAACTTCCCCTTTCTGGAGACATAGAGGAAGGAAAATGACATTCAGTATACCTTCCTTTAGGCCAACATATCCCCAGAGACGGCAAGGTGTCCTTTTACACTACAATTTCTAGATATCTCAAGAAAAGGTGAGGCCTCGCGGGTATAAGCAGCTCTCCGTGGGGTTTGTCGTCCTGTGGGTGAGAGCGTACTTTGTCAGCGTCTTTTGCCTATGGGTCAGTGATGACTAAGATACGGAAAGTCCCTTTCGGAGGTAAAAGGTGAGGGCATCGCTATATGGTGCTGTCTGTGGCCTCATCTCCTAGTGTTCTGAAACACGCGGCTAAGGGATGAGGCCTCTGTCTACCTGGCTTTCCCTTAAATACCTTTGCAAAGTCTTTGAGGAGAGTGATATTCTGCATCTGAGCTAACTCTCAATGAAGAGGCCTGGACCGAACCCGTTGTTATTATTAGTTAACTGTACTTGTTGTGGTAACGGGTATAAACATGTGGACCAAGACTCTTTAGTCAGAAGGAAAGGGACGGCCTATACCGAAGGCTTGCAAGGCCCATTCGAGCAGAACTTTGGAGTGAGTCGCAATGCCCTTGCAAGGACTAGTGGATCAGAAAGTTTGGGTCCATTTCGGCACCACAGTATTCCTCTGCCGTCGAGTGAATGAACCCCTGGACCTTGCCTTGACATGAATGTCCCATGCCCTGCTGTTGGGAAATGGAAAAGGCAAGCAAACAAAGGGAAATGTCATATGGCTACCCACAATATGTGCCTCGGGAGGAATACCTTGGCCCACTTAAGGAAGGGAATAATAAAGGGCAAGAAGTCAGAGAAGGAGACCCACCAGGAGTGACTCAGGACTCTGAGAATCCAGATGAGGGCTACCGAAAAGAGAACTGATTAATGGGTGGTCAGGAGTTGTGGCATATATTAGGAGGAGCACTAGGACGTCCATGCAACTAAAGCATCCGTGAATACTCTGTCAAAAATGGATGATGGATGATAGGCAGGCTTTCTCAACAGAACAGCAACAAGAACAACATCAATTCATAGGAAAACAATGTGGCCCTCTCAAAACCAAAGGAAGTCACAGGGAGAAAAGGAAAGAATTATATTGTTTATTATCTTTCCTTATTGAAATGACATGGGTGGGTTTCCTAAAATGTCCTTCTTTGAATTGGGTCTTTATCCTTGTAAATTAGAGTTTACCCACCTCTTCCATCTCTGGATTTGATGAGAGGACATGACAATGCCTTCACTAAATACATAGAAGAGTGGCCCAAGCAAATGACTTGACCTGGCCTTCTGTGTGTTGGCAGGGGTTGGATTACTGCTTCAAAGGCTTCCGTCTAAACTAGAGAGCTGAGATTTTGTAGGTTTCCTGACCTAATCTTGGAAGTTTCTATGTGTCTGGGAATTTATCCTTTTCTCTCAGTTCTTGGATTTGCTAGCATAAATGTGTGGCTATGCCTTTTCGGTTATTCTTTTTTCCTTGCTACCAGTTGTGATGTGGTTTCATACTTGCAGCTGTGTGCTTGTCTCCCTGTTTTATCCCAGTAATGGCTTCTGCGGTTTGTTCCTGTTGTCAAAACTCAAGTGTGAGATCTCCTGATTTTTTTCCTATTGGTTTGTTTGTATTTCCTTAATTTTGATAATCACATGTCTGATTTCAATTTTTCTGTTAACTTTGGAGTTCGGTTTTTCTTCATCTTGTTCCTTCAGTCGTCCTTTTAGGTGGCTTTCTTTTTCGGTGTTTTTAAATTTTGGAAATGCACACATTTAACCCTATATTGTTTCCCCATAAAATGTTTTGGCATCCTCCTCTAAGTTTCTTAGAATTCCTTCGTTCATGGCTCTTCTTTTCCTTTGGATTTTCTTTCTTGCATTCATTGCAGTTCGTGAATGTGTTGTGTTTTCCACTTTAGTGTCTGGCTGTATTTCCAATTTGAAAGTGATATCTTCCTGTTTTCATACCTTCGTGATGATAAGTGCACAGGATAGGTTTTGACTTCTCTTCCATGAATTATGACTGGATTTGGACTCGAGCTCATGACCTGCGATAGACAAAGTTAGGTCTGCTGCTGGGAAGAACATATCTTATTGTCCTCAGAGACGCAATCTTACTCATGGACCCCCAAAGTTCAGGTGGTCTCGAATGCCCATGTGGACGTCTGTTATTCCTTAGCACCTTCCCATCCAGATAATCTGTCCTGTGCTTAACCTGGATATCATAGTTGCCAACAGTATTGGATAAACGTCGCCATCTCCATTCCTGTGTGTTCATAGGCTTCCAACGTTTAGATACACCTTTTTTCATGGTGGATATGTTGGCAATTCTTCCAGGTTTCTGATGTTTTGATGCTCCATCAAGACAAAACACCTTCCGCTTAGCTTTTTTCTCTCGAAGGCATAAAATGACTCTCGCTGACTTAGGCACAAACACTTTGGCTCTCTTCTCCTTGGGAATAGCATAACCTACATCTTCCCTGTTTCTTCACTTGCAAGCTATGAGTATCTTTATAGTCGAAGGAAATCTCCTATGGGCAACAGAAGGACGAGCCTGTTTAATATTTGCTGTTTTCTTATGGATGTTTCCATTTTTTTTTTTTTTTTTTGATTTGGAATTTCAACCACTGTTACAAACTGTTTGTATTGACGGGAGTCTTTAGTCCTGAGTACTGAATGTATTATTGATAGGTAATAGTTCACTTTCTCATTTCGGTTGGCTTCTGACTTGGATTCTATTTGCCTTTCACCTATATGGTATTTTCTTGGGGTTGCTTCATTGGTACGATTCCTCGCTTCCTTCCCATATTTTGCATGTCTTATCTTTGTGTGTTTGCATGTGCATGTGTTAATGCTGTGTGGTGTGTGTGTGTTTCACATCACAATTATTATTAAAATACGAGAGAATGGAATTCGGTCTCTTGTGGGTAGCAATTCAATTTGACATGCCTTGAAATCTCACATTCCATTAGTTTCAGGAAATCTCCTTAAAGGAATGTCATCTCTTGTCCTCTTCAAGAATCCCGTGTTCTCACAAAACGGCCTTCCAACAAACAGCACCATTTGAATTCCTCATTAGAGTCATAATGTTTGTCCCAATACCCTTTCTTTTTCGTATGTTTCTTGACTGTCATGAGTTAGTGAAATCGTCTGTTTATTGTCTTTCTGAGAATGATAGATGTGACAAAGTCCAATGCTCTCCGCAAGACTGCCATAAGAGACATGTGGAAGAATTCCTTCTTGCTTATGTCACAGTACAAATTGTGGTGACATGAAGACACTGAGATGGTAGTAGTGTCTAATAACCTCATGCTTCTTCAACCATGAAGGCAACAAAAAGATGACCACAACAACTGCAGTGGGGTGGAAATTGACCTGAAGCCTACAAGGTAAACTCCAGAGCGAAATAGAACGGAAGGTGCAGAGATGATGGGAGAAGGTTGGAGACATGGCTCAGGGGAGATTTGGTTGGTTCGTGGATCAGAGGGCTGGAGTCCATGAAGAGGACCAAAGCACAGGAGAGCAGGGCACCCTGGGAACACACAAGGAACCTGTTTCCCAGTGCCGTTGACTGTGAGACGCAGAGGGTCTGAAGGGCACGAGTACTTGACAACACAAGTGTTGAGGGCTGAAGTTTTCCTATCAGCAGGCTTGGCAGACATCAACTTGAAAGAACACCATCTTTTTCCTGCATATGACACCAACAAGCGACCAGGAGCAGACAGCCTGGAGACAATGATCAGAGAGAGACAATACCAAGAGACGCAGTGGGAAGATGATGAGTCGTGGGAGTGATTCCGTGAAAGGCAGTGTTCGTGGAGATGACTCAATGTGGACCTAATAAATTTTGGCTCTCACAACAGCAGCATCAAGACAGAGCTTGGCCAAGACAGGTATGTGAGGACAGAGACTCCCTAGCCAGCCAACACAAAATACCAACAGTGGAACACTTGGAGGATTGCCTTCCTCAGTCCAAGATGCTTAGTCCAAGGAGAACAGACTCTCCCATACGGGACGAGAAGAAAGCTTTGACCACATGTTCTCTTCTGAACACAGCATTCTGCAGGCCTGCGTTCTGTTGAGTTGGTAGAGTTTCTCCTTTCACAGGCACACCAGAGCCCACCAAGGTAAACCTCAGCATATTCAGCCCGGACCCTAAAAACAACAAACGGCCGGAAAGGAGAGCTACTGCAAATGACTGGCCTCCAGGACAGGGTCAGCCACAACACAAACAGCAGTGGCATGCATGCCACATACACTCTCACAAACACACACACACACGCATGCACTCAACAAACCTTAAGGGCGAGCCCTGGGTCACTCACGGATCACTTCCTCCTAAATAAATTACCCTCAGGTTAGAAAACAGAATGAGTTTAACGAATACAGAGAGGTGACAGAGACTTAGATCCAATGCAAAGATGGAAGAATCAATTGATTCCCAGGTAAAGGAAGAAGGAGTGATTACGACTAGGCAGTCAGAGTGAAACCTCTACATAGAGCACGCCCGATGCGGGATAGAAAGCTGTGGCCTGGATACTCGCTGTACATCAGAAAACATAGGAGATATCAGAGAGTCTCGAAACACAGAGATAAAACTGATAAAGATAAAAACACCTAAAGAACTCCTGAAGAGAAGATTGGCAGGAGACTGGATGCAAAGTTCGGGAACATGGTAGAAGTGGAGGATCCAATTAGGAACCGAGAAGAACAAGCCTAGAAAATAAGGATGCAAATTCTAAGAGAGAAGGCAGAATGATGGAACATGATAGTGAGCTTAGGGAATCTCTAAGGAAATGAAAGAGGTGCCTCTTGTAGGTGAATTAAGAGTGAGAGAAAGAAAAGAGGGCTGATCCTAGATTAGAGAACTCGGGGCTGGAAAGGACCCTCATCTGGGAGCAGAGAAAGTGGTCCAGAATCAGAGGCACAGAGAACTCCCAACACCTTCCACAGAAGCGGAGCACCTAAAGACATAGTGCCATTCCCCCCGGAAAATCTAGGCATGGAGGTATTCTCTTTAGGCAAATAGGCATCGGAGAATAGTTTGTCCATAGCCCAGTCACTGACTTCAAGAGGAAAAGCTATACCAGCTCTCGAAGCAGGCCGGATAGCTCAAGCAACAGCAGCCAAGCCAAAATCCTTATCCCCTGCATTTCTGAACAATGACAGAGCAGCGGTTCTGTCTAGAACCAGGAGGTATTCAGAAGTCAATTGTTGGGTCCCGGGTTGTGTCCATCAGTTCAGACGCGGCCTTCAGATCAACTCATGATTCCAGGGCCTTGGCATTGACTCTGTTCTCAGGTTCTCTGCTCAGGGGCAAGTAAGCTTCTCCCTCTCCAGCTCCACCCCCTGATTGGGATCTCTCTGCCTCTCTGTCCAAACGTGCATGTGCATGTTCGATAAGATAACAAAGACAAAAACAGTGCACAATAATTGACTGGGGCCAAAGGATGTTTTATTGAATTTGGACCTAGGTTCCTATGGAGGGCAGCCAGGTATAGAGAACCTCCCACCATCCTAAAATGCCCGACCTTCGCTTGGAGCTTCCTTGTTCATTCTCCTGTTCTTTGCCTTCCTGGATCTCCTCACCAACCTGCAGCATCCGCTGTCTGTCGTGCTGTACTGACCCCTTGTTAACACATTGTGCATCCTCTCGGGGCTCCATTGGAACATGCCCATCTTCCTCAAGAGGCACTGTTTGCTTATCGCATGTAACCATTTGGGGGATGGTCATGAGAGGGTGAAGGCAGGCTTGTGCTGCCACATCTCCATGCAGTTCCACAGAGGGTAGCTGATCCACCATGAGGGAGTGCTCAAGGTTCTTCCACATTCGAATCCTCTTCAATGCGTCCTTTTGCACATACAAGTTGTCTTCCTGAAATGGGCACCGAAGTCTTTCAGATGGCTTCACTTGGGCTTGGGTCTCTTCCAACATGCTCTCCGTTGGCTTCTGTGGACTCCAAGAACATGAGTCCGTCCTGGACCTAAGGTTCTAGGGTGTAGAGTCTGCCTTGGATGAATGGTGTTTTTGGAAGATTGGGAGGCCTTGTTGGCACCGTTTCTGGAGACCATCGAGGTACTCGTGTGCTTGCTGTGGAAGATTCCAGACATGTCTTTGGCACGGTTGCGGGGGTTCACTTTGAGCTTCCCTTGGGTGGACCTTTTCCTGTTGAGATGCTCCATGATTTGGTGGGAGGGTCTCACCCTTACGCAGGGCTCGGATTTCCTCCCCTGAGGCTTTGCTTGTGGTCTGTTAGTTTCTTGGCCTGTCGTGGCTAAGATGGAATGAGGGATCCTTGCCTTTCTCCGAGGTCCAGAGGGCTGGTGCTGACACTCACAACCAAATACTACGAATTGGGCCATGGAGAAGTTGACACCGACTCGCTTCGCAAACTGCCTTGGTGAGAGACCCAGGCGGCTCCAGCGGTTTGGGATGGCTTGGGGTCCTCTTGGCCCACCCATGACTACTCCAGTCAAGTGTAGTGATCAGGCCTGGGTTGATGAGGAGTGGTTGCTATGACCTCAAGGCTTTGTGACATCACAGATGCTGGCTTCACTGAAGCAGCTGTCCCTCTCCCATGACCTTGGTGTCCTATGGCTTTAAGTAGGAAGCCCCGGGAAGGACAGAACAAGAGCCCTCTGAACCTGATCAAGAACTCAGGATGTCTTGTGGGTTAATGTCCAACTTCCCCTTTCTGGAGACATAGAGGAAGGAAAATGACATTCAGTATACCTTCCTTTAGGCCAACATATCCCCAGAGACGGCAAGGTGTCCTTTTACACTACAATTTCTAGATATCTCAAGAAAAGGTGAGGCCTCGCGGGTATAAGCAGCTCTCCGTGGGGTTTGTCGTCCTGTGGGTGAGAGCGTACTTTGTCAGCGTCTTTTGCCTATGGGTCAGTGATGACTAAGATACGGAAAGTCCCTTTCGGAGGTAAAAGGTGAGGGCATCGCTATATGGTGCTGTCTGTGGCCTCGTCTCCTAGTGTTCTGAAACACGCGGCTAAGGGATGAGGCCTCTGTCTACCTGGCTTTCCCTTAAATACCTTTGCAAAGTCTTTGAGGAGAGTGATATTCTGCATCTGAGCTAACTCTCAATGAAGAGGCCTGGACCGAACCCGTTGTTATTATTAGTTAACTGTACTTGTTGTGGTAACGGGTATAAACATGTGGACCAAGACTCTTTAGTCAGAAGGAAAGGGACGGCCTATACCGAAGGCTTGCAAGGCCCATTCGAGCAGAACTTTGGAGTGAGTCGCAATGCCCTTGCAAGGACTAGTGGATCAGAAAGTTTGGGTCCATTTCGGCACCACAGTATTCCTCTGCCGTCGAGTGAATGAACCCCTGGACCTTGCCTTGACATGAATGTCCCATGCCCTGCTGTTGGGAAATGGAAAAGGCAAGCAAACAAAGGGAAATGTCATATGGCTACCCACAATATGTGCCTCGGGAGGAATACCTTGGCCCACTTAAGGAAGGGAATAATAAAGGGCAAGAAGTCAGAGAAGGAGACCCACCAGGAGTGACTCAGGACTCTGAGAATCCAGATGAGGGCTACCGAAAAGAGAACTGATTAATGGGTGGTCAGGAGTTGTGGCATATATTAGGAGGAGCACTAGGACGTCCATGCAACTAAAGCATCCGTGAATACTCTGTCAAAAATGGATGATGGATGATAGGCAGGCTTTCTCAACAGAACAGCAACAAGAACAACATCAATTCATAGGAAAACAATGTGGCCCTCTCAAAACCAAAGGAAGTCACAGGGAGAAAAGGAAAGAATTATATTGTTTATTATCTTTCCTTATTGAAATGACACGGGTGGGTTTCCTAAAATGTCCTTCTTTGAATTGGGTCTTTATCCTTGTAAATTAGAGTTTACCCACCTCTTCCATCTCTGGATTTGATGAGAGGACATGACAATGCCTTCACTAAATACATAGAAGAGTGGCCCAAGCAAATGACTTGACCTGGCCTTCTGTGTGTTGGCAGGGGTTGGATTACTGCTTCAAAGGCTTCCGTCTAAACTAGAGAGCTGAGATTTTGTAGGTTTCCTGACCTAATCTTGGAAGTTTCTATGTGTCTGGGAATTTATCCTTTTCTCTCAGTTCTTGGATTTGCTAGCATAAATGTGTGGCTATGCCTTTTCGGTTATTCTTTTTTCCTTGCTACCAGTTGTGATGTGGTTTCATACTTGCAGCTGTGTGCTTGTCTCCCTGTTTTATCCCAGTAATGGCTTCTGCGGTTTGTTCCTGTTGTCAAAACTCAAGTGTGAGATCTCCTGATTTTTTTCCTATTGGTTTGTTTGTATTTCCTTAATTTTGATAATCACATGTCTGATTTCAATTTTTCTGTTAACTTTGGAGTTCGGTTTTTCTTCATCTTGTTCCTTCAGTCGTCCTTTTAGGTGGCTTTCTTTTTCGGTGTTTTTAAATTTTGGAAATGCACACATTTAACCCTATATTGTTTCCCCATAAAATGTTTTGGCATCCTCCTCTAAGTTTCTTAGAATTCCTTCGTTCATGGCTCTTCTTTTCCTTTGGATTTTCTTTCTTGCATTCATTGCAGTTCGTGAATGTGTTGTGTTTTCCACTTTAGTGTCTGGCTGTATTTCCAATTTGAAAGTGATATCTTCCTGTTTTCATACCTTCGTGATGATAAGTGCACAGGATAGGTTTTGACTTCTCTTCCATGAATTATGACTGGATTTGGACTCGAGCTCATGACCTGCGATAGACAAAGTTAGGTCTGCTGCTGGGAAGAACATATCTTATTGTCCTCAGAGACGCAATCTTACTCATGGACCCCCAAAGTTCAGGTGGTCTCGAATGCCCATGTGGACGTCTGTTATTCCTTAGCACCTTCCCATCCAGATAATCTGTCCTGTGCTTAACCTGGATATCATAGTTGCCAACAGTATTGGATAAACGTCGCCATCTCCATTCCTGTGTGTTCATAGGCTTCCAACGTTTAGATACACCTTTTTTCATGGTGGATATGTTGGCAATTCTTCCAGGTTTCTGATGTTTTGATGCTCCATCAAGACAAAACACCTTCCGCTTAGCTTTTTTCTCTCGAAGGCATAAAATGACTCTCGCTGACTTAGGCACAAACACTTTGGCTCTCTTCTCCTTGGGAATAGCATAACCTACATCTTCCCTGTTTCTTCACTTGCAAGCTATGAGTATCTTTATAGTCGAAGGAAATCTCCTATGGGCAACAGAAGGACGAGCCTGTTTAATATTTGCTGTTTTCTTATGGATGTTTCCATTTTTTTTTTTTTTTTTTGATTTGGAATTTCAACCACTGTTACAAACTGTTTGTATTGACGGGAGTCTTTAGTCCTGAGTACTGAATGTATTATTGATAGGTAATAGTTCACTTTCTCATTTCGGTTGGCTTCTGACTTGGATTCTATTTGCCTTTCACCTATATGGTATTTTCTTGGGGTTGCTTCATTGGTACGATTCCTCGCTTCCTTCCCATATTTTGCATGTCTTATCTTTGTGTGTTTGCATGTGCATGTGTTAATGCTGTGTGGTGTGTGTGTGTTTCACATCACAATTATTATTAAAATACGAGAGAATGGAATTCGGTCTCTTGTGGGTAGCAATTCAATTTGACATGCCTTGAAATCTCACATTCCATTAGTTTCAGGAAATCTCCTTAAAGGAATGTCATCTCTTGTCCTCTTCAAGAATCCCGTGTTCTCACAAAACGGCCTTCCAACAAACAGCACCATTTGAATTCCTCATTAGAGTCATAATGTTTGTCCCAATACCCTTTCTTTTTCGTATGTTTCTTGACTGTCATGAGTTAGTGAAATCGTCTGTTTATTGTCTTTCTGAGAATGATAGATGTGACAAAGTCCAATGCTCTCCGCAAGACTGCCATAAGAGACATGTGGAAGAATTCCTTCTTGCTTATGTCACAGTACAAATTGTGGTGACATGAAGACACTGAGATGGTAGTAGTGTCTAATAACCTCATGCTTCTTCAACCATGAAGGCAACAAAAAGATGACCACAACAACTGCAGTGGGGTGGAAATTGACCTGAAGCCTACAAGGTAAACTCCAGAGCGAAATAGAACGGAAGGTGCAGAGATGATGGGAGAAGGTTGGAGACATGGCTCAGGGGAGATTTGGTTGGTTCGTGGATCAGAGGGCTGGAGTCCATGAAGAGGACCAAAGCACAGGAGAGCAGGGCACCCTGGGAACACACAAGGAACCTGTTTCCCAGTGCCGTTGACTGTGAGACGCAGAGGGTCTGAAGGGCACGAGTACTTGACAACACAAGTGTTGAGGGCTGAAGTTTTCCTATCAGCAGGCTTGGCAGACATCAACTTGAAAGAACACCATCTTTTTCCTGCATATGACACCAACAAGCGACCAGGAGCAGACAGCCTGGAGACAATGATCAGAGAGAGACAATACCAAGAGACGCAGTGGGAAGATGATGAGTCGTGGGAGTGATTCCGTGAAAGGCAGTGTTCGTGGAGATGACTCAATGTGGACCTAATAAATTTTGGCTCTCACAACAGCAGCATCAAGACAGAGCTTGGCCAAGACAGGTATGTGAGGACAGAGACTCCCTAGCCAGCCAACACAAAATACCAACAGTGGAACACTTGGAGGATTGCCTTCCTCAGTCCAAGATGCTTAGTCCAAGGAGAACAGACTCTCCCATACGGGACGAGAAGAAAGCTTTGACCACATGTTCTCTTCTGAACACAGCATTCTGCAGGCCTGCGTTCTGTTGAGTTGGTAGAGTTTCTCCTTTCACAGGCACACCAGAGCCCACCAAGGTAAACCTCAGCATATTCAGCCCGGACCCTAAAAACAACAAACGGCCGGAAAGGAGAGCTACTGCAAATGACTGGCCTCCAGGACAGGGTCAGCCACAACACAAACAGCAGTGGCATGCATGCCACATACACTCTCACAAACACACACACACACGCATGCACTCAACAAACCTTAAGGGCGAGCCCTGGGTCACTCACGGATCACTTCCTCCTAAATAAATTACCCTCAGGTTAGAAAACAGAATGAGTTTAACGAATACAGAGAGGTGACAGAGACTTAGATCCAATGCAAAGATGGAAGAATCAATTGATTCCCAGGTAAAGGAAGAAGGAGTGATTACGACTAGGCAGTCAGAGTGAAACCTCTACATAGAGCACGCCCGATGCGGGATAGAAAGCTGTGGCCTGGATACTCGCTGTACATCAGAAAACATAGGAGATATCAGAGAGTCTCGAAACACAGAGATAAAACTGATAAAGATAAAAACACCTAAAGAACTCCTGAAGAGAAGATTGGCAGGAGACTGGATGCAAAGTTCGGGAACATGGTAGAAGTGGAGGATCCAATTAGGAACCGAGAAGAACAAGCCTAGAAAATAAGGATGCAAATTCTAAGAGAGAAGGCAGAATGATGGAACATGATAGTGAGCTTAGGGAATCTCTAAGGAAATGAAAGAGGTGCCTCTTGTAGGTGAATTAAGAGTGAGAGAAAGAAAAGAGGGCTGATCCTAGATTAGAGAACTCGGGGCTGGAAAGGACCCTCATCTGGGAGCAGAGAAAGTGGTCCAGAATCAGAGGCACAGAGAACTCCCAACACCTTCCACAGAAGCGGAGCACCTAAAGACATAGTGCCATTCCCCCCGGAAAATCTAGGCATGGAGGTATTCTCTTAGGCAAATAGGCATCGGAGAATAGTTTGTCCATAGCCCAGTCACTGACTTCAAGAGGAAAAGCTATACCAGCTCTCGAAGCAGGCCGGATAGCTCAAGCAACAGCAGCCAAGCCAAAATCCTTATCCCCTGCATTTCTGAACAATGACAGAGCAGCGGTTCTGTCTAGAACCAGGAGGTATTCAGAAGTCAATTGTTGGGTCCCGGGTTGTGTCCATCAGTTCAGACGCGGCCTTCAGATCAACTCATGATTCCAGGGCCTTGGCATTGACTCTGTTCTCAGGTTCTCTGCTCAGGGGCAAGTAAGCTTCTCCCTCTCCAGCTCCACCCCCTGATTGGGATCTCTCTGCCTCTCTGTCCAAACGTGCATGTGCATGTTCGATAAGATAACAAAGACAAAAACAGTGCACAATAATTGACTGGGGCCAAAGGATGTTTTATTGAATTTGGACCTAGGTTCCTATGGAGGGCAGCCAGGTATAGAGAACCTCCCACCATCCTAAAATGCCCGACCTTCGCTTGGAGCTTCCTTGTTCATTCTCCTGTTCTTTGCCTTCCTGGATCTCCTCACCAACCTGCAGCATCCGCTGTCTGTCGTGCTGTACTGACCCCTTGTTAACACATTGTGCATCCTCTCGGGGCTCCATTGGAACATGCCCATCTTCCTCAAGAGGCACTGTTTGCTTATCGCATGTAACCATTTGGGGGATGGTCATGAGAGGGTGAAGGCAGGCTTGTGCTGCCACATCTCCATGCAGTTCCACAGAGGGTAGCTGATCCACCATGAGGGAGTGCTCAAGGTTCTTCCACATTCGAATCCTCTTCAATGCGTCCTTTTGCACATACAAGTTGTCTTCCTGAAATGGGCACCGAAGTCTTTCAGATGGCTTCACTTGGGCTTGGGTCTCTTCCAACATGCTCTCCGTTGGCTTCTGTGGACTCCAAGAACATGAGTCCGTCCTGGACCTAAGGTTCTAGGGTGTAGAGTCTGCCTTGGATGAATGGTGTTTTTGGAAGATTGGGAGGCCTTGTTGGCACCGTTTCTGGAGACCATCGAGGTACTCGTGTGCTTGCTGTGGAAGATTCCAGACATGTCTTTGGCACGGTTGCGGGGGTTCACTTTGAGCTTCCCTTGGGTGGACCTTTTCCTGTTGAGATGCTCCATGATTTGGTGGGAGGGTCTCACCCTTACGCAGGGCTCGGATTTCCTCCCCTGAGGCTTTGCTTGTGGTCTGTTAGTTTCTTGGCCTGTCGTGGCTAAGATGGAATGAGGGATCCTTGCCTTTCTCCGAGGTCCAGAGGGCTGGTGCTGACACTCACAACCAAATACTACGAATTGGGCCATGGAGAAGTTGACACCGACTCGCTTCGCAAACTGCCTTGGTGAGAGACCCAGGCGGCTCCAGCGGTTTGGGATGGCTTGGGGTCCTCTTGGCCCACCCATGACTACTCCAGTCAAGTGTAGTGATCAGGCCTGGGTTGATGAGGAGTGGTTGCTATGACCTCAAGGCTTTGTGACATCACAGATGCTGGCTTCACTGAAGCAGCTGTCCCTCTCCCATGACCTTGGTGTCCTATGGCTTTAAGTAGGAAGCCCCGGGAAGGACAGAACAAGAGCCCTCTGAACCTGATCAAGAACTCAGGATGTCTTGTGGGTTAATGTCCAACTTCCCCTTTCTGTAGACATAGAGGAAGGAAAATGACATTCAGTATACCTTCCTTTAGGCCAACATATCCCCAGAGACGGCAAGGTGTCCTTTTACACTACAATTTCTAGATATCTCAAGAAAAGGTGAGGCCTCGCGGGTATAAGCAGCTCTCCGTGGGGTTTGTCGTCCTATGGGTGAGAGCGTACTTTGTCAGCGTCTTTTGCCTATGGGTCAGTGATGACTAAGATACGGAAAGTCCCTTTCGGAGGTAAAAGGTGAGGGCATCGCTATATGGTGCTGTCTGTGGCCTCGTCTCCTAGTGTTCTGAAACACGCGGCTAAGGGATGAGGCCTCTGTCTACCTGGCTTTCCCTTAAATACCTTTGCAAAGTCTTTGAGGAGAGTGATATTCTGCATCTGAGCTAACTCTCAATGAAGAGGCCTGGACCGAACCCGTTGTTATTATTAGTTAACTGTACTTGTTGTGGTAACGGGTATAAACATGTGGACCAAGACTCTTTAGTCAGAGGAAAGGGACGGCCTATACCGAAGGCTTGCAAGGCCCATTCGAGCAGAACTTTGGAGTGAGTCGCAATGCCCTTGCAAGGACTAGTGGATCAGAAAGTTTGGGTCCATTTCGGCACCACAGTATTCCTCTGCCGTCGAGTGAATGAACCCCTGGACCTTGCCTTGACATGAATGTCCCATGCCCTGCTGTTGGGAAATGGAAAAGGCAAGCAAACAAAGGGAAATGTCATATGGCTACCCACAATATGTGCCTCGGGAGGAATACCTTGGCCCACTTAAGGAAGGGAATAATAAAGGGCAAGAAGTCAGAGAAGGAGACCCACCAGGAGTGACTCAGGACTCTGAGAATCCAGATGAGGGCTACCGAAAAGAGAACTGATTAATGGGTGGTCAGGAGTTGTGGCATATATTAGGAGGAGCACTAGGACGTCCATGCAACTAAAGCATCCGTGAATACTCTGTCAAAAATGGATGATGGATGATAGGCAGGCTTTCTCAACAGAACAGCAACAAGAACAACATCAATTCATAGGAAAACAATGTGGCCCTCTCAAAACCAAAGGAAGTCACAGGGAGAAAAGGAAAGAATTATATTGTTTATTATCTTTCCTTATTGAAATGACATGGGTGGGTTTCCTAAAATGTCCTTCTTTGAATTGGGTCTTTATCCTTGTAAATTAGAGTTTACCCACCTCTTCCATCTCTGGATTTGATGAGAGGACATGACAATGCCTTCACTAAATACATAGAAGAGTGGCCCAAGCAAATGACTTGACCTGGCCTTCTGTGTGTTGGCAGGGGTTGGATTACTGCTTCAAAGGCTTCCGTCTAAACTAGAGAGCTGAGATTTTGTAGGTTTCCTGACCTAATCTTGGAAGTTTCTATGTGTCTGGGAATTTATCCTTTTCTCTCAGTTCTTGGATTTGCTAGCATAAATGTGTGGCTATGCCTTTTCGGTTATTCTTTTTTCCTTGCTACCAGTTGTGATGTGGTTTCATACTTGCAGCTGTGTGCTTGTCTCCCTGTTTTATCCCAGTAATGGCTTCTGCGGTTTGTTCCTGTTGTCAAAACTCAAGTGTGAGATCTCCTGATTTTTTTCCTATTGGTTTGTTTGTATTTCCTTAATTTTGATAATCACATGTCTGATTTCAATTTTTCTGTTAACTTTGGAGTTCGGTTTTTCTTCATCTTGTTCCTTCAGTCGTCCTTTTAGGTGGCTTTCTTTTTCGGTGTTTTTAAATTTTGGAAATGCACACATTTAACCCTATATTGTTTCCCCATAAAATGTTTTGGCATCCTCCTCTAAGTTTCTTAGAATTCCTTCGTTCATGGCTCTTCTTTTCCTTTGGATTTTCTTTCTTGCATTCATTGCAGTTCGTGAATGTGTTGTGTTTTCCACTTTAGTGTCTGGCTGTATTTCCAATTTGAAAGTGATATCTTCCTGTTTTCATACCTTCGTGATGATAAGTGCACAGGATAGGTTTTGACTTCTCTTCCATGAATTATGACTGGATTTGGACTCGAGCTCATGACCTGCGATAGACAAAGTTAGGTCTGCTGCTGGGAAGAACATATCTTATTGTCCTCAGAGACGCAATCTTACTCATGGACCCCCAAAGTTCAGGTGGTCTCGAATGCCCATGTGGACGTCTGTTATTCCTTAGCACCTTCCCATCCAGATAATCTGTCCTGTGCTTAACCTGGATATCATAGTTGCCAACAGTATTGGATAAACGTCGCCATCTCCATTCCTGTGTGTTCATAGGCTTCCAACGTTTAGATACACCTTTTTTCATGGTGGATATGTTGGCAATTCTTCCAGGTTTCTGATGTTTTGATGCTCCATCAAGACAAAACACCTTCCGCTTAGCTTTTTTCTCTCGAAGGCATAAAATGACTCTCGCTGACTTAGGCACAAACACTTTGGCTCTCTTCTCCTTGGGAATAGCATAACCTACATCTTCCCTGTTTCTTCACTTGCAAGCTATGAGTATCTTTATAGTCGAAGGAAATCTCCTATGGGCAACAGAAGGACGAGCCTGTTTAATATTTGCTGTTTTCTTATGGATGTTTCTATTTTTTTTTTTTTTGATTTGGAATTTCAACCACTGTTACAAACTGTTTGTATTGACGGGAGTCTTTAGTCCTGAGTACTGAATGTATTATTGATAGGTAATAGTTCACTTTCTCATTTCGGTTGGCTTCTGACTTGGATTCTATTTGCCTTTCACCTATATGGTATTTTCTTGGGGTTGCTTCATTGGTACGATTCCTCGCTTCCTTCCCATATTTTGCATGTCTTATCTTTGTGTGTTTGCATGTGCATGTGTTAATGCTGTGTGGTGTGTGTGTGTTTCACATCACAATTATTATTAAAATACGAGAGAATGGAATTCGGTCTCTTGTGGGTAGCAATTCAATTTGACATGCCTTGAAATCTCACATTCCATTAGTTTCAGGAAATCTCCTTAAAGGAATGTCATCTCTTGTCCTCTTCAAGAATCCCGTGTTCTCACAAAACGGCCTTCCAACAAACAGCACCATTTGAATTCCTCATTAGAGTCATAATGTTTGTCCCAATACCCTTTCTTTTTCGTATGTTTCTTGACTGTCATGAGTTAGTGAAATCGTCTGTTTATTGTCTTTCTGAGAATGATAGATGTGACAAAGTCCAATGCTCTCTGCAAGACTGCCATAAGAGACATGTGGAAGAATTCCTTCTTGCTTATGTCACAGTACAAATTGTGGTGACATGAAGACACTGAGATGGTAGTAGTGTCTAATAACCTCATGCTTCTTCAACCATGAAGGCAACAAAAGATGACCACAACAACTGCAGTGGGGTGGAAATTGACCTGAAGCCTACAAGGTAAACTCCACAGCGAAAGAGAACGGAAGTTGCAGAGATGATGGGAGAAGGTTGGAGACATGGCTCAGGGGAGATTTGGTTGGTTCGTGGATCAGAGGGCTGGAGTCCATGAAGAGGACCAAAGCACAGGAGAGCAGGGCACCCTGGGAACACACAAGGAACCTGTTTCCCAGTGCCGTTGACTGTGAGACGCAGAGGGTCTGAAGGGCACGAGTACTTGACAACACAAGTGTTGAGGGCTGAAGTTTTCCTATCAGCAGGCTTGGCAGACATCAACTTGAAAGAACACCATCTTTTTCCTGCATATGACACCAACAAGCGACCAGGAGCAGACAGCCTGGAGACAATGATCAGAGAGAGACAATACCAAGAGACGCAGTGGGAAGATGATGAGTCGTGGGAGTGATTCCGTGAAAGGCAGTGTTCGTGGAGATGACTCAATGTGGACATAATAAATTTTGGCTCTCACAACAGCAGCATCAAGACAGAGCTTGGCCAAGACAGGTATGTGAGGACAGAGACTCCCTAGCCAGCCAACACAAAATACCAACAGTGGAACACTTGGAGGATTGCCTTCCTCAGTCCAAGATGCTTAGTCCAAGGAGAACAGACTCTCCCATACGGGACGAGAAGAAAGCTTTGACCACATGTTCTCTTCTGAACACAGCATTCTGCAGGCCTGCGTTCTGTTGAGTTGGTAGAGTTTCTCCTTTCACAGGCACACCAGAGCCCACCAAGGTAAACCTCAGCATATTCAGCCCGGACCCTAAAAACAACAAACGGCCGGAAAGGAGAGCTACTGCAAATGACTGGCCTCCAGGACAGGGTCAGCCACAACACAAACAGCAGTGGCATGCATGCCACATACACTCTCACAAACACACACACACACACGCATGCACTCAACAAACCTTAAGGGCGAGCCCTGGGTCACTCACGGATCACTTCCTCCTAAATACATTACCCTCAGGTTAGAAAACAGAATGAGTTTAACGAATACAGAGAGGTGACAGAGACTTAGATCCAATGCAAAGATGGAAGAATCAATTGATTCCCAGGTAAAGGAAGAAGGAGTGATTACGACTAGGCAGTCAGAGTGAAACCTCTACATAGAGCACGCCCGATGCGGGATAGAAAGCTGTGGCCTGGATACTCGCTGTACATCAGAAAACATAGGAGATATCAGAGAGTCTCGAAACACAGAGATAAAACTGATAAAGATAAAAACACCTAAAGAACTCCTGAAGAGAAGATTGGCAGGAGACTGGATGCAAAGTTCGGGAACATGGTAGAAGTGGAGGATCCAATTAGGAACCGAGAAGAACAAGCCTAGAAAATAAGGATGCAAATTCTAAGAGAGAAGGCAGAATGATGGAACATGATAGTGAGCTTAGGGAATCTCTAAGGAAATGAAAGAGGTGCCTCTTGTAGGTGAATTAAGAGTGAGAGAAAGAAAAGAGGGCTGATCCTAGATTAGAGAACTCGGGGCTGGAAAGGACCCTCATCTGGGAGCAGAGAAAGTGGTCCAGAATCAGAGGCACAGAGAACTCCCAACACCTTCCACAGAAGCGGAGCACCTAAAGACATAGTGCCATTCCCCCCGGAAAATCTAGGCATGGAGGTATTCTCTTAGGCAAATAGGCATCGGAGAATAGTTTGTCCATAGCCCAGTCACTGACTTCAAGAGGAAAAGCTATACCAGCTCTCGAAGCAGGCCGGATAGCTCAAGCAACAGCAGCCAAGCCAAAATCCTTATCCCCTGCATTTCTGAACAATGACAGAGCAGCGGTTCTGTCTAGAACCAGGAGGTATTCAGAAGTCAATTGTTGGGTCCCGGGTTGTGTCCATCAGTTCAGACGCGGCCTTCAGATCAACTCATGATTCCAGGGCCTTGGCATTGACTCTGTTCTCAGGTTCTCTGCTCAGGGGCAAGTAAGCTTCTCCCTCTCCAGCTCCACCCCCTGATTGGGATCTCTCTGCCTCTCTGTCCAAACGTGCATGTGCATGTTCGATAAGATAACAAAGACAAAAACAGTGCACAATAATTGACTGGGGCCAAAGGATGTTTTATTGAATTTGGACCTAGGTTCCTATGGAGGGCAGCCAGGTATAGAGAACCTCCCACCATCCTAAAATGCCCGACCTTCGCTTGGAGCTTCCTTGTTCATTCTCCTGTTCTTTGCCTTCCTGGATCTCCTCACCAACCTGCAGTATCCGCTGTCTGTCGTGCTGTACTGACCCCTTGTTAACACATTGTGCATCCTCTCGGGGCTCCATTGGAACATGCCCATCTTCCTCAAGAGGCACTGTTTGCTTATCGCATGTAACCATTTGGGGGATGGTCATGAGAGGGTGAAGGCAGGCTTGTGCTGCCACATCTCCATGCAGTTCCACAGAGGGTAGCTGATCCACCATGAGGGAGTGCTCAAGGTTCTTCCACATTCGAATCCTCTTCAATGCGTCCTTTTGCACATACAAGTTGTCTTCCTGAAATGGGCACCGAAGTCTTTCAGATGGCTTCACTTGGGCTTGGGTCTCTTCCAACATGCTCTCCGTTGGCTTCTGTGGACTCCAAGAACATGAGTCCGTCCTGGACCTAAGGTTCTAGGGTGTAGAGTCTGCCTTGGATGAATGGTGTTTTTGGAAGATTGGGAGGCCTTGTTGGCACCGTTTCTGGAGACCATCGAGGTACTCGTGTGCTTGCTGTGGAAGATTCCAGACATGTCTTTGGCACGGTTGCGGGGGTTCACTTTGAGCTTCCCTTGGGTGGACCTTTTCCTGTTGAGATGCTCCATGATTTGGTGGGAGGGTCTCACCCTTATGCAGGGCTCGGATTTCCTCCCCTGAGGCTTTGCTTGTGGTCTGTTAGTTTCTTGGCCTGTCGTGGCTAAGATGGAATGAGGGATCCTTGCCTTTCTCCGAGGTCCAGAGGGCTGGTGCTGACACTCACAACCAAATACTACGAATTGGGCCATGGAGAAGTTGACACCGACTCGCTTCGCAAACTGCCTTGGTGAGAGACCCAGGCGGCTCCAGCGGTTTGGGATGGCTTGGGGTCCTCTTGGCCCACCCATGACTACTCCAGTCAAGTGTAGTGATCAGGCCTGGGTTGATGAGGAGTGGTTGCTATGACCTCAAGGCTTTGTGACATCACAGATGCTGGCTTCACTGAAGCAGCTGTCCCTCTCCCATGACCTTGGTGTCCTATGGCTTTAAGTAGGAAGCCCCGGGAAGGACAGAACAAGAGCCCTCTGAACCTGATCAAGAACTCAGGATGTCTTGTGGGTTAATGTCCAACTTCCCCTTTCTGGAGACATAGAGGAAGGAAAATGACATTCAGTATACCTTCCTTTAGGCCAACATATCCCCAGAGACGGCAAGGTGTCCTTTTACACTACAATTTCTAGATATCTCAAGAAAAGGTGAGGCCTCGCGGGTATAAGCAGCTCTCCGTGGGGTTTGTCGTCCTGTGGGTGAGAGCGTACTTTGTCAGCGTCTTTTGCCTATGGGTCAGTGATGACTAAGATACGGAAAGTCCCTTTCGGAGGTAAAAGGTGAGGGCATCGCTATATGGTGCTGTCTGTGGCCTCGTCTCCTAGTGTTCTGAAACACGCGGCTAAGGGATGAGGCCTCTGTCTACCTGGCTTTCCCTTAAATACCTTTGCAAAGTCTTTGAGGAGAGTGATATTCTGCATCTGAGCTAACTCTCAATGAAGAGGCCTGGACCGAACCCGTTGTTATTATTAGTTAACTGTACTTGTTGTGGTAACGGGTATAAACATGTGGACCAAGACTCTTTAGTCAGAAGGAAAGGGACGGCCTATACCGAAGGCTTGCAAGGCCCATTCGAGCAGAACTTTGGAGTGAGTCGCAATGCCCTTGCAAGGACTAGTGGATCAGAAAGTTTGGGTCCATTTCGGCACCACAGTATTCCTCTGCCGTCGAGTGAATGAACCCCTGGACCTTGCCTTGACATGAATGTCCCATGCCCTGCTGTTGGGAAATGGAAAAGGCAAGCAAACAAAGGGAAATGTCATATGGCTACCCACAATATGTGCCTCGGGAGGAATACCTTGGCCCACTTAAGGAAGGGAATAATAAAGGGCAAGAAGTCAGAGAAGGAGACCCACCAGGAGTGACTCAGGACTCTGAGAATCCAGATGAGGGCTACCGAAAAGAGAACTGATTAATGGGTGGTCAGGAGTTGTGGCATATATTAGGAGGAGCACTAGGACGTCCATGCAACTAAAGCATCCGTGAATACTCTGTCAAAAATGGATGATGGATGATAGGCAGGCTTTCTCAACAGAACAGCAACAAGAACAACATCAATTCATAGGAAAACAATGTGGCCCTCTCAAAACCAAAGGAAGTCACAGGGAGAAAAGGAAAGAATTATATTGTTTATTATCTTTCCTTATTGAAATGACATGGGTGGGTTTCCTAAAATGTCCTTCTTTGAATTGGGTCTTTATCCTTGTAAATTAGAGTTTACCCACCTCTTCCATCTCTGGATTTGATGAGAGGACATGACAATGCCTTCACTAAATACATAGAAGAGTGGCCCAAGCAAATGACTTGACCTGGCCTTCTGTGTGTTGGCAGGGGTTGGATTACTGCTTCAAAGGCTTCCGTCTAAACTAGAGAGCTGAGATTTTGTAGGTTTCCTGACCTAATCTTGGAAGTTTCTATGTGTCTGGGAATTTATCCTTTTCTCTCAGTTCTTGGATTTGCTAGCATAAATGTGTGGCTATGCCTTTTCGGTTATTCTTTTTTCCTTGCTACCAGTTGTGATGTGGTTTCATACTTGCAGCTGTGTGCTTGTCTCCCTGTTTTATCCCAGTAATGGCTTCTGCGGTTTGTTCCTGTTGTCAAAACTCAAGTGTGAGATCTCCTGATTTTTTTCCTATTGGTTTGTTTGTATTTCCTTAATTTTGATAATCACATGTCTGATTTCAATTTTTCTGTTAACTTTGGAGTTCGGTTTTTCTTCATCTTGTTCCTTCAGTCGTCCTTTTAGGTGGCTTTCTTTTTCGGTGTTTTTAAATTTTGGAAATGCACACATTTAACCCTATATTGTTTCCCCATAAAATGTTTTGGCATCCTCCTCTAAGTTTCTTAGAATTCCTTCGTTCATGGCTCTTCTTTTCCTTTGGATTTTCTTTCTTGCATTCATTGCAGTTCGTGAATGTGTTGTGTTTTCCACTTTAGTGTCTGGCTGTATTTCCAATTTGAAAGTGATATCTTCCTGTTTTCATACCTTCGTGATGATAAGTGCACAGGATAGGTTTTGACTTCTCTTCCATGAATTATGACTGGATTTGGACTCGAGCTCATGACCTGCGATAGACAAAGTTAGGTCTGCTGCTGGGAAGAACATATCTTATTGTCCTCAGAGACGCAATCTTACTCATGGACCCCCAAAGTTCAGGTGGTCTCGAATGCCCATGTGGACGTCTGTTATTCCTTAGCACCTTCCCATCCAGATAATCTGTCCTGTGCTTAACCTGGATATCATAGTTGCCAACAGTATTGGATAAACGTCGCCATCTCCATTCCTGTGTGTTCATAGGCTTCCAACGTTTAGATACACCTTTTTTCATGGTGGATATGTTGGCAATTCTTCCAGGTTTCTGATGTTTTGATGCTCCATCAAGACAAAACACCTTCCGCTTAGCTTTTTTCTCTCGAAGGCATAAAATGACTCTCGCTGACTTAGGCACAAACACTTTGGCTCTCTTCTCCTTGGGAATAGCATAACCTACATCTTCCCTGTTTCTTCACTTGCAAGCTATGAGTATCTTTATAGTCGAAGGAAATCTCCTATGGGCAACAGAAGGACGAGCCTGTTTAATATTTGCTGTTTTCTTATGGATGTTTCCATTTTTTTTTTTTTTTTGATTTGGAATTTCAACCACTGTTACAAACTGTTTGTATTGACGGGAGTCTTTAGTCCTGAGTACTGAATGTATTATTGATAGGTAATAGTTCACTTTCTCATTTCGGTTGGCTTCTGACTTGGATTCTATTTGCCTTTCACCTATATGGTATTTTCTTGGGGTTGCTTCATTGGTACGATTCCTCGCTTCCTTCCCATATTTTGCATGTCTTATCTTTGTGTGTTTGCATGTGCATGTGTTAATGCTGTGTGGTGTGTGTGTGTTTCACATCACAATTATTATTAAAATACGAGAGAATGGAATTCGGTCTCTTGTGGGTAGCAATTCAATTTGACATGCCTTGAAATCTCACATTCCATTAGTTTCAGGAAATCTCCTTAAAGGAATGTCATCTCTTGTCCTCTTCAAGAATCCCGTGTTCTCACAAAACGGCCTTCCAACAAACAGCACCATTTGAATTCCTCATTAGAGTCATAATGTTTGTCCCAATACCCTTTCTTTTTCGTATGTTTCTTGACTGTCATGAGTTAGTGAAATCGTCTGTTTATTGTCTTTCTGAGAATGATAGATGTGACAAAGTCCAATGCTCTCTGCAAGACTGCCATAAGAGACATGTGGAAGAATTCCTTCTTGCTTATGTCACAGTACAAATTGTGGTGACATGAAGACACTGAGATGGTAGTAGTGTCTAATAACCTCATGCTTCTTCAACCATGAAGGCAACAAAAGATGACCACAACAACTGCAGTGGGGTGGAAATTGACCTGAAGCCTACAAGGTAAACTCCAGAGCGAAATAGAACGGAAGGTGCAGAGATGATGGGAGAAGGTTGGAGACATGGCTCAGGGGAGATTTGGTTGGTTTGTGGATTAGAGGGCTGGAGTCCATGAAGAGGACCAAAGCACAGGAGAGCAGGGCACCCTGGGAACACACAAGGAACCTGTTTCCCAGTGCCGTTGACTGTGAGACGCAGAGGGTCTGAAGGGCACGAGTACTTGACAACACAAGTGTTGAGGGCTGAAGTTTTCCTATCAGCAGGCTTGGCAGACATCAACTTGAAAGAACACCATCTTTTTCCTGCATATGACACCAACAAGCGACCAGGAGCAGACAGCCTGGAGACAATGATCAGAGAGAGACAATACCAAGAGACGCAGTGGGAAGATGATGAGTCGTGGGAGTGATTCCGTGAAAGGCAGTGTTCGTGGAGATGACTCAATGTGGACATAATAAATTTTGGCTCTCACAACAGCAGCATCAAGACAGAGCTTGGCCAAGACAGGTATGTGAGGACAGAGACTCCCTAGCCAGCCAACACAAAATACCAACAGTGGAACACTTGGAGGATTGCCTTCCTCAGTCCAAGATGCTTAGTCCAAGGAGAACAGACTCTCCCATACGGGACGAGAAGAAAGCTTTGACCACATGTTCTCTTCTGAACACAGCATTCTGCAGGCCTGCGTTCTGTTGAGTTGGTAGAGTTTCTCCTTTCACAGGCACACCAGAGCCCACCAAGGTAAACCTCAGCATATTCAGCCCGGACCCTAAAAACAACAAACGGCCGGAAAGGAGAGCTACTGCAAATGACTGGCCTCCAGGACAGGGTCAGCCACAACACAAACAGCAGTGGCATGCATGCCACATACACTCTCACAAACACACACACACACGCATGCACTCAACAAACCTTAAGGGCGAGCCCTGGGTCACTCACGGATCACTTCCTCCTAAATAAATTACCCTCAGGTTAGAAAACAGAATGAGTTTAACGAATACAGAGAGGTGACAGAGACTTAGATCCAATGCAAAGATGGAAGAATCAATTGATTCCCAGGTAAAGGAAGAAGGAGTGATTACGACTAGGCAGTCAGAGTGAAACCTCTACATAGAGCACGCCCGATGCGGGATAGAAAGCTGTGGCCTGGATACTCGCTGTACATCAGAAAACATAGGAGATATCAGAGAGTCTCGAAACACAGAGATAAAACTGATAAAGATAAAAACACCTAAAGAACTCCTGAAGAGAAGATTGGCAGGAGACTGGATGCAAAGTTCGGGAACATGGTAGAAGTGGAGGATCCAATTAGGAACCGAGAAGAACAAGCCTAGAAAATAAGGATGCAAATTCTAAGAGAGAAGGCAGAATGATGGAACATGATAGTGAGCTTAGGGAATCTCTAAGGAAATGAAAGAGGTGCCTCTTGTAGGTGAATTAAGAGTGAGAGAAAGAAAAGAGGGCTGATCCTAGATTAGAGAACTCGGGGCTGGAAAGGACCCTCATCTGGGAGCAGAGAAAGTGGTCCAGAATCAGAGGCACAGAGAACTCCCAACACCTTCCACAGAAGCGGAGCACCTAAAGACATAGTGCCATTCCCCCCGGAAAATCTAGGCATGGAGGTATTCTCTTAGGCAAATAGGCATCGGAGAATAGTTTGTCCATAGCCCAGTCACTGACTTCAAGAGGAAAAGCTATACCAGCTCTCGAAGCAGGCCGGATAGCTCAAGCAACAGCAGCCAAGCCAAAATCCTTATCCCCTGCATTTCTGAACAATGACAGAGCAGCGGTTCTGTCTAGAACCAGGAGGTATTCAGAAGTCAATTGTTGGGTCCCGGGTTGTGTCCATCAGTTCAGACGCGGCCTTCAGATCAACTCATGATTCCAGGGCCTTGGCATTGACTCTGTTCTCAGGTTCTCTGCTCAGGGGCAAGTAAGCTTCTCCCTCTCCAGCTCCACCCCCTGATTGGGATCTCTCTGCCTCTCTGTCCAAACGTGCATGTGCATGTTCGATAAGATAACAAAGACAAAAACAGTGCACAATAATTGACTGGGGCCAAAGGATGTTTTATTGAATTTGGACCTAGGTTCCTATGGAGGGCAGCCAGGTATAGAGAACCTCCCACCATCCTAAAATGCCCGACCTTCGCTTGGAGCTTCCTTGTTCATTCTCCTGTTCTTTGCCTTCCTGGATCTCCTCACCAACCTGCAGCATCCGCTGTCTGTCGTGCTGTACTGACCCCTTGTTAACACATTGTGCATCCTCTCGGGGCTCCATTGGAACATGCCCATCTTCCTCAAGAGGCACTGTTTGCTTATCGCATGTAACCATTTGGGGGATGGTCATGAGAGGGTGAAGGCAGGCTTGTGCTGCCACATCTCCATGCAGTTCCACAGAGGGTAGCTGATCCACCATGAGGGAGTGCTCAAGGTTCTTCCACATTCGAATCCTCTTCAATGCGTCCTTTTGCACATACAAGTTGTCTTCCTGAAATGGGCACCGAAGTCTTTCAGATGGCTTCACTTGGGCTTGGGTCTCTTCCAACATGCTCTCCGTTGGCTTCTGTGGACTCCAAGAACATGAGTCCGTCCTGGACCTAAGGTTCTAGGGTGTAGAGTCTGCCTTGGATGAATGGTGTTTTTGGAAGATTGGGAGGCCTTGTTGGCACCGTTTCTGGAGACCATCGAGGTACTCGTGTGCTTGCTGTGGAAGATTCCAGACATGTCTTTGGCACGGTTGCGGGGTTTCACTTTGAGCTTCCCTTGGGTGGACCTTTTCCTGTTGAGATGCTCCATGATTTGGTGGGAGGGTCTCACCCTTACGCAGGGCTCGGATTTCCTCCCCTGAGGCTTTGCTTGTGGTCTGTTAGTTTCTTGGCCTGTCGTGGCTAAGATGGAATGAGGGATCCTTGCCTTTCTCCGAGGTCCAGAGGGCTGGTGCTGACACTCACGACCAAATACTACGAATTGGGCCATGGAGAAGTTGACACCGACTCGCTTCGCAAACTGCCTTGGTGAGAGACCCAGGCGGCTCCAGCGGTTTGGGATGGCTTGGGGTCCTCTTGGCCCACCCATGACTACTCCAGTCAAGTGTAGTGATCAGGCCTGGGTTGATGAGGAGTGGTTGCTATGACCTCAAGGCTTTGTGACATCACAGATGCTGGCTTCACTGAAGCAGCTGTCCCTCTCCCATGACCTTGGTGTCCTATGGCTTTAAGTAGGAAGCCCCGGGAAGGACAGAACAAGAGCCCTCTGAACCTGATCAAGAACTCAGGATGTCTTGTGGGTTAATGTCCAACTTCCCCTTTCTGGAGACATAGAGGAAGGAAAATGACATTCAGTATACCTTCCTTTAGGCCAACATATCCCCAGAGACGGCAAGGTGTCCTTTTACACTACAATTTCTAGATATCTCAAGAAAAGGTGAGGCCTCGCGGGTATAAGCAGCTCTCCGTGGGGTTTGTCGTCCTGTGGGTGAGAGCGTACTTTGTCAGCGTCTTTTGCCTATGGGTCAGTGATGACTAAGATACGGAAAGTCCCTTTCGGAGGTAAAAGGTGAGGGCATCGCTATATGGTGCTGTCTGTGGCCTCGTCTCCTAGTGTTCTGAAACACGCGGCTAAGGGATGAGGCCTCTGTCTACCTGGCTTTCCCTTAAATACCTTTGCAAAGTCTTTGAGGAGAGTGATATTCTGCATCTGAGCTAACTCTCAATGAAGAGGCCTGGACCGAACCCGTTGTTATTATTAGTTAACTGTACTTGTTGTGGTAACGGGTATAAACATGTGGACCAAGACTCTTTAGTCAGAAGGAAAGGGACGGCCTATACCGAAGGCTTGCAAGGCCCATTCGAGCAGAACTTTGGAGTGAGTCGCAATGCCCTTGCAAGGACTAGTGGATCAGAAAGTTTGGGTCCATTTCGGCACCACAGTATTCCTCTGCCGTCGAGTGAATGAACCCCTGGACCTTGCCTTGACATGAATGTCCCATGCCCTGCTGTTGGGAAATGGAAAAGGCAAGCAAACAAAGGGAAATGTCATATGGCTACCCACAATATGTGCCTCGGGAGGAATACCTTGGCCCACTTAAGGAAGGGAATAATAAAGGGCAAGAAGTCAGAGAAGGAGACCCACCAGGAGTGACTCAGGACTCTGAGAATCCAGCTGAGGGCTACCGAAAAGAGAACTGATTAATGGGTGGTCAGGAGTTGTGGCATATATTAGGAGGAGCACTAGGACGTCCATGCAACTAAAGCATCCGTGAATACTCTGTCAAAAATGGATGATGGATGATAGGCAGGCTTTCTCAACAGAACAGCAACAACAACAACATCAATTCATAGGAAAACAATGTGGCCCTCTCAAAACCAAAGGAAATCACAGGGAGAAAAGGAAAGAATTATATTGTTTATTATCTTTCCTTATTGAAATGACATTGGGTGGGTTTCCTAAAATGTCCTTCTTTGAATTGGGTCTTTATCCTTGTAAATTAGAGTTTACCCACCTCTTCCATCTCTGGATTTGATGAGAGGACATGACAATGCCTTCACTAAATACATAGAAGAGTGGCCCAAGCAAATGACTTGACCTGGCCTTCTGTGTGTTGGATTACTGCTTCAAAGGCTTCCGTCTAAACTAGAGAGCTGAGATTTTGTAGGTTTCCTGACCTAATCTTGGAAGTTTCTATGTGTCTGGGAATTTATCCTTTTCTCTCAGTTCTTGGATTTGCTAGCATAAATGTGTGGCTATGCCTTTTCGGTTATTCTTTTTTCCTTGCTACCAGTTGTGATGTGGTTTCATACTTGCAGCTGTGTGCTTGTCTCCCTGTTTTATCCCAGTAATGGCTTCTGCGGTTTGTTCCTGTTGTCAAAACTCAAGTGTGAGATCTCCTGATTTTTTTCCTATTGGTTTGTTTGTATTTCCTTAATTTTGATAATCACATGTCTGATTTCAATTTTTCTGTTAACTTTGGAGTTCGGTTTTTCTTCATCTTGTTCCTTCAGTCGTCCTTTTAGGTGGCTTTCTTTTTCGGTGTTTTTAAATTTTGGAAATGCACACATTTAACCCTATATTGTTTCCCCATAAAATGTTTTGGCATCCTCCTCTAAGTTTCTTAGAATTCCTTCGTTCATGGCTCTTCTTTTCCTTTGGATTTTCTTTCTTGCATTCATTGCAGTTCGTGAATGTGTTGTGTTTTCCACTTTAGTGTCTGGCTGTATTTCCAATTTGAAAGTGATATCTTCCTGTTTTCATACCTTCGTGATGATAAGTGCACAGGATAGGTTTTGACTTCTCTTCCATGAATTATGACTGGATTTGGACTCGAGCTCATGACCTGCGATAGACAAAGTTAGGTCTGCTGCTGGGAAGAACATATCTTATTGTCCTCAGAGACGCAATCTTACTCATGGACCCCCAAAGTTCAGGTGGTCTCGAATGCCCATGTGGACGTCTGTTATTCCTTAGCACCTTCCCATCCAGATAATCTGTCCTGTGCTTAACCTGGATATCATAGTTGCCAACAGTATTGGATAAACGTCGCCATCTCCATTCCTGTGTGTTCATAGGCTTCCAACGTTTAGATACACCTTTTTTCATGGTGGATATGTTGGCAATTCTTCCAGGTTTCTGATGTTTTGATGCTCCATCAAGACAAAACACCTTCCGCTTAGCTTTTTTCTCTCGAAGGCATAAAATGACTCTCGCTGACTTAGGCACAAACACTTTGGCTCTCTTCTCCTTGGGAATAGCATAACCTACATCTTCCCTGTTTCTTCACTTGCAAGCTATGAGTATCTTTATAGTCGAAGGAAATCTCCTATGGGCAACAGAAGGACGAGCCTGTTTAATATTTGCTGTTTTCTTATGGATGTTTCCATTTTTTTTTTTTTTGATTTGGAATTTCAACCACTGTTACAAACTGTTTGTATTGACGGGAGTCTTTAGTCCTGAGTACTGAATGTATTATTGATAGGTAATAGTTCACTTTCTCATTTCGGTTGGCTTCTGACTTGGATTCTATTTGCCTTTCACCTATATGGTATTTTCTTGGGGTTGCTTCATTGGTACGATTCCTCGCTTCCTTCCCATATTTTGCATGTCTTATCTTTGTGTGTTTGCATGTGCATGTGTTAATGCTGTGTGGTGTGTGTGTGTTTCACATCACAATTATTATTAAAATACGAGAGAATGGAATTCGGTCTCTTGTGGGTAGCAATTCAATTTGACATGCCTTGAAATCTCACATTCCATTAGTTTCAGGAAATCTCCTTAAAGGAATGTCATCTCTTGTCCTCTTCAAGAATCCCGTGTTCTCACAAAACGGCCTTCCAACAAACAGCACCATTTGAATTCCTCATTAGAGTCATAATGTTTGTCCCAATACCCTTTCTTTTTCGTATGTTTCTTGACTGTCATGAGTTAGTGAAATCGTCTGTTTATTGTCTTTCTGAGAATGATAGATGTGACAAAGTCCAATGCTCTCCGCAAGACTGCCATAAGAGACATGTGGAAGAATTCCTTCTTGCTTATGTCACAGTACAAATTGTGGTGACATGAAGACACTGAGATGGTAGTAGTGTCTAATAACCTCATGCTTCTTCAACCATGAAGGCAACAAAAAGATGACCACAACAACTGCAGTGGGGTGGAAATTGACCTGAAGCCTACAAGGTAAACTCCACAGCGAAAGAGAACGGAAGGTGCAGAGATGATGGGAGAAGGTTGGAGACATGGCTCAGGGGAGATTTGGTTGGTTCGTGGATCAGAGGGCTGGAGTCCATGAAGAGGACCAAAGCACAGGAGAGCAGGGCACCCTGGGAACACACAAGGAACCTGTTTCCCAGTGCCGTTGACTGTGAGACGCAGAGGGTCTGAAGGGCACGAGTACTTGACAACACAAGTGTTGAGGGCTGAAGTTTTCCTATCAGCAGGCTTGGCAGACATCAACTTGAAAGAACACCATCTTTTTCCTGCATATGACACCAACAAGCGACCAGGAGCAGACAGCCTGGAGACAATGATCAGAGAGAGACAATACCAAGAGACGCAGTGGGAAGATGATGAGTCGTGGGAGTGATTCCGTGAAAGGCAGTGTTCGTGGAGATGACTCAATGTGGACCTAATAAATTTTGGCTCTCACAACAGCAGCATCAAGACAGAGCTTGGCCAAGACAGGTATGTGAGGACAGAGACTCCCTAGCCAGCCAACACAAAATACCAACAGTGGAACACTTGGAGGATTGCCTTCCTCAGTCCAAGATGCTTAGTCCAAGGAGAACAGACTCTCCCATACGGGACGAGAAGAAAGCTTTGACCACATGTTCTCTTCTGAACACAGCATTCTGCAGGCCTGCGTTCTGTTGAGTTGGTAGAGTTTCTCCTTTCACAGGCACACCAGAGCCCACCAAGGTAAACCTCAGCATATTCAGCCCGGACCCTAAAAACAACAAACGGCCGGAAAGGAGAGCTACTGCAAATGACTGGCCTCCAGGACAGGGTCAGCCACAACACAAACAGCAGTGGCATGCATGCCACATACACTCTCACAAACACACACACACACGCATGCACTCAACAAACCTTAAGGGCGAGCCCTGGGTCACTCACGGATCACTTCCTCCTAAATAAATTACCCTCAGGTTAGAAAACAGAATGAGTTTAACGAATACAGAGAGGTGACAGAGACTTAGATCCAATGCAAAGATGGAAGAATCAATTGATTCCCAGGTAAAGGAAGAAGGAGTGATTACGACTAGGCAGTCAGAGTGAAACCTCTACATAGAGCACGCCCGATGCGGGATAGAAAGCTGTGGCCTGGATACTCGCTGTACATCAGAAAACATAGGAGATATCAGAGAGTCTCGAAACACAGAGATAAAACTGATAAAGATAAAAACACCTAAAGAACTCCTGAAGAGAAGATTGGCAGGAGACTGGATGCAAAGTTCGGGAACATGGTAGAAGTGGAGGATCCAATTAGGAACCGAGAAGAACAAGCCTAGAAAATAAGGATGCAAATTCTAAGAGAGAAGGCAGAATGATGGAACATGATAGTGAGCTTAGGGAATCTCTAAGGAAATGAAAGAGGTGCCTCTTGTAGGTGAATTAAGAGTGAGAGAAAGAAAAGAGGGCTGATCCTATATTAGAGAACTCGGGGCTGGAAAGGACCCTCATCTGGGAGCAGAGAAAGTGGTCCAGAATCAGAGGCACAGAGAACTCCCAACACCTTCCACAGAAGCGGAGCACCTAAAGACATAGTGCCATTCCCCCCGGAAAATCTAGGCATGGAGGTATTCTCTTTAGGCAAATAGGCATCGGAGAATAGTTTGTCCATAGCCCAGTCACTGACTTCAAGAGGAAAAGCTATACCAGCTCTCGAAGCAGGCCGGATAGCTCAAGCAACAGCAGCCAAGCCAAAATCCTTATCCCCTGCATTTCTGAACAATGACAGAGCAGCGGTTCTGTCTAGAACCAGGAGGTATTCAGAAGTCAATTGTTGGGTCCCGGGTTGTGTCCATCAGTTCAGACGCGGCCTTCAGATCAACTCATGATTCCAGGGCCTTGGCATTGACTCTGTTCTCAGGTTCTCTGCTCAGGGGCAAGTAAGCTTCTCCCTCTCCAGCTCCACCCCCTGATTGGGATCTCTCTGCCTCTCTGTCCAAACGTGCATGTGCATGTTCGATAAGATAACAAAGACAAAAACAGTGCACAATAATTGACTGGGGCCAAAGGATGTTTTATTGAATTTGGACCTAGGTTCCTATGGAGGGCAGCCAGGTATAGAGAACCTCCCACCATCCTAAAATGCCCGACCTTCGCTTGGAGCTTCCTTGTTCATTCTCCTGTTCTTTGCCTTCCTGGATCTCCTCACCAACCTGCAGCATCCGCTGTCTGTCGTGCTGTACTGACCCCTTGTTAACACATTGTGCATCCTCTCGGGGCTCCATTGGAACATGCCCATCTTCCTCAAGAGGCACTGTTTGCTTATCGCATGTAACCATTTGGGGGATGGTCATGAGAGGGTGAAGGCAGGCTTGTGCTGCCACATCTCCATGCAGTTCCACAGAGGGTAGCTGATCCACCATGAGGGAGTGCTCAAGGTTCTTCCACATTCGAATCCTCTTCAATGCGTCCTTTTGCACATACAAGTTGTCTTCCTGAAATGGGCACCGAAGTCTTTCAGATGGCTTCACTTGGGCTTGGGTCTCTTCCAACATGCTCTCCGTTGGCTTCTGTGGACTCCAAGAACATGAGTCCGTCCTGGACCTAAGGTTCTAGGGTGTAGAGTCTGCCTTGGATGAATGGTGTTTTTGGAAGATTGGGAGGCCTTGTTGGCACCGTTTCTGGAGACCATCGAGGTACTCGTGTGCTTGCTGTGGAAGATTCCAGACATGTCTTTGGCACGGTTGCGGGGGTTCACTTTGAGCTTCCCTTGGGTGGACCTTTTCCTGTTGAGATGCTCCATGATTTGGTGGGAGGGTCTCACCCTTACGCAGGGCTCGGATTTCCTCCCCTGAGGCTTTGCTTGTGGTCTGTTAGTTTCTTGGCCTGTCGTGGCTAAGATGGAATGAGGGATCCTTGCCTTTCTCCGAGGTCCAGAGGGCTGGTGCTGACACTCACGACCAAATACTACGAATTGGGCCATGGAGAAGTTGACACCGACTCGCTTCGCAAACTGCCTTGGTGAGAGACCCAGGCGGCTCCAGCGGTTTGGGATGGCTTGGGGTCCTCTTGGCCCACCCATGACTACTCCAGTCAAGTGTAGTGATCAGGCCTGGGTTGATGAGGAGTGGTTGCTATGACCTCAAGGCTTTGTGACATCACAGATGCTGGCTTCACTGAAGCAGCTGTCCCTCTCCCATGACCTTGGTGTCCTATGGCTTTAAGTAGGAAGCCCCGGGAAGGACAGAACAAGAGCCCTCTGAACCTGATCAAGAACTCAGGATGTCTTGTGGGTTAATGTCCAACTTCCCCTTTCTGGAGACATAGAGGAAGGAAAATGACATTCAGTATACCTTCCTTTAGGCCAACATATCCCCAGAGACGGCAAGGTGTCCTTTTACACTACAATTTCTAGATATCTCAAGAAAAGGTGAGGCCTCGCGGGTATAAGCAGCTCTCCGTGGGGTTTGTCGTCCTGTGGGTGAGAGCGTACTTTGTCAGCGTCTTTTGCCTATGGGTCAGTGATGACTAAGATACGGAAAGTCCCTTTCGGAGGTAAAAGGTGAGGGCATCGCTATATGGTGCTGTCTGTGGCCTCGTCTCCTAGTGTTCTGAAACACGCGGCTAAGGGATGAGGCCTCTGTCTACCTGGCTTTCCCTTAAATACCTTTGCAAAGTCTTTGAGGAGAGTGATATTCTGCATCTGAGCTAACTCTCAATGAAGAGGCCTGGACCGAACCCGTTGTTATTATTAGTTAACTGTACTTGTTGTGGTAACGGGTATAAACATGTGGACCAAGACTCTTTAGTCAGAAGGAAAGGGACGGCCTATACCGAAGGCTTGCAAGGCCCATTCGAGCAGAACTTTGGAGTGAGTCGCAATGCCCTTGCAAGGACTAGTGGATCAGAAAGTTTGGGTCCATTTCGGCACCACAGTATTCCTCTGCCGTCGAGTGAATGAACCCCTGGACCTTGCCTTGACATGAATGTCCCATGCCCTGCTGTTGGGAAATGGAAAAGGCAAGCAAACAAAGGGAAATGTCATATGGCTACCCACAATATGTGCCTCGGGAGGAATACCTTGGCCCACTTAAGGAAGGGAATAATAAAGGGCAAGAAGTCAGAGAAGGAGACCCACCAGGAGTGACTCAGGACTCTGAGAATCCAGCTGAGGGCTACCGAAAAGAGAACTGATTAATGGGTGGTCAGGAGTTGTGGCATATATTAGGAGGAGCACTAGGACGTCCATGCAACTAAAGCATCCGTGAATACTCTGTCAAAAATGGATGATGGATGATAGGCAGGCTTTCTCAACAGAACAGCAACAACAACAACATCAATTCATAGGAAAACAATGTGGCCCTCTCAAAACCAAAGGAAATCACAGGGAGAAAAGGAAAGAATTATATTGTTTATTATCTTTCCTTATTGAAATGACATTGGGTGGGTTTCCTAAAATGTCCTTCTTTGAATTGGGTCTTTATCCTTGTAAATTAGAGTTTACCCACCTCTTCCATCTCTGGATTTGATGAGAGGACATGACAATGCCTTCACTAAATACATAGAAGAGTGGCCCAAGCAAATGACTTGACCTGGCCTTCTGTGTGTTGGATTACTGCTTCAAAGGCTTCCGTCTAAACTAGAGAGCTGAGATTTTGTAGGTTTCCTGACCTAATCTTGGAAGTTTCTATGTGTCTGGGAATTTATCCTTTTCTCTCAGTTCTTGGATTTGCTAGCATAAATGTGTGGCTATGCCTTTTCGGTTATTCTTTTTTCCTTGCTACCAGTTGTGATGTGGTTTCATACTTGCAGCTGTGTGCTTGTCTCCCTGTTTTATCCCAGTAATGGCTTCTGCGGTTTGTTCCTGTTGTCAAAACTCAAGTGTGAGATCTCCTGATTTTTTTCCTATTGGTTTGTTTGTATTTCCTTAATTTTGATAATCACATGTCTGATTTCAATTTTTCTGTTAACTTTGGAGTTCGGTTTTTCTTCATCTTGTTCCTTCAGTCGTCCTTTTAGGTGGCTTTCTTTTTCGGTGTTTTTAAATTTTGGAAATGCACACATTTAACCCTATATTGTTTCCCCATAAAATGTTTTGGCATCCTCCTCTAAGTTTCTTAGAATTCCTTCGTTCATGGCTCTTCTTTTCCTTTGGATTTTCTTTCTTGCATTCATTGCAGTTCGTGAATGTGTTGTGTTTTCCACTTTAGTGTCTGGCTGTATTTCCAATTTGAAAGTGATATCTTCCTGTTTTCATACCTTCGTGATGATAAGTGCACAGGATAGGTTTTGACTTCTCTTCCATGAATTATGACTGGATTTGGACTCGAGCTCATGACCTGCGATAGACAAAGTTAGGTCTGCTGCTGGGAAGAACATATCTTATTGTCCTCAGAGACGCAATCTTACTCATGGACCCCCAAAGTTCAGGTGGTCTCGAATGCCCATGTGGACGTCTGTTATTCCTTAGCACCTTCCCATCCAGATAATCTGTCCTGTGCTTAACCTGGATATCATAGTTGCCAACAGTATTGGATAAACGTCGCCATCTCCATTCCTGTGTGTTCATAGGCTTCCAACGTTTAGATACACCTTTTTTCATGGTGGATATGTTGGCAATTCTTCCAGGTTTCTGATGTTTTGATGCTCCATCAAGACAAAACACCTTCCGCTTAGCTTTTTTCTCTCGAAGGCATAAAATGACTCTCGCTGACTTAGGCACAAACACTTTGGCTCTCTTCTCCTTGGGAATAGCATAACCTACATCTTCCCTGTTTCTTCACTTGCAAGCTATGAGTATCTTTATAGTCGAAGGAAATCTCCTATGGGCAACAGAAGGACGAGCCTGTTTAATATTTGCTGTTTTCTTATGGATGTTTCCATTTTTTTTTTTTTGATTTGGAATTTCAACCACTGTTACAAACTGTTTGTATTGACGGGAGTCTTTAGTCCTGAGTACTGAATGTATTATTGATAGGTAATAGTTCACTTTCTCATTTCGGTTGGCTTCTGACTTGGATTCTATTTGCCTTTCACCTATATGGTATTTTCTTGGGGTTGCTTCATTGGTACGATTCCTCGCTTCCTTCCCATATTTTGCATGTCTTATCTTTGTGTGTTTGCATGTGCATGTGTTAATGCTGTGTGGTGTGTGTGTGTTTCACATCACAATTATTATTAAAATACGAGAGAATGGAATTCGGTCTCTTGTGGGTAGCAATTCAATTTGACATGCCTTGAAATCTCACATTCCATTAGTTTCAGGAAATCTCCTTAAAGGAATGTCATCTCTTGTCCTCTTCAAGAATCCCGTGTTCTCACAAAACGGCCTTCCAACAAACAGCACCATTTGAATTCCTCATTAGAGTCATAATGTTTGTCCCAATACCCTTTCTTTTTCGTATGTTTCTTGACTGTCATGAGTTAGTGAAATCGTCTGTTTATTGTCTTTCTGAGAATGATAGATGTGACAAAGTCCAATGCTCTCCGCAAGACTGCCATAAGAGACATGTGGAAGAATTCCTTCTTGCTTATGTCACAGTACAAATTGTGGTGACATGAAGACACTGAGATGGTAGTAGTGTCTAATAACCTCATGCTTCTTCAACCATGAAGGCAACAAAAAGATGACCACAACAACTGCAGTGGGGTGGAAATTGACCTGAAGCCTACAAGGTAAACTCCACAGCGAAAGAGAACGGAAGGTGCAGAGATGATGGGAGAAGGTTGGAGACATGGCTCAGGGGAGATTTGGTTGGTTCGTGGATCAGAGGGCTGGAGTCCATGAAGAGGACCAAAGCACAGGAGAGCAGGGCACCCTGGGAACACACAAGGAACCTGTTTCCCAGTGCCGTTGACTGTGAGACGCAGAGGGTCTGAAGGGCACGAGTACTTGACAACACAAGTGTTGAGGGCTGAAGTTTTCCTATCAGCAGGCTTGGCAGACATCAACTTGAAAGAACACCATCTTTTTCCTGCATATGACACCAACAAGCGACCAGGAGCAGACAGCCTGGAGACAATGATCAGAGAGAGACAATACCAAGAGACGCAGTGGGAAGATGATGAGTCGTGGGAGTGATTCCGTGAAAGGCAGTGTTCGTGGAGATGACTCAATGTGGACCTAATAAATTTTGGCTCTCACAACAGCAGCATCAAGACAGAGCTTGGCCAAGACAGGTATGTGAGGACAGAGACTCCCTAGCCAGCCAACACAAAATACCAACAGTGGAACACTTGGAGGATTGCCTTCCTCAGTCCAAGATGCTTAGTCCAAGGAGAACAGACTCTCCCATACGGGACGAGAAGAAAGCTTTGACCACATGTTCTCTTCTGAACACAGCATTCTGCAGGCCTGCGTTCTGTTGAGTTGGTAGAGTTTCTCCTTTCACAGGCACACCAGAGCCCACCAAGGTAAACCTCAGCATATTCAGCCCGGACCCTAAAAACAACAAACGGCCGGAAAGGAGAGCTACTGCAAATGACTGGCCTCCAGGACAGGGTCAGCCACAACACAAACAGCAGTGGCATGCATGCCACATACACTCTCACAAACACACACACACACGCATGCACTCAACAAACCTTAAGGGCGAGCCCTGGGTCACTCACGGATCACTTCCTCCTAAATAAATTACCCTCAGGTTAGAAAACAGAATGAGTTTAACGAATACAGAGAGGTGACAGAGACTTAGATCCAATGCAAAGATGGAAGAATCAATTGATTCCCAGGTAAAGGAAGAAGGAGTGATTACGACTAGGCAGTCAGAGTGAAACCTCTACATAGAGCACGCCCGATGCGGGATAGAAAGCTGTGGCCTGGATACTCGCTGTACATCAGAAAACATAGGAGATATCAGAGAGTCTCGAAACACAGAGATAAAACTGATAAAGATAAAAACACCTAAAGAACTCCTGAAGAGAAGATTGGCAGGAGACTGGATGCAAAGTTCGGGAACATGGTAGAAGTGGAGGATCCAATTAGGAACCGAGAAGAACAAGCCTAGAAAATAAGGATGCAAATTCTAAGAGAGAAGGCAGAATGATGGAACATGATAGTGAGCTTAGGGAATCTCTAAGGAAATGAAAGAGGTGCCTCTTGTAGGTGAATTAAGAGTGAGAGAAAGAAAAGAGGGCTGATCCTATATTAGAGAACTCGGGGCTGGAAAGGACCCTCATCTGGGAGCAGAGAAAGTGGTCCAGAATCAGAGGCACAGAGAACTCCCAACACCTTCCACAGAAGCGGAGCACCTAAAGACATAGTGCCATTCCCCCCGGAAAATCTAGGCATGGAGGTATTCTCTTTAGGCAAATAGGCATCGGAGAATAGTTTGTCCATAGCCCAGTCACTGACTTCAAGAGGAAAAGCTATACCAGCTCTCGAAGCAGGCCGGATAGCTCAAGCAACAGCAGCCAAGCCAAAATCCTTATCCCCTGCATTTCTGAACAATGACAGAGCAGCGGTTCTGTCTAGAACCAGGAGGTATTCAGAAGTCAATTGTTGGGTCCCGGGTTGTGTCCATCAGTTCAGACGCGGCCTTCAGATCAACTCATGATTCCAGGGCCTTGGCATTGACTCTGTTCTCAGGTTCTCTGCTCAGGGGCAAGTAAGCTTCTCCCTCTCCAGCTCCACCCCCTGATTGGGATCTCTCTGCCTCTCTGTCCAAACGTGCATGTGCATGTTCGATAAGATAACAAAGACAAAAACAGTGCACAATAATTGACTGGGGCCAAAGGATGTTTTATTGAATTTGGACCTAGGTTCCTATGGAGGGCAGCCAGGTATAGAGAACCTCCCACCATCCTAAAATGCCCGACCTTCGCTTGGAGCTTCCTTGTTCATTCTCCTGTTCTTTGCCTTCCTGGATCTCCTCACCAACCTGCAGCATCCGCTGTCTGTCGTGCTGTACTGACCCCTTGTTAACACATTGTGCATCCTCTCGGGGCTCCATTGGAACATGCCCATCTTCCTCAAGAGGCACTGTTTGCTTATCGCATGTAACCATTTGGGGGATGGTCATGAGAGGGTGAAGGCAGGCTTGTGCTGCCACATCTCCATGCAGTTCCACAGAGGGTAGCTGATCCACCATGAGGGAGTGCTCAAGGTTCTTCCACATTCGAATCCTCTTCAATGCGTCCTTTTGCACATACAAGTTGTCTTCCTGAAATGGGCACCGAAGTCTTTCAGATGGCTTCACTTGGGCTTGGGTCTCTTCCAACATGCTCTCCGTTGGCTTCTGTGGACTCCAAGAACATGAGTCCGTCCTGGACCTAAGGTTCTAGGGTGTAGAGTCTGCCTTGGATGAATGGTGTTTTTGGAAGATTGGGAGGCCTTGTTGGCACCGTTTCTGGAGACCATCGAGGTACTCGTGTGCTTGCTGTGGAAGATTCCAGACATGTCTTTGGCACGGTTGCGGGGGTTCACTTTGAGCTTCCCTTGGGTGGACCTTTTCCTGTTGAGATGCTCCATGATTTGGTGGGAGGGTCTCACCCTTACGCAGGGCTCGGATTTCCTCCCCTGAGGCTTTGCTTGTGGTCTGTTAGTTTCTTGGCCTGTCGTGGCTAAGATGGAATGAGGGATCCTTGCCTTTCTCCGAGGTCCAGAGGGCTGGTGCTGACACTCACGACCAAATACTACGAATTGGGCCATGGAGAAGTTGACACCGACTCGCTTCGCAAACTGCCTTGGTGAGAGACCCAGGCGGCTCCAGCGGTTTGGGATGGCTTGGGGTCCTCTTGGCCCACCCATGACTACTCCAGTCAAGTGTAGTGATCAGGCCTGGGTTGATGAGGAGTGGTTGCTATGACCTCAAGGCTTTGTGACATCACAGATGCTGGCTTCACTGAAGCAGCTGTCCCTCTCCCATGACCTTGGTGTCCTATGGCTTTAAGTAGGAAGCCCCGGGAAGGACAGAACAAGAGCCCTCTGAACCTGATCAAGAACTCAGGATGTCTTGTGGGTTAATGTCCAACTTCCCCTTTCTGGAGACATAGAGGAAGGAAAATGACATTCAGTATACCTTCCTTTAGGCCAACATATCCCCAGAGACGGCAAGGTGTCCTTTTACACTACAATTTCTAGATATCTCAAGAAAAGGTGAGGCCTCGCGGGTATAAGCAGCTCTCCGTGGGGTTTGTCGTCCTGTGGGTGAGAGCGTACTTTGTCAGCGTCTTTTGCCTATGGGTCAGTGATGACTAAGATACGGAAAGTCCCTTTCGGAGGTAAAAGGTGAGGGCATCGCTATATGGTGCTGTCTGTGGCCTCGTCTCCTAGTGTTCTGAAACACGCGGCTAAGGGATGAGGCCTCTGTCTACCTGGCTTTCCCTTAAATACCTTTGCAAAGTCTTTGAGGAGAGTGATATTCTGCATCTGAGCTAACTCTCAATGAAGAGGCCTGGACCGAACCCGTTGTTATTATTAGTTAACTGTACTTGTTGTGGTAACGGGTATAAACATGTGGACCAAGACTCTTTAGTCAGAAGGAAAGGGACGGCCTATACCGAAGGCTTGCAAGGCCCATTCGAGCAGAACTTTGGAGTGAGTCGCAATGCCCTTGCAAGGACTAGTGGATCAGAAAGTTTGGGTCCATTTCGGCACCACAGTATTCCTCTGCCGTCGAGTGAATGAACCCCTGGACCTTGCCTTGACATGAATGTCCCATGCCCTGCTGTTGGGAAATGGAAAAGGCAAGCAAACAAAGGGAAATGTCATATGGCTACCCACAATATGTGCCTCGGGAGGAATACCTTGGCCCACTTAAGGAAGGGAATAATAAAGGGCAAGAAGTCAGAGAAGGAGACCCACCAGGAGTGACTCAGGACTCTGAGAATCCAGCTGAGGGCTACCGAAAAGAGAACTGATTAATGGGTGGTCAGGAGTTGTGGCATATATTAGGAGGAGCACTAGGACGTCCATGCAACTAAAGCATCCGTGAATACTCTGTCAAAAATGGATGATGGATGATAGGCAGGCTTTCTCAACAGAACAGCAACAACAACAACATCAATTCATAGGAAAACAATGTGGCCCTCTCAAAACCAAAGGAAATCACAGGGAGAAAAGGAAAGAATTATATTGTTTATTATCTTTCCTTATTGAAATGACATTGGGTGGGTTTCCTAAAATGTCCTTCTTTGAATTGGGTCTTTATCCTTGTAAATTAGAGTTTACCCACCTCTTCCATCTCTGGATTTGATGAGAGGACATGACAATGCCTTCACTAAATACATAGAAGAGTGGCCCAAGCAAATGACTTGACCTGGCCTTCTGTGTGTTGGATTACTGCTTCAAAGGCTTCCGTCTAAACTAGAGAGCTGAGATTTTGTAGGTTTCCTGACCTAATCTTGGAAGTTTCTATGTGTCTGGGAATTTATCCTTTTCTCTCAGTTCTTGGATTTGCTAGCATAAATGTGTGGCTATGCCTTTTCGGTTATTCTTTTTTCCTTGCTACCAGTTGTGATGTGGTTTCATACTTGCAGCTGTGTGCTTGTCTCCCTGTTTTATCCCAGTAATGGCTTCTGCGGTTTGTTCCTGTTGTCAAAACTCAAGTGTGAGATCTCCTGATTTTTTTCCTATTGGTTTGTTTGTATTTCCTTAATTTTGATAATCACATGTCTGATTTCAATTTTTCTGTTAACTTTGGAGTTCGGTTTTTCTTCATCTTGTTCCTTCAGTCGTCCTTTTAGGTGGCTTTCTTTTTCGGTGTTTTTAAATTTTGGAAATGCACACATTTAACCCTATATTGTTTCCCCATAAAATGTTTTGGCATCCTCCTCTAAGTTTCTTAGAATTCCTTCGTTCATGGCTCTTCTTTTCCTTTGGATTTTCTTTCTTGCATTCATTGCAGTTCGTGAATGTGTTGTGTTTTCCACTTTAGTGTCTGGCTGTATTTCCAATTTGAAAGTGATATCTTCCTGTTTTCATACCTTCGTGATGATAAGTGCACAGGATAGGTTTTGACTTCTCTTCCATGAATTATGACTGGATTTGGACTCGAGCTCATGACCTGCGATAGACAAAGTTAGGTCTGCTGCTGGGAAGAACATATCTTATTGTCCTCAGAGACGCAATCTTACTCATGGACCCCCAAAGTTCAGGTGGTCTCGAATGCCCATGTGGACGTCTGTTATTCCTTAGCACCTTCCCATCCAGATAATCTGTCCTGTGCTTAACCTGGATATCATAGTTGCCAACAGTATTGGATAAACGTCGCCATCTCCATTCCTGTGTGTTCATAGGCTTCCAACGTTTAGATACACCTTTTTTCATGGTGGATATGTTGGCAATTCTTCCAGGTTTCTGATGTTTTGATGCTCCATCAAGACAAAACACCTTCCGCTTAGCTTTTTTCTCTCGAAGGCATAAAATGACTCTCGCTGACTTAGGCACAAACACTTTGGCTCTCTTCTCCTTGGGAATAGCATAACCTACATCTTCCCTGTTTCTTCACTTGCAAGCTATGAGTATCTTTATAGTCGAAGGAAATCTCCTATGGGCAACAGAAGGACGAGCCTGTTTAATATTTGCTGTTTTCTTATGGATGTTTCCATTTTTTTTTTTTTTTTTGATTTGGAATTTCAACCACTGTTACAAACTGTTTGTATTGACGGGAGTCTTTAGTCCTGAGTACTGAATGTATTATTGATAGGTAATAGTTCACTTTCTCATTTCGGTTGGCTTCTGACTTGGATTCTATTTGCCTTTCACCTATATGGTATTTTCTTGGGGTTGCTTCATTGGTACGATTCCTCGCTTCCTTCCCATATTTTGCATGTCTTATCTTTGTGTGTTTGCATGTGCATGTGTTAATGCTGTGTGGTGTGTGTGTGTTTCACATCACAATTATTATTAAAATACGAGAGAATGGAATTCGGTCTCTTGTGGGTAGCAATTCAATTTGACATGCCTTGAAATCTCACATTCCATTAGTTTCAGGAAATCTCCTTAAAGGAATGTCATCTCTTGTCCTCTTCAAGAATCCCGTGTTCTCACAAAATGGCCTTCCAACAAACAGCACCATTTGAATTCCTCATTAGAGTCATAATGTTTGTCCCAATACCCTTTCTTTTTCGTATGTTTCTTGACTGTCATGAGTTAGTGAAATCGTCTGTTTATTGTCTTTCTGAGAATGATAGATGTGACAAAGTCCAATGCTCTCCGCAAGACTGCCATAAGAGACATGTGGAAGAATTCCTTCTTGCTTATGTCACAGTACAAATTGTGGTGACATGAAGACACTGAGATGGTAGTAGTGTCTAATAACCTCATGCTTCTTCAACCATGAAGGCAACAAAAAGATGACCACAACAACTGCAGTGGGGTGGAAATTGACCTGAAGCCTACAAGGTAAACTCCAGAGCGAAATAGAACGGAAGGTGCAGAGATGATGGGAGAAGGTTGGAGACATGGCTCAGGGGAGATTTGGTTGGTTCGTGGATCAGAGGGCTGGAGTCCATGAAGAGGACCAAAGCACAGGAGAGCAGGGCACCCTGGGAACACACAAGGAACCTGTTTCCCAGTGCCGTTGACTGTGAGACGCAGAGGGTCTGAAGGGCACGAGTACTTGACAACACAAGTGTTGAGGGCTGAAGTTTTCCTATCAGCAGGCTTGGCAGACATCAACTTGAAAGAACACCATCTTTTTCCTGCATATGACACCAACAAGCGACCAGGAGCAGACAGCCTGGAGACAATGATCAGAGAGAGACAATACCAAGAGACGCAGTGGGAAGATGATGAGTCGTGGGAGTGATTCCGTGAAAGGCAGTGTTCGTGGAGATGACTCAATGTGGACCTAATAAATTTTGGCTCTCACAACAGCAGCATCAAGACAGAGCTTGGCCAAGACAGGTATGTGAGGACAGAGACTCCCTAGCCAGCCAACACAAAATACCAACAGTGGAACACTTGGAGGATTGCCTTCCTCAGTCCAAGATGCTTAGTCCAAGGAGAACAGACTCTCCCATACGGGACGAGAAGAAAGCTTTGACCACATGTTCTCTTCTGAACACAGCATTCTGCAGGCCTGCGTTCTGTTGAGTTGGTAGAGTTTCTCCTTTCACAGGCACACCAGAGCCCACCAAGGTAAACCTCAGCATATTCAGCCCGGACCCTAAAAACAACAAACGGCCGGAAAGGAGAGCTACTGCAAATGACTGGCCTCCAGGACAGGGTCAGCCACAACACAAACAGCAGTGGCATGCATGCCACATACACTCTCACAAACACACACACACACGCATGCACTCAACAAACCTTAAGGGCGAGCCCTGGGTCACTCACGGATCACTTCCTCCTAAATAAATTACCCTCAGGTTAGAAAACAGAATGAGTTTAACGAATACAGAGAGGTGACAGAGACTTAGATCCAATGCAAAGATGGAAGAATCAATTGATTCCCAGGTAAAGGAAGAAGGAGTGATTACGACTAGGCAGTCAGAGTGAAACCTCTACATAGAGCACGCCCGATGCGGGATAGAAAGCTGTGGCCTGGATACTCGCTGTACATCAGAAAACATAGGAGATATCAGAGAGTCTCGAAACACAGAGATAAAACTGATAAAGATAAAAACACCTAAAGAACTCCTGAAGAGAAGATTGGCAGGAGACTGGATGCAAAGTTCGGGAACATGGTAGAAGTGGAGGATCCAATTAGGAACCGAGAAGAACAAGCCTAGAAAATAAGGATGCAAATTCTAAGAGAGAAGGCAGAATGATGGAACATGATAGTGAGCTTAGGGAATCTCTAAGGAAATGAAAGAGGTGCCTCTTGTAGGTGAATTAAGAGTGAGAGAAAGAAAAGAGGGCTGATCCTAGATTAGAGAACTCGGGGCTGGAAAGGACCCTCATCTGGGAGCAGAGAAAGTGGTCCAGAATCAGAGGCACAGAGAACTCCCAACACCTTCCACAGAAGCGGAGCACCTAAAGACATAGTGCCATTCCCCCCGGAAAATCTAGGCATGGAGGTATTCTCTTAGGCAAATAGGCATCGGAGAATAGTTTGTCCATAGCCCAGTCACTGACTTCAAGAGGAAAAGCTATACCAGCTCTCGAAGCAGGCCGGATAGCTCAAGCAACAGCAGCCAAGCCAAAATCCTTATCCCCTGCATTTCTGAACAATGACAGAGCAGCGGTTCTGTCTAGAACCAGGAGGTATTCAGAAGTCAATTGTTGGGTCCCGGGTTGTGTCCATCAGTTCAGACGCGGCCTTCAGATCAACTCATGATTCCAGGGCCTTGGCATTGACTCTGTTCTCAGGTTCTCTGCTCAGGGGCAAGTAAGCTTCTCCCTCTCCAGCTCCACCCCCTGATTGGGATCTCTCTGCCTCTCTGTCCAAACGTGCATGTGCATGTTCGATAAGATAACAAAGACAAAAACAGTGCACAATAATTGACTGGGGCCAAAGGATGTTTTATTGAATTTGGACCTAGGTTCCTATGGAGGGCAGCCAGGTATAGAGAACCTCCCACCATCCTAAAATGCCCGACCTTCGCTTGGAGCTTCCTTGTTCATTCTCCTGTTCTTTGCCTTCCTGGATCTCCTCACCAACCTGCAGCATCCGCTGTCTGTCGTGCTGTACTGACCCCTTGTTAACACATTGTGCATCCTCTCGGGGCTCCATTGGAACATGCCCATCTTCCTCAAGAGGCACTGTTTGCTTATCGCATGTAACCATTTGGGGGATGGTCATGAGAGGGTGAAGGCAGGCTTGTGCTGCCACATCTCCATGCAGTTCCACAGAGGGTAGCTGATCCACCATGAGGGAGTGCTCAAGGTTCTTCCACATTCGAATCCTCTTCAATGCGTCCTTTTGCACATACAAGTTGTCTTCCTGAAATGGGCACCGAAGTCTTTCAGATGGCTTCACTTGGGCTTGGGTCTCTTCCAACATGCTCTCCGTTGGCTTCTGTGGACTCCAAGAACATGAGTCCGTCCTGGACCTAAGGTTCTAGGGTGTAGAGTCTGCCTTGGATGAATGGTGTTTTTGGAAGATTGGGAGGCCTTGTTGGCACCGTTTCTGGAGACCATCGAGGTACTCGTGTGCTTGCTGTGGAAGATTCCAGACATGTCTTTGGCACGGTTGCGGGGGTTCACTTTGAGCTTCCCTTGGGTGGACCTTTTCCTGTTGAGATGCTCCATGATTTGGTGGGAGGGTCTCACCCTTACGCAGGGCTCGGATTTCCTCCCCTGAGGCTTTGCTTGTGGTCTGTTAGTTTCTTGGCCTGTCGTGGCTAAGATGGAATGAGGGATCCTTGCCTTTCTCCGAGGTCCAGAGGGCTGGTGCTGACACTCACGACCAAATACTACGAATTGGGCCATGGAGAAGTTGACACCGACTCGCTTCGCAAACTGCCTTGGTGAGAGACCCAGGCGGCTCCAGCGGTTTGGGATGGCTTGGGGTCCTCTTGGCCCACCCATGACTACTCCAGTCAAGTGTAGTGATCAGGCCTGGGTTGATGAGGAGTGGTTGCTATGACCTCAAGGCTTTGTGACATCACAGATGCTGGCTTCACTGAAGCAGCTGTCCCTCTCCCATGACCTTGGTGTCCTATGGCTTTAAGTAGGAAGCCCCGGGAAGGACAGAACAAGAGCCCTCTGAACCTGATCAAGAACTCAGGATGTCTTGTGGGTTAATGTCCAACTTCCCCTTTCTGGAGACATAGAGGAAGGAAAATGACATTCAGTATACCTTCCTTTAGGCCAACATATCCCCAGAGACGGCAAGGTGTCCTTTTACACTACAATTTCTAGATATCTCAAGAAAAGGTGAGGCCTCGCGGGTATAAGCAGCTCTCCGTGGGGTTTGTCGTCCTGTGGGTGAGAGCGTACTTTGTCAGCGTCTTTTGCCTATGGGTCAGTGATGACTAAGATACGGAAAGTCCCTTTCGGAGGTAAAAGGTGAGGGCATCGCTATATGGTGCTGTCTGTGGCCTCGTCTCCTAGTGTTCTGAAACACGCGGCTAAGGGATGAGGCCTCTGTCTACCTGGCTTTCCCTTAAATACCTTTGCAAAGTCTTTGAGGAGAGCGATATTCTGCATCTGAGCTAACTCTCAATGAAGAGGCCTGGACCGAACCCGTTGTTATTATTAGTTAACTGTACTTGTTGTAGTAACGGGTATAAACATGTGGACCAAGACTCTTTAGTCAGAAGGAAAGGGACGGCCTATACCGAAGGCTTGCAAGGCCCATTCGAGCAGAACTTTGGAGTGAGTCGCAATGCCCTTGCAAGGACTAGTGGATCAGAAAGTTTGGGTCCATTTCGGCACCACAGTATTCCTCTGCCGTCGAGTGAATGAACCCCTGGACCTTGCCTTGACATGAATGTCCCATGCCCTGCTGTTGGGAAATGGAAAAGGCAAGCAAACAAAGGGAAATGTCATATGGCTACCCACAATATGTGCCTCGGGAGGAATACCTTGGCCCACTTAAGGAAGGGAATAATAAAGGGCAAGAAGTCAGAGAAGGAGACCCACCAGGAGTGACTCAGGACTCTGAGAATCCAGCTGAGGGCTACCGAAAAGAGAACTGATTAATGGGTGGTCAGGAGTTGTGGCATATATTAGGAGGAGCACTAGGACGTCCATGCAACTAAAGCATCCGTGAATACTCTGTCAAAAATGGATGATGGATGATAGGCAGGCTTTCTCAACAGAACAGCAACAAGAACAACATCAATTCATAGGAAAACAATGTGGCCCTCTCAAAACCAAAGGAAGTCACAGGGAGAAAAGGAAAGAATTATATTGTTTATTATCTTTCCTTATTGAAATGACATGGGTGGGTTTCCTAAAATGTCCTTCTTTGAATTGGGTCTTTATCCTTGTAAATTAGAGTTTACCCACCTCTTCCATCTCTGGATTTGATGAGAGGACATGACAATGCCTTCACTAAATACATAGAAGAGTGGCCCAAGCAAATGACTTGACCTGGCCTTCTGTGTGTTGGCAGGGGTTGGATTACTGCTTCAAAGGCTTCCGTCTAAACTAGAGAGCTGAGATTTTGTAGGTTTCCTGACCTAATCTTGGAAGTTTCTATGTGTCTGGGAATTTATCCTTTTCTCTCAGTTCTTGGATTTGCTAGCATAAATGTGTGGCTATGCCTTTTCGGTTATTCTTTTTTCCTTGCTACCAGTTGTGATGTGGTTTCATACTTGCAGCTGTGTGCTTGTCTCCCTGTTTTATCCCAGTAATGGCTTCTGCGGTTTGTTCCTGTTGTCAAAACTCAAGTGTGAGATCTCCTGATTTTTTTCCTATTGGTTTGTTTGTATTTCCTTAATTTTGATAATCACATGTCTGATTTCAATTTTTCTGTTAACTTTGGAGTTCGGTTTTTCTTCATCTTGTTCCTTCAGTCGTCCTTTTAGGTGACTTTCTTTTTCGGTGTTTTTAAATTTTGGAAATGCACACATTTAACCCTATATTGTTTCCCCATAAAATGTTTTGGCATCCTCCTCTAAGTTTCTTAGAATTCCTTCGTTCATGGCTCTTCTTTTCCTTTGGATTTTCTTTCTTGCATTCATTGCAGTTCGTGAATGTGTTGTGTTTTCCACTTTAGTGTCTGGCTGTATTTCCAATTTGAAAGTGATATCTTCCTGTTTTCATACCTTCGTGATGATAAGTGCACAGGATAGGTTTTGACTTCTCTTCCATGAATTATGACTGGATTTGGACTCGAGCTCATGACCTGCGATAGACAAAGTTAGGTCTGCTGCTGGGAAGAACATATCTTATTGTCCTCAGAGACGCAATCTTACTCATGGACCCCCCAAAGTTCAGGTGGTCTCGAATGCCCATGTGGACGTCTGTTATTCCTTAGCACCTTCCCATCCAGATAATCTGTCCTGTGCTTAACCTGGATATCATAGTTGCCAACAGTATTGGATAAACGTCGCCATCTCCATTCCTGTGTGTTCATAGGCTTCCAACGTTTAGATACACCTTTTTTCATGGTGGATATGTTGGCAATTCTTCCAGGTTTCTGATGTTTTGATGCTCCATCAAGACAAAACACCTTCCGCTTAGCTTTTTTCTCTCGAAGGCATAAAATGACTCTCGCTGACTTAGGCACAAACACTTTGGCTCTCTTCTCCTTGGGAATAGCATAACCTACATCTTCCCTGTTTCTTCACTTGCAAGCTATGAGTATCTTTATAGTCGAAGGAAATCTCCTATGGGCAACAGAAGGACGAGCCTGTTTAATATTTGCTGTTTTCTTATGGATGTTTCCATTTTTTTTTTTTTTTTTGATTTGGAATTTCAACCACTGTTACAAACTGTTTGTATTGACGGGAGTCTTTAGTCCTGAGTACTGAATGTATTATTGATAGGTAATAGTTCACTTTCTCATTTCGGTTGGCTTCTGACTTGGATTCTATTTGCCTTTCACCTATATGGTATTTTCTTGGGGTTGCTTCATTGGTACGATTCCTCGCTTCCTTCCCATATTTTGCATGTCTTATCTTTGTGTGTTTGCATGTGCATGTGTTAATGCTGTGTGGTGTGTGTGTGTTTCACATCACAATTATTATTAAAATACGAGAGAATGGAATTCGGTCTCTTGTGGGTAGCAATTCAATTTGACATGCCTTGAAATCTCACATTCCATTAGTTTCAGGAAATCTCCTTAAAGGAATGTCATCTCTTGTCCTCTTCAAGAATCCCGTGTTCTCACAAAACGGCCTTCCAACAAACAGCACCATTTGAATTCCTCATTAGAGTCATAATGTTTGTCCCAATACCCTTTCTTTTTCGTATGTTTCTTGACTGTCATGAGTTAGTGAAATCGTCTGTTTATTGTCTTTCTGAGAATGATAGATGTGACAAAGTCCAATGCTCTCCGCAAGACTGCCATAAGAGACATGTGGAAGAATTCCTTCTTGCATATGTCACAGTACAAATTGTGGTGACATGAAGACACTGAGATGGTAGTAGTGTCTAATAACCTCATGCTTCTTCAACCATGAAGGCAACAAAAAGATGACCACAACAACTGCAGTGGGGTGGAAATTGACCTGAAGCCTACAAGGTAAACTCCACAGCGAAATAGAATGGAAGTTGCAGAGATGATGGGAGAAGGTTGGAGACATGGCTCAGGGGAGATTTGGTTGGTTCGTGGATCAGAGGGCTGGAGTCCATGAAGAGGACCAAAGCACAGGAGAGCAGGGCACCCTGGGAACACACAAGGAACCTGTTTCCCAGTGCCGTTGACTGTGAGACGCAGAGGGTCTGAAGGGCACGAGTACTTGACAACACAAGTGTTGAGGGCTGAAGTTTTCCTATCAGCAGGCTTGGCAGACATCAACTTGAAAGAACACCATCTTTTTCCTGCATATGACACCAACAAGCGACCAGGAGCAGACAGCCTGGAGACAATGATCAGAGAGAGACAATACCAAGAGACGCAGTGGGAAGATGATGAGTCGTGGGAGTGATTCCGTGAAAGGCAGTGTTCGTGGAGATGACTCAATGTGGACATAATAAATTTTGGCTCTCACAACAGCAGCATCAAGACAGAGCTTGGCCAAGACAGGTATGTGAGGACAGAGACTCCCTAGCCAGCCAACACAAAATACCAACAGTGGAACACTTGGAGGATTGCCTTCCTCAGTCCAAGATGCTTAGTCCAAGGAGAACAGACTCTCCCATACGGGACGAGAAGAAAGCTTTGACCACATGTTCTCTTCTGAACACAGCATTCTGCAGGCCTGCGTTCTGTTGAGTTCGTAGAGTTTCTCCTTTCACAGGCACACCAGAGCCCACCAAGGTAAACCTCAGCATATTCAGCCCGGACCCTAAAAACAACAAACGGCCGGAAAGGAGAGCTAATGCAAATGACTGGCCTCCAGGACAGGGTCAGCCACAACACAAACAGCAGTGGCATGCATGCCACATACACTCTCACAAACACACACACACACGCATGCACTCAACAAACCTTAAGGGCGAGCCCTGGGTCACTCACGGATCACTTCCTCCTAAATACATTACCCTCAGGTTAGAAAACAGAATGAGTTTAACGAATACAGAGAGGTGACAGAGACTTAGATCCAATGCAAAGATGGAAGAATCAATTGATTCCCAGGTAAAGGAAGAAGGAGTGATTACGACTAGGCAGTCAGAGTGAAACCTCTACATAGAGCACGCCCGATGCGGGATAGAAAGCTGTGGCCTGGATACTCGCTGTACATCAGAAAACATAGGAGATATCAGAGAGTCTCGAAACACAGAGATAAAACTGATAAAGATAAAAACACCTAAAGAACTCCTGAAGAGAAGATTGGCAGGAGACTGGATGCAAAGTTCGGGAACATGGTAGAAGTGGAGGATCCAATTAGGAACCGAGAAGAACAAGCCTAGAAAATAAGGATGCAAATTCTAAGAGAGAAGGCAGAATGATGGAACATGATAGTGAGCTTAGGGAATCTCTAAGGAAATGAAAGAGGTGCCTCTTGTAGGTGAATTAAGAGTGAGAGAAAGAAAAGAGGGCTGATCCTAGATTAGAGAACTCGGGGCTGGAAAGGACCCTCATCTGGGAGCAGAGAAAGTGGTCCAGAATCAGAGGCACAGAGAACTCCCAACACCTTCCACAGAAGCGGAGCACCTAAAGACATAGTGCCATTCCCCCCGGAAAATCTAGGCATGGAGGTATTCTCTTTAGGCAAATAGGCATCGGAGAATAGTTTGTCCATAGCCCAGTCACTGACTTCAAGAGGAAAAGCTATACCAGCTCTCGAAGCAGGCCGGATAGCTCAAGCAACAGCAGCCAAGCCAAAATCCTTATCCCCTGCATTTCTGAACAATGACAGAGCAGCGGTTCTGTCTAGAACCAGGAGGTATTCAGAAGTCAATTGTTGGGTCCCGGGTTGTGTCCATCAGTTCAGACGCGGCCTTCAGATCAACTCATGATTCCAGGGCCTTGGCATTGACTCTGTTCTCAGGTTCTCTGCTCAGGGGCAAGTAAGCTTCTCCCTCTCCAGCTCCACCCCCTGATTGGGATCTCTCTGCCTCTCTGTCCAAACGTGCATGTGCATGTTCGATAAGATAACAAAGACAAAAACAGTGCACAATAATTGACTGGGGCCAAAGGATGTTTTATTGAATTTGGACCTAGGTTCCTATGGAGGGCAGCCAGGTATAGAGAACCTCCCACCATCCTAAAATGCCCGACCTTCGCTTGGAGCTTCCTTGTTCATTCTCCTGTTCTTTGCCTTCCTGGATCTCCTCACCAACCTGCAGCATCCGCTGTCTGTCGTGCTGTACTGACCCCTTGTTAACACATTGTGCATCCTCTCGGGGCTCCATTGGAACATGCCCATCTTCCTCAAGAGGCACTGTTTGCTTATCGCATGTAACCATTTGGGGGATGGTCATGAGAGGGTGAAGGCAGGCTTGTGCTGCCACATCTCCATGCAGTTCCACAGAGGGTAGCTGATCCACCATGAGGGAGTGCTCAAGGTTCTTCCACATTCGAATCCTCTTCAATGCGTCCTTTTGCACATACAAGTTGTCTTCCTGAAATGGGCACCGAAGTCTTTCAGATGGCTTCACTTGGGCTTGGGTCTCTTCCAACATGCTCTCTGTTGGCTTCTGTGGACTCCAAGAACATGAGTCCGTCCTGGACCTAAGGTTCTAGGGTGTAGAGTCTGCCTTGGATGAATGGTGTTTTTGGAAGATTGGGAGGCCTTGTTGGCACCGTTTCTGGAGACCATCGAGGTACTCGTGTGCTTGCTGTGGAAGATTCCAGACATGTCTTTGGCACGGTTGCGGGGGTTCACTTTGAGCTTCCCTTGGGTGGACCTTTTCCTGTTGAGATGCTCCATGATTTGGTGGGAGGGTCTCACCCTTACGCAGGGCTCGGATTTCCTCCCCTGAGGCTTTGCTTGTGGTCTGTTAGTTTCTTGGCCTGTCGTGGCTAAGATGGAATGAGGGATCCTTGCCTTTCTCCGAGGTCCAGAGGGCTGGTGCTGACACTCACGACCAAATACTACGAATTGGGCCATGGAGAAGTTGACACCGACTCGCTTCGCAAACTGCCTTGGTGAGAGACCCAGGCGGCTCCAGCGGTTTGGGATGGCTTGGGGTCCTCTTGGCCCACCCATGACTACTCCAGTCAAGTGTAGTGATCAGGCCTGGGTTGATGAGGAGTGGTTGCTATGACCTCAAGGCTTTGTGACATCACAGATGCTGGCTTCACTGAAGCAGCTGTCCCTCTCCCATGACCTTGGTGTCCTATGGCTTTAAGTAGGAAGCCCCGGGAAGGACAGAACAAGAGCCCTCTGAACCTGATCAAGAACTCAGGATGTCTTGTGGGTTAATGTCCAACTTCCCCTTTCTGGAGACATAGAGGAAGGAAAATGACATTCAGTATACCTTCCTTTAGGCCAACATATCCCCAGAGACGGCAAGGTGTCCTTTTACACTACAATTTCTAGATATCTCAAGAAAAGGTGAGGCCTCGCGGGTATAAGCAGCTCTCCGTGGGGTTTGTCGTCCTGTGGGTGAGAGCGTACTTTGTCAGCGTCTTTTGCCTATGGGTCAGTGATGACTAAGATACGGAAAGTCCCTTTCGGAGGTAAAAGGTGAGGGCATCGCTATATGGTGCTGTCTGTGGCCTCGTCTCCTAGTGTTCTGAAACACGCGGCTAAGGGATGAGGCCTCTGTCTACCTGGCTTTCCCTTAAATACCTTTGCAAAGTCTTTGAGGAGAGTGATATTCTGCATCTGAGCTAACTCTCAATGAAGAGGCCTGGACCGAACCCGTTGTTATTATTAGTTAACTGTACTTGTTGTGGTAACGGGTATAAACATGTGGACCAAGACTCTTTAGTCAGAAGGAAAGGGACGGCCTATACCGAAGGCTTGCAAGGCCCATTCGAGCAGAACTTTGGAGTGAGTCGCAATGCCCTTGCAAGGACTAGTGGATCAGAAAGTTTGGGTCCATTTCGGCACCACAGTATTCCTCTGCCGTCGAGTGAATGAACCCCTGGACCTTGCCTTGACATGAATGTCCCATGCCCTGCTGTTGGGAAATGGAAAAGGCAAGCAAACAAAGGGAAATGTCATATGGCTACCCACAATATGTGCCTCGGGAGGAATACCTTGGCCCACTTAAGGAAGGGAATAATAAAGGGCAAGAAGTCAGAGAAGGAGACCCACCAGGAGTGACTCAGGACTCTGAGAATCCAGCTGAGGGCTACCGAAAAGAGAACTGATTAATGGGTGGTCAGGAGTTGTGGCATATATTAGGAGGAGCACTAGGACGTCCATGCAACTAAAGCATCCGTGAATACTCTGTCAAAAATGGATGATGGATGATAGGCAGGCTTTCTCAACAGAACAGCAACAACAACAACATCAATTCATAGGAAAACAATGTGGCCCTCTCAAAACCAAAGGAAATCACAGGGAGAAAAGGAAAGAATTATATTGTTTATTATCTTTCCTTATTGAAATGACATTGGGTGGGTTTCCTAAAATGTCCTTCTTTGAATTGGGTCTTTATCCTTGTGAATTAGAGCTTACCCGCCTCTTCCATCTCTGGATTTGATGAGAGGACATGACAATTACTTCACTAAATACCTAGAAGAGTGGCCCAGGAAAATGATCTTTTAGGCCAACCTTTCTCCAGAGATGGCAAAGTTTTCCTATTTCCTCTGAAATATCTAGAGATATCAGAAACAACAAGTCCTCTGGTATATCATCCCGTCTCTCTGAGTTTTGTCATCCTTTGCATGAGAGAGGACATTATACATTATAGCTAATCCTTAAGGAGGAGCAATGGACAGCTCTCCTTGTTACCATTATTTATCTCTACCTACTGTGTTAATGGGTATAACCCTGTTGACCAAGTCTCTTTAATCAAAGGAAAATTAATGGCTTATATCGATGGTCTGCAAGGCTCACTTGAACAGAACTGAGGATTGAGCTGCTATGTCCTTGCAAAGACTAGTGGATAAAGAAGGTGTGGTCCATATTGGCAACAGAGTATTCCTCAGCAATTAGGGAGGATGAACTCTTGATTCTTGCACTGGCATGAATGCCACAGGACTGGGTTTGTGAAATGAAATGGGCAAGGAGACATAGGGAAATATCATATGGCTTCTCTCATATGTGCCCTAGGACGAATACCACGGCCCTTAGTAGAAAGAAGGAAAAACTGAAGGGGATAAGTCAGAGAAGGAGACAAACCAGGAGTAACTCAGAACTCTGAGGAATCAAGCTGAGAGTCAAGGAAAAAAGAGACATGCAGGGAATGAGGGAACGGGCTAATGGGTGTTGAAGAGTTCTGGCATATCTTAGGCGGAGTACTAGGTCATATATGGAACTGAAGCATCAGTGAATACTCTGTCAAAAATGGATGATGGATGACAGGCTGGCTTCCTCAACAGTACAAAATAATACAAAAACAAGCTGGCCCTTTCAAATGCAGGTGAAGACAGACAGAGAAAAGGAAAGAATTATATTTTTATTATGTTTAATTATTGAAATGGAATATAATTTATTTCCTAAAATGTCATTATTTGAATTGGGTCTTTATACTAGTAAAGTGGAGTTCATCCACCTCCTCCATTTGTGGAATTGATGAGAAGAAAATGTCATTGCCTTCTCTAAATGTCTAGAAGAGTTGAACAGGAAATGATTTGCACCTCGCCATCTGTGTGTTGACAGGGGTTTGATTACTGCTTCAAACGCTTTAGTCACTACTACAGAGCTGAGATTTTGTAGGTTTCCTGACCTAATCTTTGGAGTGAATATGTGTCTTGGAATTTATCCTTTTCTCTCAGTTCTTTTCTTTTGGGTTTGCTTCATTAGTGCTATTCTTCACTTCCTCCCCATCTTTTGTGTGTCTTATCTGTGTGTGTGTGTGTGTGTGCTGAGTGTGTTTCAAATAACAATTATAATTAAATTGATGGAGATAGGAAGTCGGTATTTAATGGATAGCAGTTCCATTTGACATGCCTTGAAAACTCACATTCCCTCTCTTTCAGCCACATTTCCTACAAAGAATGTCATCTTTTGTCCTCTTTGATAAACACATATTTTCTCAAACCTGACCTCAACAAACACCACATTTTGTGTGCCTGGGTAGTGTCGTATTATTTGTCCATTTTTCCCTTGCTTTTTCATATGTCTCTTGACAGTCATGAGAGAGTGAAATTGTATGTTATTTGTCTTTCTGGGACTGATAGATGTGACGTAGGCTAATGCTCTCCACAATTCTGCCACATGAGGCAAGTGGAAAGAATTCATTCTTGCTTATGGCTGGGTAAGATTCTGTGGGGCTTTTTCAGGACAGTGAGATGGTAGTAGTGTCTGGTAACTCCAGACTTGTCTTTATCCAGGAACACAACAGGAAGATTACCACATCAACTTCAACATGGCAGAAATGAACTGGAGCCCACAAAGCAAACTCCATAGCAAAAGAGAGAATAAGTTGCAATCACTATGGGAGAAGACTGGAGACATGGTTTAGGGGAAAAGTGGAAAGTTGGTAATTCAGAAGGCAGTGAGACAATGCAATGGGCAAAGCCACAAGAGATCGGAGCACACTTGGAACCCACAAGGAGTACGTTCTCCAATTCCATTGATTCTGACCATCAGGGGGTCTGAATCATACTAGTTCATGCCAACAAAGGGCCTTGAGGCCTGGAGATTTTAGATCAGCAGCCTTGGCATATCAACTCAAAAGAACACTGTATTTCTCTGTCAGAGAACACCAACAAATAGCCAGGTGAAGACAGCCTGGAAACCACGATTAGAGACAATACCAGGTGACACAGTGGGAAGATGGTGGGTTCTGGCTGTACATTAGTGAGAGGCAGTGTTCTTGGAGATGATTTGATGGGGCCAAAAGAAATTTGGGGCTCTCGCACAGGCAGCATCAAGCCCGAGCTACTGGCCAAAGACAGGTTGGTGAGGGCTTTAATTGCCTCTCCTGCAAACACGAAATTCTAACCATGGAACACATAGGGTACTGTGTTCCTCAGTCCAACTTGCTTCATTTTAAGAGAACAGATTCTCCCATAGGGGACTAGAAGAAAGCCCTGTCCATAGGCTGTCCCCTGACCACAGAATGCTACAGGCATTCATTCTGTTGTGAAGGTTGAATTTCTCCTTTCACAGGCACACCAGATCCCACCAAGCTAAACCTCAGCCTATTCAGCCCAGACCCCAAACACACCAAAAGGCTGGCAAAGAGAGCCTCTGCAGATGACTGGTCTCAAGGACAGGGGGCAGCTATGATACAACAGCAGAGGGCATGCATGCCACACACACATACCTGAGACTCCCTCAAGGGCCAGCCCTTGGGCACTCCATGATATCTTATTTCTAAAGAAATTACCATCAGGATAAAAAACAGAATTGATTTTTCAAATACTGAGAAAGAGTCAGAGACCTATATCCAAGACAAAGATGGAAGAATCAATTGTTGCCAAGGAAGAAGACAAGAAATTATCATGGCCAGGTAATCGGAGTGAAACCTCACATATAACACGCCCAATGGAGGATTGAAAGCAGAAAGATATCAGGGAGTCTCAAAACACATAGATTAAACTGATAGAAATAAAATAAAGTAAAATAAAATAAAATAAAATAAAATAAATAAAGAATTTCTAAAGAAAAGATTGGTAGCAGACTGAAGGAAAAGTCCAAGAAGCTGGCAGAAGCAAAGGACCAAATTTTTGACCTGGCAGAAAAGGAATGGTAAATAAGGAAACAAATCCAAAGAAAGAAGGAAGAATGATGAAACATGACAATGAGCTTAGGAAAGTCATTGACTCCAAGGAATAGAAAGAGGTGCTTATTGTAGGAGAAGTAGGAGTGAGAGAAAAAAAAGAGGGCTGAACATGGATTTGAGAATTCAGAGCTAAAACTGTCCCTCATCTGGGAGCAGAAACAGAGATCCAGATTCAGAGGCAGGGAGGACTCACATCACCATCCACAGAAGCATGGAACCACAAGACATAGTTTCATTCAATGGAGGAATTCTCTTTACCTAAATATGCGTGGGAGTGTAGTTTGTACATAGCCAAATCACTTACCTCAAGAGGACAAACTATACCAGCTCTCAAAGCAGGCCAGGTTGCTCAAGCAACACCAGCCCAAGCCAAAATCCATTTCCCCTTCATTTGTGAACAATGACAGAGCAGTGGTTCACGTCTAGAACTAGGACATATTCAGAAGTCAAAGGTTGTGTCATGGATTGTGTCTATCAGTTCAGAGGCGGCCTTCAGCTCAACTCATGATCCCAGGGTCTTGGCATCGACTCTGGTCTCAGGTTCCCTGCTCAGGGGTAAGTCAGCTTTTCCCTCTCCAGCTCTACACCCTGATTGTGATCTCTCTGTCTCTCTGTCAAATATGTGCATGTGCATTGTTTGACAAAAAGACAAAAACACAACCGGGGTACAAGGATTGACTGTGGCCAGGGGATGTTTTCTTTAATTTGGACCTAGATCTCTATGGAAGGCAGCCAGGTTCAGAGAACCTCCCATTATCTCAAATGCTAGACCTTTGCTCAGAGCTCCAATGTTCATTCTCCAGTTCCTTGTCTTCCTGAATATCCTCACCAACCTGTAGCATACGCTGTCTGTGGCTCTCTAATGGCCCTTTGTTGTCCCACTGTTCATCTTCTGCTGCCTCCATTAGAACACGCCCATCTTCCACAAGAGGCATTGTTTGCTTATCCCATGAAACTATTTGGGGGATGTTCATGAGAGGGTGAAGGCAGGCTTGTGCTGTCACATCTACATGTACTCCTCCAGAGGGTATCTGCACGACCCTGTGGGAATGCTCCAGGTTCTTTGACATTTGAATCCTCTTCAATGCGTCCTTTTGAAGATACAAGTTGTCTTCCTGAAACGGGCACGGAAGTCTTTCAGATGGCTTCACTTGGGCTATGGGTCTTTTCCAACATGCTCCATGCTTGCTCCTGTGGACTCCAAGTACATGAGTCCATTCTGGACCTAAGGTTCTAGGATGTAGAATCTGCTTTTGGTAAATCGTCAGTTTTGAAGATTTGGAAGTCATTTTGGCTCTATTTCTAGGGATGCTACAGCTACTCATTATAAGGTCCGCTAGGCCAGAGGGAGTCATTTTGTGTTTCTGCAGTAAACTTATATTGAACCCATGCTGTAAACAAAATTGACCCTACTCCTCCCAGAGGAGCTTACTCTCAAAGCCTAGATACAAGGGTGAATCAGGCCAGGTGAAGACATCCCATTAGAGGGGCACGCATATATCTACTAGGGTAAATTGAGATCCAATTGTCCACCCATGTGTTACCTAGCATTTTTGTTTTTGTGGTGTAGCAGACTTAGCACGACTGTGCAGTTTTTTCTGTATTGTTATCTCATTGGCCACGTCTGTATAGCCTGGCTAAACTACCGCTATAAATGTTAGTCTCTGAGGCTGGGAGGGGTTGCCTCTTTGCAAGAGAAGGCCCTGACCGGTCAATATGATTCTCGATGCTTTGTGCAAAATTAACGTTTGCTTGACCTTCACTTTGTATCAGTCTCGCTCTTTTGAATAAGGACCCTATCTTTGGAGGGCCACCCGAATTCAAATGATGAGAACTGAAACAGCATTGGAATTTTTGGAAAAGCCTCTGGAGGTAAGATCATGGGATCCTGCATGGAGCTGCAGTGTACAGTCTCCTGCCAATCTTCTCTTCAGGAGTTCTTTAGGTGCTTTTATCTTTATCAGTTTTATCTCTGTGGTTCGAGACTCTCTGATATCTCCTATGTTTTCTGACGTACAGCGAGTATCCAGGCCCCTGCTTTCAATCCTGCATCGGGCGTTTTCTATGTAGAGGGTTCACTCTGATTGCCTAGCCATAATCATTCCTTCTTCCTTTACCTGGGCATCAATTGATTTTTTCATCTTTGCATTGGATCTAAGTCTCTGTCACCTCTCTGTATTCGTTAAACTCATTCTGCTTTCTAACCTGAGGGTAATTTATTTAGGAGGAAGAGATCCGGAGTACCCAGGGCTGGCCCTTAAGGTTTGTTGAGTGCGTGCGTGTGTGTGTGTTTGTGAGTGTGTATGTGGCATGCATGCCACTGCTGTTTGTGTTGTGGCTGACCCTGTCCTGGAGGCCAGTCATTTGCTGTAGCTCTCCTTTCCGGCCGTTTGTTGTTTTTAGTGTCCGGGTTGAATATGCAGAGGTTTACCTTGGTGGGCTCTGGTGTGCCTGTGAAAGGAGAAATTCGAGCAACTCAGCAGAACGCAGGCCTGCAGAATGCTGTGTTCAGAAGAGAACATGTGGTCAAAGCTTTCTTCTCGTCCCCTATGGGAGAGTCGTTGTCCTTGGACTAAGCATCTTGGACTGAGGAAGGCAGTTTTCCAAGTATTCCACTGTCGGGATTTCGAGTTGGCTGGCTAGGCAGCCTATGTCCTCACATACCTGTCTTGGCCAGTAGCTTTGTCTTGATGCTGCTGTTGCGAGAGCCCAAAATTTATTATGTCCACATTGAGACATCTCCACGAACACTGCCTTTCACGGAATCACTCCCACTACTCACCATCTTCCCAGTGCGTCACTTAGTATTGTCTCTCTCTGATCATTGTCTCCAGGCTGTCTGCTCCTGGTCGCTTGTTGGTGTCATATGCAGGAAAAAGATGGTGTTCCTTCAAGTTGATGTGTGCCAAGCCTGCTGATAGGAAAACTTCAGACTTCAACACTTGTGTTGTCAAGTACTCGTGCCCTTCAGACCCTCTGCGTCTCACAGTCAACGGCACTGGGAAACAGGTTCCTTGTGGGTTCCCAGTGTGCCCTGCTCTCCTGTGCCTTGGTACTCTTCATGGGATCCAGCCCTCTGATCCACTAACCAACCAAATATCCCCTGAGCCATGTCTCCAACCTTCTCCCATCATCTCTGCAACTTCCGTTTTCTTTCGCTGTGGAGTTTATCTTGTAGGCTTCAGGTCAATTTCCACCCCAATGCAGTTGTTGTGTTCATCTTCCTGTTGCCTTCATAGCTGAAGACAAGCATGAGGTTATTAGACACTACTACCATCTCACTCTCCTCCATGTCACCGCAATTCGTACTGAGACATAAGCAAGAAGGAATTCTTCCACTTGTCTCTTATGGCAGTCTTGCGGAGAGCATTGGGCTTTGTCACATCTATCATTCTCAGAACGACATCAGACAGACGATTTCACTAACTCATGACACTCAAGAATCATACGAAAAAGAAAGGGTATTGGTACAAACAGTATGACTCTAATGAGAAATTCAAATGGTGCTGTTCTTTGGAAAGCAGTTTTGTGAGAACACGTGTTACTTGAAGAGGACAAGAGATGACATTCCTTGCAGGAGATTTCCTGAAACTGATGGAATGTGAGATTTCAAGGCATGTCAAATTGAATTGCTACCCACAAGAGACCGAATTCCATTCTCTCGTATTTTAATAATAATTGTGATGTGAAACACACACACACCACACAGCATTAACACATGCACATGCAAACACACAAAGATAAGACATGCAAAATATGGGAAGGAAGCGAGGAATCGTACCAATGAAGCAACCCCAAGAAAATACCATATAGGTGAAAGGCAAATAGAATCCAAGTCAGAAGCCAACCAAAATGAGAAAGTGAACTATTACCTATCAATAATACATTCAGTATCAGGACTAAAGACTCCCGTCAATACAAACAGTTTGTAACAGTGGTTGAAATTCCAAATCAAAAAAAAAAAAAAAAGGTAGAAAACATCCATAAGAAAACAGCAAATATTAAACAGGCTCGTCCTTCTGTTGCCCATAGGAGATTTCCTTCGACTATAAAGATACTCATAGCTTGCAAGTGAAGAAACAGGGAAGATGTAGGTTATGCTATTCCCAAGGAGAAGAGAGCCAAAGTGTTTGTGCCTAAGTCAGCGAGAGTCATTTTATGCCTTCGAGAGAAAAAAGCTAAGCGGAAGGTGTTTTGTCTTGATGGAGCATCAAAACATCAGAAACCTGGAAGAATTGCCAACATATCCACCATGAAAAAAGGTGTATCTAAACGTTGGAAGCCTATGAACACACAGGAATGGAGATGGCGACGTTTATCCAATACTGTTGGCAACTATGATATCCAGGTTAAGCACAGGACAGATTATCTGGATGGGAAGGTGCTAAGGAATAACAGACGTCCACATGGGCTCTCGAGACCACCTGAACTTTGGGGATCGATGAGAAAGATTGCGTCTCTGAGGACAATAAGATATGTTCTTCCCAGCAGCAGACCTAACTTTGTCTATCGCAGGTCATGAGCTCGAGTCCAAATCCAGTCATAATTCATGGAAGAGAAGTCAAAACCTATCCTGTGCACTTATCATCACGAAGGTATGAAAACAGGAAGATATCACTTTCAAATTGGAAATACAGCCAGACACTAAAGTGGAAAACACAACACATTCACGAACTGCAATGAATGCAAGAAAGAAAATCCAAAGGAAAAGAAGAGCCATGAACGAAGGAATTCTAAGAAACTTAGAGGAGGATGCCAAAACATTTTATGGGGAAACCATATAGGGTTAAAAGCATGCATTTCCAAAATTTAAAAACACTGAAAAAGAAATCCTCCTATAAGGACGACTGAAGGAACAAGATGAAGAAAAACCGAACTCCAAAGTTAACAGAAAAATTGAAATCATACATGTGATTATCAAAATTAAGGAAATACAAACAAACCAATAGGAAATGAATCAGGAGACCTCACACTTCAGTTTTCACAACACGAACAAACCACAGAAGCCATTACTGGGATAAAACAGGGAGACAAGCACACAGCTGCAAGTATGAAACCACATGACAACTCGGAGAAAGGAAAAAAGAAAAACCGAAGAGGCACATCCACACATTTATGCTAGCAAATCCAAGAACTGAGAGAAAAGGATAAATTCGCAGACACATAGGAACATCCAAGTTAGGTCAGTAATCCTACAAAATCTCAGCTCTAGTAGTGACGGAACCATTTGAAGCAGTAATCCAACCCCAGCCAACACACAGAAGGCCAGGTCAAGACATTTTCTTGAGCCACTCCTCTAGGTATTTAGTGAAGGCATTGTGATGTCCTCTCATCAAATCCAGAGATGGAAGAGGTGGGTAAACTCTAATTCACAAGGATAAAGACCCAATTCAAAAAAGGACATTTTAGGAAACCAATTGAATGTCATTTCAATAAAGGAAAGACAATAAACAATATAATTCTTTCCTTTTCTCCTGGGACTGCCTTTGGTTTAGAGAGGGCCATAATGTTTTCCTCTGAAATTATGTTGTTCTTGTTGCTGTTCTGTTGAGAAAGCCTGCCTATCATCCATCATCCGTTTTTGACAGAGTATTCAGGGATGCTTTAGTTGCATGTACGTCCAGTGCTCCTCTTAATATATTCCACAACTCCTGACTACCCATTAAGCAGTTCTCTTTTTGGTAAACCTCAGCTGGATTCTCAGAGTCCTGAGTCACTCCTGGTGGGTCTCCTTCTCTGACTTCTTGCCCGTCAGTATTCCCTTCCTTTTCCATTTCCCAACAGCAGGGCATGGGACATTCATGTCAAGGCAAGGTCCAGGGGTTCATTCACTTCGACGACAGAGGAATACTGTGGTGCCGAAATGGACCCAAACTTCCTGATCCACTAGTCCTTGCAAAGGCATTGCGGCTCACTCCAAAAGTCTGCTCGAATGGGCCTTGCAAGCCGTCGGTATAGGCCGTCCCTTTCCTTCTGACTAAAGAGACTTGGTCCACATGTCTATACCCGTTACCACAACAAGTACAGTTAACTAATAATGACAACGTTTTCGGTCCAGGCCTCTTCATTGAGAGTTAGCTCAGATGCAGAATATCACTCTCCTCAAAGACTTTGCAAAGGTATTTAAGGGAAAGCCAGGTAGACAGAGGCCTCATCCCTTAGCCGTGTGTTTCAGAACACTAGGAGACTAGGCCCCAGACAGCACCATATATCGATGCCATCACCTTTTACCTCGGAAAGGGACTTTCCGTACCTTAGTCATCACAGACGCATAGGCGAAAGACGCTGACAAAGTACGCTCTCACCCACAGGACGAGAAAACCCACGGAGAGCTATTCATACCCGCGAGGCCTCACCTTTTCTTGAAATATCTAGAAATTGTAGTGGAAAAGGACACCTTGCCATCTCCGGGGATATGTTGGCCTAAAGGAAGGTATACTGAATGTCATTTTCCTTCCTCTATGTCTCCAGAAAGGGGAAGTTGGACATTAACCCACAAGACATCCTGAGTTCTTGATCAGGTTCAGAGGGCTCTTGTTCTGTCCTTCCCGGAGCTTCCTACTTAAAGCCATAGGACACCAAGGTCATGGGAGAGGGACAGCTGCTTCAGTGAAGCCAGCATCTGTGATGTCACAAAGCTTTGAGGTCATAGCAACCACTCCTCATCAACCCAGGCCTGATCACTACACTTGACTGGAGTAGTCATGGGTGGGCCAAGAGGACCCCAGGCCGTCCCAAACCTCTGGAGCTGCCTGGGTCTCTCACCAAGGCAGTTTGCGAAGCGAGTCGGTGTCACCTTCTCCATGGCCCAATTCATAGAGGAAAAAGGGATATTTTTCAAAATAAAAATTAGCGTATTTTTCAGAATATGATATAGTGTTATTCACTGAACTGAGGGAACAAATGTCAAAGTCTAACACAGTTTACAGAATGTTTTAACATAAATTGAAATTTAAATCTGACCAAATTTCACAGTTTTAAGTAAAATGATAGCACTTTATATCCTTGAAAAGTGGTAAGTGACCCAAAACATGGCTTAGAAAAACAAATTTAACACTACACTAGTCTGAGATGGTTAAGTTATGGTACAACTTGCCATTGTGTATCGTCAAATGGTATATTTTTTTCTTTTGGGCTTGTCATTATATTTTATTTTAGCCATTCTGGTAAGTGTGTAGTGATATCTCAGTGTCATTTTAATTGCATTTCCTTGATGTCTAATTATGTCAAAATATATTACTTTGATGTTTAATGCTCTGAGCTTTCTCAGTTCAAGACCATGAAGCCACTTAGGAAAAATACAGTTGCAGAGGCACTCATAGACCAACTCTTATTTCGAAATAAGAAGAAACATTACTACCCATTCCAACAAAAATTAGATTTGTTATGCAGCAGGGATTTTATAAATTACCTGACACAACTAATATAGTAAGATGAAATGGGACAGGCGGCTTCTTGCAGCTATATACAACATCATTTTAATTTCAATTTTCAGTATAATTTTTCCAAGGTATACACAGAATATATATTTAATGTAAATTGTGAACATTTTAAACTCTGTATATGGAAATTAGTCAATTTTAAGTTTATAACAATCAAAATTAACGGAAGTTTATTTTAAATTAGTTAGCTTTCTCTGCATTGCAAGACAGAATAATCAAGAATTGGTAAGAAAAACGTAATCTCTGTAAAATTACCAGGGGTGCATTATAAAGTGTTCGGTAACTGATCAAACTCACAATTTGGATTGAATGGCAAGTGATTTTTAAAATCTGGAACTCATTGTCAATTTTTTTTCTTCATTGTGTCTTAATAAATTACTTTCTTCATTTGCATGGAAGTGAAGAAAAATGCATGACATTTCATCTCAACACTAACACCTTTAACTGGCAACTCTGAATGTACTTTACAGCAGTGTAACAAAGTAAAGATCAATGATGTTTCATGAAATATTTGTTATAATTCTCAAGGAGATAGGGAGTTTGTGCAAAAATGCAAATCACTTTGCGACTAAACACATTGTTTATTTCAGCTAATTTTAAGAAAATATGCTGAGAATCTCTCAAAAAAGGAAGCAATGATTTAGGTTTGCCTTCAAACTCCTTATCTAATCCTGAACCAACAGCACATAGTTCAAAGAGCAACTAATTTGAGTAGCTCCAATTTACACATTTCCTAACAATGCTTAATTTAGTGGAATTTCTGTCCAATTATGGTAATTTGATGTAATGAAAGACAAAAGTTCAAAAAGATCATCCTTAATTTATATAGATGCCAAACTCTGCATTTTCTGAATGACGCCCAGGAACGTATTTTCAAAAACAAACAAACAATGCCAGAACCACTATTAGGTCATCTCTAGGCAGAAAGTGACTCAGAGCTTACATTACTCTCTCCCTGAAAGTATACTGTAGGCACTGAAACTACTACCCTGAGTCTGTGCTATCAAATTCCTTAAGTTAGAAAGTTTTAAAACCCGTCTGTGTGGGAGTATTTCATTTACAGATAGAGATTTGGTTGTTTATACATTTTCATACTTGATTTTTAGGATGTAATAACTATGTTTTAAAATTCATGGTGGTTTTGAATACTGTTGGATAATTGTGCTAAAATGGTATATCCATTCCTCCTAGGAAACAGAAATTATAGAAAGGTAGTGCTTTTCAAATCTGACATCTTTGAGTCATTGTAGTTTCATATAAATGCAATAGGAAAAGTGTCATTCATGTTTATGATATTTTCTATAAATAAATTAGAATGTACTGGAGGCCTGATATAAAGTGGGATGCCTAAACTTCAGTAAGATCTTGTTTTCAATTCAAAATAAATTTTATTTTTTATTTTTTTATAATGTCCCTCAATTTCAGATAAGCACCCCCATAATGTCCACTCTGGTTTTTTTTTAAGAATTTATTTATTTTATTTGACAGATAGAGATCACAAGTAGGCAGAGAGGCAGGCAGAAAGAGAGGAGGAAGCAGGCTCCCTGCTAGGCAGAGAGCCCGATGCGGGGCTCGATCCCAGGACCCTGGGATCATGACCTGAGCCAAAGGCAGAGGCTTTAACCCACTGAGCCACCCAGGAGCCCCCAAAATAAATTTTAAATTGAATTATGCACCTCTAAGTTCAGAGACAATAAACATCAACCAACACAATTAATAAGTTCTATTTCTTGAAATTTCGGGAACATTGATAGTCTCATCTCCTGGAAGAACAACAGCTAAAATTTTTGGTCATGGATTCTTGCTAAAATATCACTTTCCCAAAGAAAATTAATGTTATGAATTTTTATTGATTGTTATTGATCATGAAGAATATAACAACCACGATAAAAAGAGTAGGAAAAACATGATATCTCATCTGTAAGGGCATGTGGAAAGTAGGAAATGCTAATAAAAATAACTACCATTATTTCCTAAGTTAACATAATATAACAGAACAAAAATATTTCAAAACAATGTTTTCTTTTTTTTTTAAGATTTTATTTATTTATTTGACAGAGAGAGATCACAAGTAGGCAGAGAGGCAGGCAGAAAGAGAGGAGGAAGCAGGCACCCTGCTGAGCAGAGAGCCCAATGTGGGACTCGATCCCAGGACTCTGAGATTATGACCTGAGCCGAAGGCAGCGGCTTTACCCACTGAGCCACCCAGGCACCCCCATAACAATATTTTCTAGGCTCATTCTGATAACTCTTTTCTACATTCAAATTTAAAGGTTGAGGCATGTGATATATATTACACAAAAAACATCCCAAGGCATTCGTTAAAAAAAAAAACTCTTAATAAAGAACAAATCCAAAGGAATATCTTTTCTAATTTAATTAACAAATTATGAATCGACTTACCTATTTAATCACAGCGTATCAGGCACCAATAATATTTTTTAATCGTCACACCTGATGCAATAGTTACCATCTTTCAGACATACTGATCACGAACAAGCAAATAAACAAGAGCACCGTAGCTTAAGATCTACCTGCATAAATATAGGCTACTTCAGACAATCTCTTCACCACAACATAGAAATGAATAGAAATCATACATGCTCTGTATGGACATACAGATGAGATAGAAGGGGATGGATGTTAATATATGCAGAATCTTTATTAATTACATTGTAAACCATAATATGGAAAAACAGAATACAATTTTAGAAATACCCAGGTCACCATCATTGTTTTATTTTTATAGGTGTAGATAAGGAGTTTAATAAACAATTTATGACTATTCAACTCCTTATATTTTGAAAATTTTAGTAAAAGTAACAAACCTACCACCTAGAAAATTATACTTATCTGCAACATACAGCTTTGCCAGCATGGTAGAGAAAAAGCAAAACAAAATAAGTAAGAAAAGTTTAACATTTCACAAGAGATTTGCTTTTATTTTTTATTTATTATTTTTTATTTTTCATTAATTATTTACTTCTATTTTCTACTTTATTTTAATGAAAATGTCATGACCATAACATAAGAGCAGAATTAAACCAACCTGAGAAATTATTTTTTCATAAGTTAAAATAAACTAGCTTGGTGATTAATTCAAAATTATATTACAAACTTCAGTGTTCTTGAAGTAAGTATCACTGCATAAACAAATGAGTCAGGAGTCATAAACTAATGATGATTCTAAATGTTATTTAGAGAGACATTCTGTTCTTAATATATTTCAAATATTCTACACAAGACAAAGTGGATCCAAGTAATCTGTAGGCAAAATAAGATTTTAGAGAAGTATATATTTCCAGCAGTATTTATAAAATATTACCTTTATGTAAGGCATCATCCTGGACTTTGTGGAAAACACACAAAGGAGTAAGAAGTGGCCCTTCAAGAAACATATACAATATCAAGGTTTAACATGAAGCAGCATGTCTTCTCTAAGTAAAAAAAAAAAAACATTGTACCAACTGACTTTACTGAAACTTTATATTTATTGCTCTCATTTTAGGTCATAGTGTCCTTCTGCATGCAGGCTGCTATAACGGACATGATATAGACTTAATAGCTTATAAAGAACAGGAATTTATTTCTCACAGTTCTAGAATGGAGAAGTTCAAGATTAAGGAATGGGCAGATCCAGGGAGAGCCCACTTCCTCATAGATGGCTATCTTCTCACTGTAAACGTACGTGATGAATGAATCAAGAGAACTCACTGGGGTCTCCTTTAAAAGGACTGTAATCCCACTTATGACCTAATCACCTCCCAAAGGCCCCTAAGTTTTAATACTATCACTTCCAGAGTTAGATTCCATAATATGATTTTGGGAGACATAAACATTCACACCATAGTATATATAAACAAAAAAAGACACAAAAACAACAAACAAAAAAATTATTTTAACTACCTATTATTTTCAACTACATAAACTTTTAATTTGTTTCTATATAATATTAAATAACTCATTTGAGTGATTCACTTATATCCAATGCATCTGAGTGCAATTAAATTTGCTTACCCAGCATATCCAGAAGCATATTTCTTCAGACTATCCCATTCCCCACCTTACAGGATTTACCACAATTAGAAGACATGGGATAGAGGATAGATAGATAGATGTATACATAAACACACTTGTACATACCCATATGCATATTTTTTCCTGTTAATGATACTCATGCAAATAAAATTTAAGCTCAAGGAAACCTGTCTTGTGTGTTACTTAATATCCAGTTTTTAGTCAACATCCAAAAACAAATAATCCAATAAAACCATGGATAGAAGACATGAACAAGTGTTTCCCCAAAGAACACATTCAAATGTTCAGTAGATACATGAAAAGATGTCCATCATCATGTATCATCAGGAAATTGCAAAGCAAAACTAGAAAGAGATACCACCTCAAACCTGTCAGAATGGCTAAAATCAACACTACAAGAAACAAAAGGTGTTGGAGAGGATGTGAAAAAGTAACACTTGTGGGGGCTGCCTGGGTGGCTCAGTGGGTTAAGCCTCTGCCTTCAGCTCAGGTCATGATCTCAGGGTCCTGGGATCAAGTCCCACATCAGGCTCTCTGCCAGGCATGGAGCCTGCTCCCTCCTCTCTCTCTATCTCTACTTGTGATCTCTCTCTGTCAAATGAATAAAATCTTAAAAAAAAAAGAAAAAGTAACAATTGTGAACTGTTGGTGGTGATGCAAACTGATACAGCCATATTTGAAAACAGTATGGAATTTCCATAAAATTTAAAAATAGAAGTCCTTTGTGATCCAACAATCCTGTTGGTGTGTATTTACCCAATGAATATAAGAAAACTTATTCAAAGGGATGCTAGCACCCCTATGTTTATAGCAGCATTATTTATAAAGCTAAGATATGGAAAGCGCCCAAGTATCCATCAATTGATGAATAAATAAAGAATAAGTGGTATGTATATACAATGGAATATTATTCTGCCATAAAAAAGACTGAAATCTTGCCATTTGCAATAACATGGTTGGAACTAGACAGTATAATGCTAAAAGTGAAATAAGTCAGTCAGAGAAAGACAAATACCTTTACTCATATATGGAATAAAAGAAACAAAACAAACAAGCAAAGGGGAAAAAATAAGACATAGAAAGAGAAACAAAGCAAGAAACAGACATTTCATTAAGGAGAACAAACTGATGGTTACTTGACGGGATCTGAAAGGAGTGATGGATTAAATAAGTGATGGGGTTAATTAGAGCACTTGTCATGATGAGCACTGAGTGCTATATGTTATATTGTACACATGAAACTAATACAACCATATATGTTAACTAACTGGATTTCAAATGAAAATTTTTTAAAATCCCAGTTTTTAGCTCACATTCTGGCTTACAAAAGGGATTTAGTCAGGAATTTGGAGATTAGTTAATGAACAAATAAGGGGTGAACAGGCAGTTGTTAGATAAAATTACTATCCTTTCTGGCATGATCTTATACCTTTTATCTAGAATTATTTTTAGCACTTTAGACTCTTCCTATTTTATTTTGAGTCATTAAACAAAAATTTCCTCAAAGGACCTTAGACTCCATCCAATTTGAGCAACAGTGTGAGAGAGGAAATGGTGTCCAGGAGGAAAAAAAAAAAGATGAATCTACTTTTGCTTACTAGTGAATGCATAGTTCTTCCACAGAATAAGCTCTAAATGGTCAGGGCTCCAGCTTTATATGTGTTCAGTCATATGTTCAGAAGTAGGTAACACTATCAAAAAATATAAAGCATCTGAGATTATTTTCCCTTATTTGAAAGCTGGTGTATGAGTCTGCCATAGTTTCTTGGGTGTTGATAGAAGACGCAGACTCATGGTTCAGAAATAATATAGTTTAATATTCACAGCAATAGAGGTAGCCAGAATATTAACAGTATTTTTGTGTGTGTGTGTGTGTGTGTGTGTGTGTGTGTGTAGGGGTGGGAGTTATATATCAGTTCTGAGCCTCAGTTCCCACAAGAAGAATCAAAACAGAGGCAGATAATATTTGCAAACACAACAGGTTAATTTAAAAAAAAGATACTATTTCTGTCTTCTAAGTCTATTCAATACAACCATCTTCAAAGGATGGCCTAGAACAAATAATAAATGCAGAAATGTAAGCAACCAATTGAAAAGTGTCTCCCAAGAAACACACTTTGAGAGTCTTCATTTGACAAAAATACTATAGGATATTACATGGATCAGGTGCATTGAATACTGGAAGGTTAAAATTACAAGGGACCAAATATTTTTAAGCAGTTCTGGCATCCAGTAGAGTTCACATAGGTTTTATAAGATTGAGGAAAGAAGCCATCAAAACCTGGGCCCAGGGGCACCTGGGTAGCTCAGTGGGTTAAGCCTCTGCCTTCGGCTCAGGCCATGATCTCAGGGTCCTGGGATCGAGCTCTGCATCAGGCTCTCTGTTCAGCAGGGAGCCTGCTTCCCAACCCCCCCCCCTGCCTCTTTGCCTACTTGTGGTCTCTGTCTGTCAAATAAATAAATAAAATCTTAAAACAAAACAAAACAAAACAAAAATCCTGGGCCCAATTTTCCCAAAAGTATGATTCTGATTCTAGTCTCTATAATGTTATCCCTTGAAGACAATGTCTCTAATTGAGTTGAATTAGTTTACTAAAGAGCATACCCTCATTTGTTGTAGGAGATGAACAATATGCAAGAGCAAAATGCCACATGGAAGCCACCTGGTCTTCAGTGGAATATAGAATCAGTTCCTTTGGGATGAATTTGTTCCACATTTGACTTCCCACTTAAGGGAAAATAAGAGTGCCTTCTAATAGATTTTAAATAGAAATGACAATGGAAGCTTATACAAGATTATAAAATGGGAAATTTCATTTAGATAAGCAATCATTTCAAAGTCATCTTCTTAATATTACAGACTCTTCACATAATAATAATTTTATTTTGGTATTATATGGTAATTTCAAATATAGTAAATATAAAGAATTTACCTCTGTAATTATAGCGAGTCTGGTCGTAGTTTACTGGCAACAAAACTTCAATTTAGAAGTATGGTCTACCAATTATTAATACATTTGGAAATGGTGTGTCATCTTCACTCCACTTGTCTCACTAAAACAGTGAGCCAAAAAAAGTAGGTCCAAGCTGTTTACTATGGTCAAAATGGGTTGCTTTTGCACTTGGTAAAGAAGCAGTCATATTTTGGAAGAAGAAACTGAGGCTATTAATATTTTCAACTTATTTTCAGAAAAGGAAAGAAAGGATAATCTAAGCTAAAGCCAAAAACTTACACAAGGTGGCTGGAGAATGATCTTTTCCCAGATAAAGGGTTTTTCAACTTAGCAATGTTAGGAGGAAGAAGAGATGAGACATTGTGGACTTGACTAACGTTTGTACACTGTTCAAAAAGTTTTCAAAATAATGTGTATTATTTTTCTTCTTTTAGTTGAGACAAAAAAAGCAAACAAACCAAAAAAAAAAAAAAACACTAATGAGCTTACTCTTAAAAGGAGGTAAACAAGAAACTAGCAAAGATTGAGTGTTAGGTATTGTCCCCCTCCTTTTTTTTTTAATTCTGTTATGCTAGTTACCATACAATACATCATTAGTTTTTGAAGTAGTGTTCCATGATTCATTGTTTGTGTAAAACACCCAGTGCCCCATGCAATATGTGCCCTCCTTAATACCCATCACCATGCTCACCCATCCCCACATCCTTCTCATCTTTAAAACCCTCAGTTTGTTTCTTGGAGTCCATAGTTTTTCATGTTTCATTTCCCCCTCCAATACCCCCACTTCATTTTTCCTTTCCTTCTCCTAATGTCCTCCATGCTATTCCTTAGGTTCCACAAATAAGTGAAACCATATGATGATTGACTTTCACTGCTTGACTTATTTTACTTAACATAATCTCCTACAGTCCCATCCATGTTGATGCAAAAGTTGGGTATTCATCCTTTCTGATGGCTGAGTGATATTCCATTGTATCCTTGGATCACATCTTCTTTATCCGTTTGTCTGTTGTAGGGGATCTTGGCTCTTTCAACAGAATGGCTATAGTGGACATTGCTGCTATGAACACTGGGGTGCATATGGCCCTTCTTTCCAGTAAAATAGAGCTAGCGTATGACCCAGCGATTGCACTACTGAGTATTGACCTCAAAGATACAGATGTAGTGAAAAGAATTAGGTATTGTTAAAGCACAAATGCAGGGGATAGAAGATATGGTACAGAAGAGGGAAGGGCGACCATATGGCAGAGTAGAATAAAGTAGCTCAGGAAGAAATTAGTCATATCCAGATATTGTAAGGCATGTGGGGTTGGCAGGGAGAGCATGAGAAATCATGAGAGAAGAGAGAGAAAATGGACCAGGCAGGAGAGGTTTATAACATTTTAACATCTAAGGTAAGCATATGCAAAGCAGAATAGGGAAAGAAATAAAAGTTTTTATAAGACTCAATACATAAGGAATAACGTGGAGGACACTGGGAGATGGAGAGAAGTGTGCTGGGGGAAATCGGAGGGAGAGACAAACCATGAGAGACTGTGGACTCTGAGAAACAAACTGAGGGTTTTGAAGAGGAGGGTGGCAGGTGGTTGGGTGAGCCCAGTGGTGGGTATTAAGGAGGGAATTTATTACATGAAGCACTGGGTGTGGTGCATAAACAATGAATTTTGGATCCCTGAAAATAAACTAAAAGAAAAAAAAGACTGACTACAGACATGGACCTCAGTGTAACACAGATATGGAACTCACTGTAATACCAGCCACTTCCCACCGACACACACAGACTATGATAATAATAAATAATAATGCAATTAAGAAAATTGCCTGCCAAATAATTTTTCCTCTTTTTTATTTTTATGATTATTATTTTTATTTTATTTTTAAAGTTTTTATTTAAATTGTAGTTAGTTAAAATAAGGTTAATATTACTTTCAGGTGTACAATATAGTGATCAACACTGCCATACAATGGCTTAAATAAAAAAATGAAAAAAAATTTTTTTAAAGATTTTATTTTTAAATAAATCCTCTACACCCAAGGTGGATTTCAAACGTACAACCCCACGATCAAGATTTACATATTTTACTGACTGTTCCAGCCAGGCACCCCAACAAATAAAAATTTTATAAAATTGTTGAGTTTGTGAGAGTCTCATTTGCTTAGTCAGTTAAGTGTCTGCCTTTGGCTCAGATCAGGATCTCAAGAGTCCTGGGATCGAGCCCCATATTGCTCATGCTCTCTCTCTCTCTCTCTCTGGCTTTTGCTCTTAAATAAATAAATAAAATATTTTTAAAAAAATTGTTGAATTTGTTTAACTAGTTTTAAACTAGTAGACAGAGATGAAGATAAAGTATGATGTAATGTCACCGAAAAATACAACTTACACGTTTTAAAAAAAAATGTGCAATGCAAGTTACCTCACTTCTTTTATCACCACACTGGAACTTTCCCTACTGAGTTGTTGTAATGTAAGGACCTATTTTATATTTTTATATTTTAGCAAGAGGCTTTCATTGAGGTTAACCCTTAAACTGTCCTTGCTCCCCTTCCCCCAGGGGGTTCACTTAAAAACAAGTCCTGGTAATCAGCTCCAGGTAACAAAGCCCATATACAAAAGTGGGTCAGGCCAGGTGGAGACATCAATCAGCGGGAGGGGGGCGGTGTTTGCATATTGTCTCCCTAGATACTAAGGAGTATGCCCCACTCCTCCACCCTTTGGGAACCTTTTTGGCACTAATCCTAATCAAGGTGTAATAGGCTGGGTCAAATGTCTATACTAGGGTAAATTGAACCTCAATTGGTCATCTAGCCTCACTGTGCAGTTTCCTGTGTGTGTTAAAATCTCATTGGTCACCTGTGCGTGGCCAGGCCTGACTGCATGGCCTTTGCCCTTAAAAGCTAGACTGTGAAACAGCAAAGGGTTGCCTTCTCTCATAAGAGGTGTGGCCCCAAACGTTCGGTTAGATTCTTGATGCTTGGCATGAAATAAAGCTTTGCTTGACCTTTGCTTTACATCAGTCTCGCTCCTTTAATCATAGACCCATTATTGGGGCATAACAGTATTAATCTTAAAGTTATAAGTCCACAATGCATCCATCATCCATTCTACCCCTTAACATTCCCCTTTGGACAGACCCATGATCTAGAACAAGCCTTATTTTATAGTGCCTTGTAGGAGATTTTTGCTGCTGCCTAAATTGCCTACTTTCCTCTCACCATTACCACGGAAATTGGGTCCACTGAAACAAAGGGGTAGTGTAAGAAATTAAGACTTCCATAAATCTCTTTAAATAATAAAGTATAAGATAGTGATACCTTTTTTTCTGCCACATAACCAATTCTTGCAAGAATAAGGTCATATAAGAGAATTTACAACACATGCTAGCATTATCCTACTGGACCCAGACCATTTGTATGTTTCTCTGTCTCTGAGAAATGTAGATACTTACATGACTGAAACCTAAAAATTGTTTGATATGACCACTAATATCACCTACATTATTTTAAAGCCTGTTTAAGGCTTCTGTAATACATAGGCATTGTAAACACTTATTAGGCATCTTGTATATATCAAACACTTTAAAAATCTCTGCTTAAAAAAAAAAAAAACTCTACCTCAATGGAACTTTGAGTCTGAAAAAGATACAGGCAATATACAAGGCAACAGATAGAATAATTACATATTTGATTATATACTCTGAGGATATCACCTTAAATTGATATGAAAATGATCAGAAGGATCTTGATTTCTTGTCAAAATTTTTTGCCTTAAAAAGAAATTGATATTTAGGGAAAGTTGTTACTGAAAGAGGTCCTGTGTCAACCAAAAATGTTAAACCATGATCTCGCTAAATTTTCCAGTTGTGATCATTGCTTTGTTTAGCTGTCTTCTATTAAGACTGAATTTAGTAATTCAGTCTCAGATTCAGTAAGTCTTATTTTTAAAGATTTTATTTATTTATTAGAGAGAGAGAGGGAGGGGCAGAGGGAGAGGAAGAACCAGACTCCTTGCTGAGCAGGCAGCTGATGCAGGACTGGATCCTAGTACCCTGGCATCATGACCTAAGCTGAAGGAAGACACTTAACCAACTGAGCCACCCAGGCACTCTAGACTGTAAACTTCTTAAAGGTAAAAAAGTTTATTCTTCTAGTAGTTCCACAGACATTTCTAACATCCATAAAAAAGCATGTACTGATGTAAAATGCCAGCAAATCAAATTATTTAAAAAAGAAAGAAAGAAAGAAAAGATATATCTGGATAAAGAGAAAAACAGAAAATCTAATAATACATTGAATTATTACAGCAAAGAGTGGAGGAAGAGAAAATAAATATGAGATAGAAATTTCCACTAAAAGAAAAAAATTGAATAAGGCAGGAGATTTAGAAAATTATTATGACAGACTTGAGAAAAAAATAAAATAGGAATTTTTAGAAAATAGCAATGAATGAAAAGGTAAATTGTTCCTACCTCTATAATATTAGCTGTTTGTTGTTGTTGTTGTTGCTAATTTACCTACTTATGCTAATAAACAAAGAAAGGTTTCATTTAGGGATAAGGTTTCTCTCTCTATATATATATTTTTTCCATTTAGGGATAAGGTATATGTATATATACATATATATATATGTATATATATATTTTTTTAATTTTAATTGTTAGAAAATGTGTCACAGAAAGTGTTTAAACTTTAAGATACAGATGCAACATGTAATGAACTGCATTGTTTGAACGTCTAATTTGTAAATGCTGTTAGAGGAAACTTGGTGGAAATGTTCTTATGTGATTGTGTTTCTGGAACTAAGTATATTTATTAATAAGGAATAGTCTAAAATTATGAAATGACCAGGAGCGGACAATTTTCCTAATCCTATCAGCTCTTTGCAGCTCTTTTATTAGCCCCCTTCAGGAATATCAGCTTTTTTATCTAATTAAATTTTATATTAATGTGCTTTTGACTTTTGGCCTTTCTCTTCCTTCTGCTCTTTTTTTCCCCTAAATTACATGTTTCTGTTTAACAGCTACTATCAATTCTTTGATATGAATTCTCAACATCAATTTACTAACTCCAGAGATGAAGGAGCATCAATATTTAGAAGCGAAGAATACAAAGCCTTCGACATCTGGATGGCTCAGTCACTTAAGAATCTGCCTTCGACTCAGGTGGTGATCCCAGGGTCGTGGGATGGAACCCCAGGTTGAACTTTCTGCTCAGCTGGGAGCCTACTTCTCCCTCTCCTTCTGCCTGCAGCTCCCTTTGTTTGCGTTCTCCCTCTCTTTGTCAACTAAATAAAATATAATAAAATAATGTAAATAATACATTTATTTATTTATTAAAATGCAATTATTACACAATACATAATGTATCGCATAATTATAATAATTACTAAATAATTTATTAAATATTTATATTAAATATATCAATTTAATTAAATAAATATTTTTAGAATTTAAAATATTTCACATTTAGATTATTAAATATTAAATCATTAATTTAATAAATAAATATCTAAACATAATTAAATAAAATAATTTATTTATTAAAATGAATAAAATAATGTCATTATCTGAGCATGTATTTTTAAATAGTCTAAAAAAAACCATGTAATAAAGTCTACATACATTGAGTTTAGATATTTATACAAGTTAACCCAGACACTCAACCCACAGACAGTTTCAAAACATTTGTTTTTATCTACTACTCAAAATACGATTTTAATGTATTTATTTGTAACTTTGACATAGCAAGGAAACTTGGAGGAAAAGGAGACATTTGCTTTTAATATTTGAAAATTATTTGGTGATTTAAAATAAATAAAAACCTTAACACGTGAGCATTTCTTCTTAAATAACACTGTGAAGTTTCTGAGTCGCATTCTATTAAAAGTGCTGATAAAATGGCCTCAGTTACTCATTTAAATTATCAGCTGAATGGGTAACAAATGAAGTAGAGAGCTTTTTAATTATTTATGAATGTATTGCTTGTGGATGGAGTGCCACATAGAGTTACCTCTCTTTTTGGCTTTGTTTTGTGAGCAGTAGTGGAATCTATGAATGTGATTAAATATAAGGACATTCACAGAAATTCTTAATGAACTTCTGGGGAAGGGCAATAAGTGCAAGGAAAAACTGCAGCAAGACTAATTACAAATTTCAAGTGGTCATCACTTAATTATAGAAGCTTTTAAGTTCAAGTAATATATCATTTTTATGAGCCTATCATATTGTATTAATTAACACAAAATGCACTCTTGAACACTTATCTTTTCACATATTTCTTATTCTTAGTACTTAAAATTACCCTTATGATTGATAAGTAAATGGATTTTACTGACAATGCATTTATTTACATAAATAAATAATGCTGTTTATATATATAAAAACAATTGAATATGTGTATGTGTTCAATGAATTTTTTTTCAAATTAACATCTTAATTCTACCACATTAGTTACAAATAAATATAGACTTTATAGATTCATCAAATATTTTATTCTCAAATTTATATGTCCTTTGTGAAGTAAATGAAACTGTATATATTAAATATAATCCTATCACATGTAACAGTTACTAGTGCATCCCAGGACATACATAGGTCAGGTCCTCCTCAAGGCATCACGGATAACTGGATTTCACTTTCTATCCTAGGAGTCTTCTGTATATTTCTGTGGCTTTTATACTACAATCAGGAGGAAGAATTCTTTTGCTAAAAGCTTCCAAATGACTATGCGAGTAGATTATTTGTAGACTAGTGATATAATATTATAGTTTAATATGTGAAGCATGATAAAATAAAATGCCATTGCCATATTTAATTTGTTCAGTAAAGCATTCATTTAGTTATCAAGCATTCATTTTCTTTTTTTAAAGATTTTATTTATTTATTTGACAGACAGAGATCACAAGTAGACAGAGAGGCAGGCAGAGAGAAAGGAAGGGGAGCAGGGTACCTGCTGAGCAGAGAGCCTGATGTGGGACACTATCCCAGGACTCTGGGATCATGACCTGAGCAGAAGGCAGAGGCTTTAATGCACTGAGCTACCCAAGAGCCCCAAGCATTCATTTTCTTTATACAGAAGAGATAGAAAAATATTATATAGTAGAAAATACAGTAAATAATCTAGAAACCTTGATCATTTTGTTTTGGCAATTTTAGAACATAAAATTAGCTAAAGCTCAAGTGCAAGTTATATTTGTATCATAGGAGGAAAACTTAATTAAAAGTTTGTTTATTACCATAGTTTAACACTTCAACAAAATGATAACGAGTCCAAAATCAATGAATATATGAAGTATACAATAAAAACAATAATCTTGAGTGTATGTGACTCACTGTAGGTATTGATAGGCTAGAAATCAAAGGGAAAGTATCTATAGGGTTTGTTCAGTTCCATGCTCATCAGATTAATAGGCTTTCTCATATTGCTTCCTTCACCACATTAATTTGTCTAATGAAGTTTTCAAGAGTTAAAGACAGTGATAGGTTCATGGCTGGAGAGAAGGTACAGAATCTAAGATAGTTCAGCAGTGCTTATTATTTAAGAGAAAGACAGCATGGGAGGTGAGGGGTATATCATGCATCCTGTTTTCACTCCCTTTGTGGAGCACCTACCCTGGAGGTCATGTAATAATAACCAATGAACAAAAAACAATAAAAAAAACCCAAACATCCATGTGGAAGTGCCATCCCTGCCTGGAGATGAGTAGACTGCTCAAACAGATCCTGGGCAGGCATCTCAGCCCAGGCCTGTGCTGGGGAAGCTGGTTCATGGCTTTGGGCGCAATCAGGAAGCCAGCAAACTGACGGGAGAGTGCAGCCAGGGTTAACAGGACTGATGATCTTTTTGCAGCCAGGCCGCGGGTGGACACCCGCTCAAGGAGCCAGGCTAGGAGGCTGCCCAGCGCCAGCGCTGGCAAAGCTTGCAGCCCCCGGGGCTTCCCCCCGCGCCCCAGCCAGGGCGGGGCCTCAGGAGGGAGGGGGGCGGGGCGGCGCGGAGAATGGGCTTTGCTAATTGCCAAAGCGAAAAGGGAGCTCGCGGAGGACTCAGGAGGGAGGGGGGCGGGGGCGGGTGGAGGGCGGCGGGGAGAAGGCGCTTTGCTAATTGTCGAAGCTAGAAGTGAGCTCACAGAGGATGTGGCTGAGAGTCTGGGAGGAGGTGGAGGGGCTGGCGGAGGAGGGGCGGGCAGCGCCGCGGTGCTGTGCTGCGGCCCAGTCGGGACTGCAGGACCCACCGGACTCGCCCCCCGAGCGCTCCCATGTGAGGCCTCGCTGTCCCGCTCCTGCTGCCTGCTGCCCCTCCCCGCCCCAAGGCTTTTCAGGACCACCCTCTGCACACAGGTAAAGTGACACCGCGCCGCGCCCTCACCTGGAGCAGAAAGCGCGGACCCGACCTGGGGGGGGGAGAGGGGGGTTGTGGAGGCCCAGCCTCCCGCGAACCCCAGGGCACCGGGACCACCCCAGACGCTGCGCCAAACCCAGGTCCGCATGGGGTCGGGCTGGGGACAGCGCCTTGCGAGGTGCCCCTCGCTAGCGGGCGCGCTAGCCGCCATCTTTTGGCAGCCCCATGCGCCCCTGCTGAGGACCCCCTTCCCTCCCCCACCGTGGCCCCGCTGCTTTTGTTCTGGACTTGGGATCCCAGGTGGAAACTAGTCCCTCAGACCTCCCTGGCAGCAAGGAGGGCAGGGAGGGATTCTTGGTTTTCTGCCCTGGCTCCTCCTCTCTCCCCATTCACATGCCTTCTGGCTTCCCTTTACTCTCCTCATTGTCAGTTTTCTTAAATGGTTTTCTTCTGCATGTTGACCCGAAGAGCTATTTCATGAATGAATATACACGAAACTGAGTTGGAGCCCACCTGTGAGAGCCCAACTGTAGTGGCCTTTCATTAGAATGGTCTCTGGTTCTAGCCTCAGTTCAGAATACTGCATGTACCTGAGGATCAAGTCCAGATGTTTCTTTCATCTCTGACTTGAATTTGAAATCCTCCTCAGACTTCAGCTTCCAGGATTTCTCCAGTCCTTGCTCTCCCACTGTCTTGGTGGGGATCCGCCATGAGTGTTGAACACAGGAATGAATGAATGATATATACCCCAGATTGCTGGGGCTTTCTCATGTTTTGCTGAGGTTGGAAAGGCTTGGTAGAGACCCCCTGTAAGCAGATAGAGAGCTGCATGCAATTGCTTAGATAAACGTGTTCCCCACTTAATTGCTTGGGCATTGAACATTTTGCCCTTAACCTGTGGCTGGAGCAGTTAGGAGGAGACAATCTGGAGGTGAATCAGTAGATGGCTGAATCCACATGGTGGTGGTCTGAGTTTGGGAGATTTTCCTGGAGATTCAAAGGAAAGATCTAAATTCTTCCAGTGGGGAGTGGTAAACATTTTATCGATGGGAGATGGAAAATAAATGGTCTGGTTAACCTTTCCCTCCCCCTCAAAACCCATTATTTGAAAACACAAAAAGGGAAGTGAAGGGAGAAATCCTCCCACTCCCATGCCCACTCACCTCCATAGCCACCTCCTCTTCCAAGAACCTAGCAGACAAGGTGCCAAGAAGTGTTAGGTACCAGCAGTGGTCTCAGGTACTCAGCATGATCTCATTCAAGGATCATGGTGAAAGGCATTCAAAGAGATTGTGGGGGCACAGGGATCCACTTAAGGGGAACAAGTTTAAGGTTTGCCTGGTCCCCTAAAAATTACTGGCACTAGAGAAGATGAGCTTTGGGAACTATAGCTTAATGGATACAATGTGTTAAAAGCTTCAGTGAGTCATGGTGGGAAGAGGCTATGAGGGCAGCAAACACAGTCTTAGATGATGTTATTAATAGCACTACAGGCTCTAGATTTCCTGTGGTGGTGTTCTTGGCAAGACCAGCCCGGCCAAAGTGGATACTCTCAACCTGGAACAGAGGGTCTTGGAGATGCCAGCACGTGAGGTATGATGAGAGGGTAAAATGATAGGAGGTGTCCTTTGGAAGGACTGACTCCTTGACTTTAAAAGGGAGAACCCAAATCTGTAGGTGAAATCTTTCTGGCTACAAAGAGGGCCAAGGCCTCCTAAGGTCAAGGTCTCCTCGTCACTTGCAAAGATGTCGAAGAACATATTCAGACATTTCAAAGATGTCCTCATATCATTGGTTCCCACTCTGGAATTCTATCAATAAGGTGAGAGTTCCTCTAGTTGAAAAAGAGATCTAAAAAGACTTCCCTTTCTCATGTAATTTCTGTAACCTCCAGGACACACCCACCTCCCCCTTCCAGCTCTGTAATGAAGCCACAGCTGGTGCCAATTTGTGGAACTCCTTAAAGGCTATTCTCCCTTATATACCCCCGGACCAAGTTCCCATGCTCCCTCACCTGATTTCCTGCACTCACCTCCCACCTGGTGTGTTCACACCTGCAAGTGCCTTTTACCAACCACTTTGCCAAAAGGCAGCCAGAGTGACCTTTCAAAGACCTATCAGTTCCTGGCATTTGTCTCCATAGAAATCTGCACTGATCTTCTAACAAATTCTCAGTCCTCCAAAGGCACCCATAATCCTCCCATTAGTCTCTTCATACCCCTCCAACTGACTGATGCCTGTTCTGCCCCATCTCTCTGCCCTTCAACCACACTGCCTCCTTCTTCCTGTGGAGACCTCTCATGCCACCTGCCTCCAAGCACAGGTGATTCCCATTGATGGGAAGACCCTCTTCTCTCCCCCATCTCCCCACTCCAGTTACTCCCATTTATTCGTGAGCTCACAAGCCCCATGGTACACACTCTCCATGCAGCCTGCTCTCTCTTTTCTAGCACTGGCCTCCGTTTCTAGCTGTGCTTGTGTCATGGATGTCCCTCCCCAGCCAGCCTCCAAGCTCTCCTTCCCTTTAGCTCCAACACCTGACACAGTGCCTGGCACGTAGTAAGCCCTCCTAGCTTCAAAGAGCCTCACTGAGGGACTGAAAGCATTTTTAAAATGTCACTACGTAGGCTCCAAACTGTAGGCAGAAAAAGCTTTGCCTGGATTGACATTTTAGAGACGTATTCGTCAAGTTGGATGTGTTCACTGACTTTGCCTTGTAAAATTAAAAAAAAAAAAAAAAGGACCTCTGTATCGCTTCGCATCTACCAAAGGCGCATGTATACTCCTAGACCACGTTATGAGCTTAATGGAAGGAGACAAGATGTTTTCGCTAAGAAAATGTATAAGACTGTTGAGGTCAAGTGGGAGGAAACAGTCCGTTTGTTGGAGCATTGCTATCTTACTCTATCACAGCCACTCTTAAAAATCTGACACGGGGTGAGTCAGAATTGTCTGTCGGAGATGAGTTAGATCTGGCTCATGTTCCTACAGACATGAAAGCCAGAAACGAAGAAGGAGGCTTTGAAAGCGTGGGTTGAGGAGGCGGTGTGGATCACTACGATGAGCTAAGTGCCCAGGGCCACCAGCAGACATGCTGGCCTGTGTCCTTCCTTTGTTCTGGGGTCCCGCTTGCACCATGTGGTGAGGCTGGTGGCTGGGAGCAGCTCAGACAGTACCTGGTGGCATCTTATTTCTCCCACCCTCCTGTGGGCTCCAGTGGGCTCCAGTAGGTCCCAAGGGACAGCCTGCCTTCTTTGAAAAGCCCAGTAGCACTGGGAGCAGAAACTGGGACCAAAGAGTGAGCACCCTGTTTGACAAGCTGGACCAGCCACCTCTTCTTCAGATGCAGGGGGAGCCCTGGCATGCTGACTCCTCCCTTCTCCCTTTCCCCTTTCCTCTCTTCCTCCCTCTTTCTTTCCCCTCTCTCCTTCCCTGGTTGTGCCCTTTCCCAATGCCCTCTTCATCCCTTTTCCTTTCTACATACCTGTCTTCCTGAGTTTCTTCTCTTTCCTCCCCATTACTTCCCTTCATCTGAATCTCCTCTTTGGTCCCTTTGTCCCTGCTCTCTGCTCCTCCTCCCCTTCCCTGGCCCCTGTTCAGCTCCATACTGAATGCAGGCAGAGCTGGACTAACATGCTCACTTGCTTGCTCAGCCACCCTCCAGAGAAGTCACTCTTCGGTGGCCACCTTCCTGACCCCCTGGTTGCTTCTCCACTTGTTCAGATATTGCTCTGAAGTCTGAGGAGGACAGAGCGGGGCTGCCACAGAAGCAGGCCAGAGGAGAAACCAAACCATGTGTCCACACTGTCCCCCAGCACTGCTGCTCTGAGAGCTTTCGGAGTCCTCAAAGGGTTAGGATTTAGGGGCTTCTTCAGAACCGGGAGTGAAAACAAGCATAGGTCAAAAGAAAAGCGACGGCCCCCACACAAAAATAATAATCACAAATGAAAACTATGTTAACTCTGAGTCCCAAAGTCGAAAAATTGCCTTGAATCTGTCACTAGAAAGCACCCAAGGCCTCACTCTCTGGGTTCTGGGTGCCCTGGGAATGGCAGGAGGCTCTGACAGGCGCGTGGGAGTGCCGAACTATGGGGGCTAGCCTGCCCGCTGGCGGGGGTGAGGCGGTACCCCCTGTGGCACTGTCCTGGCCCGACCCCCTGCGGACACGGTGTGGCGTGGCATCCAGTGTGGTCCTGGTGTACTGGGGTTGGCGGGAGGCTGGGCCCCACCACCCCACACCCTGCTCTTGGCTCGTGTTTTCTGCTTCAGGTGAGGGCGCGTCGCGGTGTCACTTTACCTGTGAACAGAGGGTCCTCCAGAGAAGCCATGGGGCGGGGAGGGGCAGCAGGCAGCCTGAACGGGAATGGGACACCGCAGCGTCTGGGGCTAGGCTGGAGCGTGGGAGCGCAGGGGCAGCGAGTATGGTGGGTCCTGCAGTCCCGAATGGGCTGCAGCACAGCACCCTGGCGCTGCGCGCCCCTCCTTCCCGCCTGGGCAATTAGCAAAGCCCCTTCTCCAGGCCGCCCCCGACCCGCCCCCGCCCCCCTCCCTCCTGAGTCCTCTGAGAGCTCACTTCCAGCTTTGGAAATTAGCAAAGACCCTTCTCTGCGCCGGCCCCGCCCCCTCACTCCGGAGGCCTGAGCACTGGCATGCTACTGCATTGCCAGCACCTGGGCTGGGCAGCCTCCTAGCCTGGCTCCCTGAGCGGCTGTCCACGTGCAGCCTGGCTGCGAATAGATCATCAGTCTTAAACGCCGGCTGCACTCTTGGGTCAGTTTGCTGGCTTCCAGATTGCGCCCAAAGCCAGGAACCAGCTTCCCCAGCACAGGCCTGGGCTAAGATGCATGCCCTGGATCTGTCTGAGCAGTCTCCTTGACTCCAGGCAGGGATGGCACTTCGACCTGGATGTTTGGGTTTTCTGTTTGTTTTTTTTGGTCATTGGTTATTACATGACCTCCAGGGTAGGTGCTCCACAAAGGGAGTGAAAACAGGACGCCATATATAAGCATACAGCCATTCTAGAAAAATAGCTTGGGGTTCTCCTGGAAACGCTGCATTGGTCCTTGCACTATGGTTTAATAGAAAAGGGATTATGCACCAAGTTACTTAAATGAGCATAGGTTGAAATCGTTTACTGAGAGTAAATATTTTAAATAGTTATATTTTAACTAAATCTATCATCAATCATAAATCTATTACACGAAGGTTACAGGCAATTTAAAAGCAAGAGCACTCTCTTCAGGGTTTTAAATAACCCCTGTCTCTCTTGGCACATGAGAATGCAAAGATAGGAAATGGTTTGTAAAAGATCATATAATAGCTTTTACTAATTCTATTTATTTGACAGACAGAGATCACAAGTAGGCAGAGAGGCAGGCAGAGAGAAAGATGGGGAAGCAGGCTCCCCGTCAAGCAGAGAGCCTGATGAAGGGCTCGATCCCAGGACCCTGAGATCATGACCTGAGCCCAAGGCAGAGGCTTAACACACGGAGCCACCCAGGCGCCCCCAGATGAAATACATTTCTGACTTAGAAACTTCAGATAGAATTATTTTGTCCATGATGACAACTGAAGAAAATGTGTCATCCCTAAACCTAACCTTAAACCCTACCAACGCTGAAACCTAAGCTGACCTTAAAGCCCAAACTAGAACCCTGAATCCCAAACCTGGAATGGAACCCAAAGCCTGTACCTGAGCCCTGGATCCAAGCCCTGAACCACGAACCCAAACCCTAAACCAGACCTCCAAGTCATGAAACCTGAACCCAAATCTCAGCATGAAGTCAAACCCCAAATTTGACCTTGAACTTTATCCCATAAGCCCTGAGTCTTAAAGCCTAAATCATAAACTTAAAGCCCTAAACTATAACTCTGTTCCCTTGTCCTTCACTCTAAACCCTCACCCTAACACTAAACCCAAAGCCTGATCTAGAACTCTGACTAAAACCTGAACCTGTACCCAAATTCAAATGCTTCACCACACTTTGCTTAGGCACTTGCCATTGATGGATATTTGCAGTTTCTACCTTTTGATTCTTGTGAACATTGTTTGGGTTGGGGGCTAGGGTTAGGGTCTTGGATTAGGGTAGGGTCCAGGCTTGAGACCAAGTTGAGGTCAGAGTGTGGGTCTGCATCAGGGCCATGTTCAGTGACACTGTTTGGGTTAAGGACTGTTGTAATTCCACATTGTTTCCAATTCATTGTTCCTTAGCTATTTGGGGGGAAGTTGGGGGGTATTGGGCTCCATGCAGCTTGAATTTCCGGAATGAAATGGCATCAGCTGGACCCCAGGAGGGAGCAGGACCTTCCACTGAAGGGTGAGCTCCCACAGTCCTGCACTGCCTTGCACCGCCTGCAGAGGGCGCCAGACCCCAGCTCCGCCCTGAGCCAAGGCTGCACAGCCACAGCTGGGACCAGAGCCCCGCCTCTTCAGGACCCACTGTGGAGACTTCTGGAGAATGTGGGGCGCCTCCCACCCTGACAGGACAAGCTGAGGAGGGTGTGGCTCTGCATCCACACTGACCGGACCCGTTGTGGAGGACGCGCCCACACTGGCAGCAGTCCAACCTCCTAAGGACCAGATGCTGGAGGAGCTGAGGAGAAGCCGCCTGAGTGCACTGTCAAGGGGTTCGTGGTCTCAGGACCCCACAGAGGAAGGGCGCCCTGTGTAGACACTGGGGCTTCCGTCGTTTTGTGTGAGGAGACGTGGCCTCCTGCTGTGCTGTGCGCGGGGCTGTGGGGTCCCCCCTTTCTGGGCTCGGGTGCTCCTAGGTCCTCATCTGTGTTTGTGTGCTCGCGGATTCGGTTCCTTGGGCTCCTCAGATGGTCTGCAGTCAGGGAGCGTCCCCCTGCTTCGGTGCTTGTGCTCTCCCCACCTCAGCCCTGCGGGGTCCTTCCCGTGTCCACACCCACTCCAGGCTTGCACCGAGTCCGGAAATTCGGGAGCCAGAGTGAGGACTCTGTAGACGGTTTTGGGGAGAGTAGGTATTTTCCCAGTGTGGGTTCTTCCCTGAGCACAGTGCCTCCCCATCTCTGTGTGTACCCCTCCCTGTCTGTCGTCATTGTTGCAGGGCTGTCAGATGACAGGTCTGTCACCTTCTTGGTTCAGGGGCCTCCCGGGTATCTTGCTGTCTTGGATGCAGTTGTAAATGAGATCGTTCTCTGCAGTCTCTATTTGATGGTTCCTTCCGAGCACGTAGGAGTGCCACTAATTTGTGCATATTGATTTTGTTCCTTGCAAGTTCTTGTATTTATTTGTTCGATTGGCCTTAAACTCAATCTCCCAGTTATTTGACCAGCAGAATGTATTTAATTGGGAAGAGCAGAGAATGGCATTCTGGGCTGAGCAAGCTAAGGTCCCATCACAGGCAAGTGTGAGAAACAAAGGAGATTAACATTATTTCATGGAGGAGGAAGAAGTTGGGAAGGGTGCTTGAAGGAAAGTCCCTTGGAGAAAGGCAGGGTGATGGAGAATTCTCACCAGCTGAGCTGCAAAGCTCCTACAAAAAGTCAGGAGATGAACCTCCAGCTTCCCCTGTGGGGCCTAAAATTGGTGAGTCTCTCCTGTGGGGGATGCAATGTGGAGTCTGTAATTGGCACTGAGCAGCAGGCACCCCCTTCCAGCCTCCCCTTCTGGCATCCCCAGTCCACTTTACTGGGGCTTCCCTTCCTGCTTTTGCACAGTTCTAACCAGCTTGTGGTGGAACGTTGTGGAAAAACTGAAATTCCAAATCCACTGCTTCTACTGCACCTGAGATACAGGGGCCCATGATTTAATTCTCCCACGAGTCTCTTGCTAACATGTGTCCTCTCCATGTTGGGTGACCTGGATCTGGGAGGGCTTGGCCTCCATCCCAAAGTCTGATGTTCTCTCTGCTTCCGTGTCGTCGTGCTAACATGGATGTTTGGAAGATTCATTTCCTCTGTGGTGATTTCAAAGTGCAGTCAGCTTGTTATAGCAGCACAAATACGTGCTGTCTCCACACTCAGATTCCCCAGCCGTCATTTCTTTACCACGTTTGCCACTTCACACGGGATGCTTCAGTGTGTTTGATCCCACACCAGGACAATGTCCTGCAGAACCACCACATAACCTGAAATGAGGAGATCATTACAGAACCCATCCAAGGGTTAGTGTTAGGAACCAGGGACATGGCAGGACTGACCTGAAGACCCCATGGAGAGCTGTCTGGGTGGCTGAGTTGACAGTGGAGGTGAGGGTGAGTGTCTGGCTCTGGCTTTGTGTCCAGGAGTCAGCTCTGTGTGGGTGTGTCCTCAGCTAGGCATGCAGATTTCTGCTCCTCTGAATCCTTTCCGGAGTTCCAAATGGCACAGTTTCCTTCTGGGCAGCAGGCTGAGTCCTCTGGGATTGCCCATGTGTCCCCAAATTGTAGGGCACCTACTGCAAGGCCTTTGGGGTCACAATCCTGAGAACCGAACCAAACCAAAGGTTATGGTTAGGGCCCACCACATGGCAGGCCCGATCTGCCAGCACTCTGTCCATCTTTCTGGGGGAGGAAGCAGTCGAGGGATTTGTTCAGGTTGAGTGTCAAGCTCCAGGTTTGCATCCAGTGGCCTGCTGAATATGGGGTGTCCCAGGTAGGAATGCAGATTTCAGTTCCTCTGAATCCTTTCTGGAGTTCCAAATGGCATGGTTCCTTTCAGGGTGGCAGGGTGAGTCCTATGGTGTTCCTCACTGTCCCCAATCTCTGAGGCTTTAGAGCCAGGCCGTCGGGGACAGACCTCTCAGGACAGAATCTAGGCTTAAGAGTTTGTGCCTATGGGCATGGCTGCACTGATCTGAAAGCACTGTGGCGAGGATCACAGGGGTCTGAGTTGAGAGCATTGTTCAGGATCAGTATCAAGGTCTGGGTTTGTGTCCAGTGGACCGCTGAATGTGGGGGTGGTCTCAGATGTCCAAGACGATTTCCCCTACTCTGAATCCTTTCCAGCATTCCAAATAGCCTGGTTTCCTTCTGGGTGGCAAGCTGAAATCTCTGGGATTTCTCAGGTCTTGCCATTGCCCTTGCAAGGGCAAGATACTTTTTACAGTAAAAGAATTCACCAGATGAGCTGAACAGCAGAAAAGACACAGCTCAAGAGTTAATCAGTGAACAGGAATATCATGCCAAAAACTTCTTTGATAACACACTACAGAGCAAGGGAAGATAGGAGAGAAAGCTGAGATATAAAGGACAAACCCTCCAACTTTACAACATCATTCCCTACTTGTTTATTTCCATTGCTGTCAGCTCATTCCCAGTCAAAAATAAGTCACATGAGCCAGCCTTTTTTCTTCCTGAGATTGGGGCACTGCAAAGCCCACCAGAGGGGCCAAGGGCACCCCTATACCTGCTGAGCTGAGCCCATTTGTACCCCAACCGTGAGGAGGTACCAGCCTGTCCCCCTGGTGCTCCATGGTCTGTGGCAGTCCTTCCTTCTGGACCCTGCTTTGCTGCTCTATTTTCGATAACCCTGGTCTCAAACTAGGGATTGCTCCTGGAAGAGGAACTCAGGGAGATGAGGCTCAGGAGGGTCTCCCTGCCTGGAATCTTCGTGTGAGGAGTGCACAGCCAACAGATTTTGCCCAGGGACTTGCAAAATGCAGAGAGGCAGATTTCTTTCCTCTCTTTCTCTCTCTCTCTAGCCTCATACTAACCAGGAGTTCTTAGAACTTTCTTCAGTGACTTCTTTGTGTAGCTTGGCCACTTTTTCACAGAAAGGCCACTTGAGCATGATGAAACACACGTATAAGCAATTACATTAAAAAAAAAAACAATAAGCCAATGTACACAGACCTTTGACAGCAGCACAGGACGCTCAAGGGACCAGAGTCCCTACCTTGGGCAATAGTGGTAGAGGCCGGGTTCTGCCATGCAGGTCCCTAGACCTTTGGCAGTTTCCACGATTGCAAATCCAGACATGCAGAATCCTGAGGGACAACCTACTAACTGCAAAAGAGCAAAAATTCATCAGGATTCAGAGAGTGGAAATCCATTTGTACTGGAAAAGAAAGAAGTAGGCTTGCTGTGAATCCAGCAGGGAGGACAGGCATAGATAAAGGCTGGTGTATGCGTCACGGAAACTATTGTTTCTCAAGGGTCCTGCTGTCTCTGTAAAATGCTATGAGGACTGTCTCTTGGGGACCTCCTGCTTTCCTACCAGTGACACCCCCAGATTCTGCTTTGCTAGTCCCATGGATTCCTGGGGATACCCAGTTGATAAGCTATGCTGTCCTCATGACAACACTTGCTAATGGACTGAATGTTTGTGTCTTGTCCCAATTCAGATGTTGAAGCCCTGACCCTCAAGGAGTGCCATCAGGAGGTATGGGATTTGAGAGGTGGTGAGGTCATGAGATTGGAACACTTGTGAATGAGATAAAAGCACTTCTGAGAAACGACCTGAGAGATTGTTCTGCCAGCTGTCATCCATGCAAGTCTACAACAGAAATATGGGCATTTGTAGATAATGAAGCAGTCTCTTGCTAGATATCAGATCTCCCAGGATCTTGCTTTTGGACTTCTCAGTCTCTAGAACTGCAAGGAATAGTACATGTTTTGCTGTTTCAGCCACCCAGTCTGTCATCATTTGTTGCAGCAACTTGAACTGAATAAAGCAGAGCCCAAGTCCTGGTTAATCCCTGCTTCTACTCATTTCCCCTCAGAAAGAGCTTCTAATCCAGAACTGACCTCTGCTTTCCATACACGTGCTTCAGACTCCTTCTGTGAGAGCCCAGACTTTGTAAAAGACTCCTCCCTCATGGCAACCAGCATTCTGTGACTCCTGAGGACTGTCCTCCCTGACTGTATTGAGTCAATCAAACTGATTTTGATTCTGGAGTCCCAGGATCAAGGACTGCATCAGGCTCCCAGCTTCATGGGGAGTCCGCTTCTCCCTCTGACCTTCTCCCCTCTCATGCTCTCTCTCTCACTCTCTCTCTCTCCCTCTCAAATAAATAAATAAAAATCTTTTAAAAATCTGATTTTAACAGACCATAAGCTTGTTCTTGCTGGTCTTTGGAAGATTAGGCATTAGCCCTTCGGAGAAAGTTCTGAATGGCTGCTTCATGAAGGGGTGAACTGTGTCCCCAAAGTCTCTTTTTGCTGCCTTCTAATCACAGATGCTGAGACAAATCCTCCCAGGTGCTGGTTTTTCAAAGCACTTAATGCTTTGGCTTTGAAGTTCCTCACTTGACAGTTCTGCTTTAATCAGTTTGTGACAAAACAGCCAATTGGTGGTGGATGCAAAGTGCACTGATAAAGTTAATATCAGGGAACAATTTTTTGAGTGTCATGCATGTGCACGTGTATGCACACACATATCCATGTGCTAAGCATTATGGTAAATGTCTGACAAGAACTAAAAGATCAAAAAGTCAGGATACCCCATTAGCTGATATTTTTATTATTCCTACATCCTAATCTATGAAAAACAGGGTCAGAGAATAAGAAGTGGCAAAAAGAATCAAGATTTGAGGCAGTTCGATTTCTCAGCCAGCCTTGATCAATAGGCATGTACACCTGTGTCTAGTTTCAGCTCTGTGTAACCTTGCCATAACCTTGGATAAGCCATTCATCTCTCAAGTTCAGGTTCTTGGTCCAAGGAGGGAAGGGGCACAGGTTGAGTACCTCCAGTGGGACTTCCTGGCAGGCTTGTTCATCCAAGCATTCCTGTTTCAGTTTGAGTAATTGAAGCCAGTCTTTGTTTTACCGAAGGCCAAGCTTGTCCAGTGTGTCCATGCCACCAGCCAACAGCATTTGTCCATGCCATGTAACAACTGAGCAACATTCATAGGAATGGGGGGAGGAAAAGATGTCCACAGGTGTTGACAGATGTTCTGCATGGAGGAACAGGAGCTGGGGCCATCACCTGCTGTTTCTAGTGGCCTTCTCTGTCGAGTTAAAATAAATGGCAATTATTTGCAATGACAGGGGTGAAAGTAGAGGGTATTATGCCAAGCGAAATAAGTCAGTCAGAGAAAGACAATTATCATATGATCTCACTCATATGTGGAGTTCAAGAAACAAACCAGAATCATAGGGGAGTAAAGGAAAAAAATAAAACAAGATGAAGTCAAAGAGGGAGACAAACCAGAAGAGACTTTAAAAAAAAAGATTTTTATTTACTTATTTGACAAACAGAGATCACAAGTAGGCAGAGAGGCAGGAAGAGCGAGAGAGGAGGATGCAGACTCCCCAGGGAGCAGAGAGCCTGATGTGGGGCTCGATCCCAGGACCCTGAGATCATAACCTGAGTTGAAGGCAGAGGCTTTAACCCACTGAGCCAGCCAGGTACCCCTCAGAAGAGACTCTTAATCACAGTAAACAAACTGAGGGTTCTTGGAGGGGAGAGGGATGGGTGGATGGGGTAACTGGGTGATGGACATTAAGGAAGGCATGTGATACAGTGAGCACTGGGTGTTACAAAAGACTGATGAATCACTAACCTGTATGTCTGAAACTAGTATTATATGTTAATTAATTGTATTTAGATTAAAATTTTCTTTAAAAATAATTTTAAAATAAAATAAGTAACAATCCAATAATGATCAGAGTTATCCAGCAGGGAGTATCAGATCTAGAAGTCAGTTAAATTTAAGGGGCTTGCCGAAGTTTAGGAGAGTCACGCTAGGTCATTTTCCTGTGTGGGGAAGTCTTCAGGGGCAGTTCCAAAGACAAAGATTATTAATATTTCTCCTTCCCCCATTCCTCCTAGAGCCAAAGATGTTTCCTCCACTCACCCACTGGCCCTGTATGTAGGTGTTGCTTTCTCTCTACCAATCAAAAAATCAGTGAGTAACTATAACTTCACCTTTTCCAATATCCCCCTACCCCCGACCTTTGGTCTTTAATGGCCATGGGCAACAGGGACAAAGACATTTTTTAAAAACTTACAGAGATCTATTATGCTCTACTACCTTGGCCCGCATGGGCCACTGCAAAGGGATTCTGTGAACCGTGTACTCAGATGAATGGTCATTATCTTCAAAAAGGCAGGGGCAGTGATAGACACAGGAACCAAAAAAGCAAGAGTTAACGGACCATCAGAATAATGGAGTACCAACACTTTTATGTCCTTGGCTTGAATCCTCAAGGTCCAGTGTCTCAACAGAATTTTCATTTTGGTCTCATCTGCCTCACTTGTCCACCCCTGGGCCAGTTGGCAGTTATACTGAGAACCGGAAATTTTCCTTAGAAGAGAGAAAGAGTATTTGTCAGGTAAACCAAGGAAATGTCCATTATAGGAAGTTAGGCCTTTTGTCATGGTACTCCATTAGCACCCTCCTGACTGTTAAAGAAAAAAAAAATATTGTGACACCCATTAAAGAGAGTAAGGAAGATTTTAATCAAGGGATGCTACTATGATGAGATTTTATTGTATTGTATGGGAGAGAAATCTGGCTCAGCTCAGACAAATGGAGATTTACAGCTAAAGAGCATGGTGGGGATCACTGAATGTAAAATTAAGATGGAACATCAAGGGTAAGGATGAAGGGATTCTGGCTAAACCATCTGGACAGTAATATTGTTGAAGGAAGGCTAGGGTCATAAACTATTGAGATCAGGGGATAAGGAATTTTTTAAAAGACTTATTAATACATTTTAAAGAGAGGGAGCAGGGGTAGGGGTAGAGGGAGAGGGAAAGAGAATTTTAATCAGACTCTTCACTGAGCATAGAGCCTGAGGTGAGGCTTAATCTCAGGACCGTGAGATCATGACCAGAGTAGAAACCAAGAGTCAAACGTTCAACCAGCTGCACCAACCAGGTGCCCTGGGAATAAGGGATTGGATCAGATATTAAGGGTTATAGATACTGAAGCACCAGGGTGGCTTAGTTGGTTAAATCTCTGGCTTTGGCTTGGTCATGATCTGATCCCAGGATCAAGCCTGGCATTGGGCTTGCTGCTCAGTGGGGAGTCTGGTTCTCTCTCTCCCTCTGCTATTCCCCCTGCTCAGGCTCTCTCTCTGTCAAAATAAATAAATCTTAAAAAAAAAAAAAGTGGTAAGATACCAGGGGTGAGAGATAAGGAATTTGATCAGATATCAAGAGTAGGATAGAAGATTGCTGAAAAATGACCAAGCAGATTTCTTGCTAAAACTGGGCTAAGTGGGCGGAGCCTAAGGTCAAGGTAGACAGAAAGAGGACTCAAAGGAACTTGACTCGAGTCTGGTCAAGGAGAAAATCTTCATCATCCATGACCATTGTATTTTCTGCAGTCACACATTTTACTAATTCTTTTATCAGACATTCAGTGAACGAGAAACATGAACGCAGCAGCAATAATATAACAAATGTAAGCGCTCTAGAAGAGACAAAGGCAGTATGGGAATCCACCTCATCAGATTTAGAATATGCATGACTCCATGACTGAATTACTACCACTGCTTGACTGTTGAGATTAAGATGTAGTACAGAGGATCAGAGGGAAGGGAGGGAAATCTGAATGGGAGTCATCAGAAAGGGAGACAAGCCATGAGGCACCTTTAACTATAGGAAACAGACTGAGAGTTGCTGGGGGGGAGGGGAGTGGGAGACATGGAGAAACTGGGTGATAGGCATTAAGGAGGACACGTGATGTGATGAGCACCAAGGGTTATCCACAACTGATGAGTTACTAAATTCTCTGAAACCAATGATGTACTATCTAATGGCTAATTGAATTTAAATATCTAAAAAAGGCACTTCAAAAAAAAAAGATGTAGCATAACTCACAATATCCTTTGAGTGGAAGAATGTGCGGACTTTCCACACCTCTGCTGTCCAAGTCCCATGGCTAGTAGCCACATGTGGCTAATGACCACTTAAAAGGTGGCCAATTCAAATGGAGAAATGCTGTAAAAGCAGAATAAACACTGGCTTTCAAAGACATATTGTAACCAAAAGTCAGAGAGTATTGCCACCCTCACATCACAAACATCGCATGACTTCTACAGCTAATGAGAGTGGGACCCAAGATGAGAGAGGTCAACCTGAAAGTCCATGATGTCAGAAAGAACATGGAGAAGAAAGAGTCACAATCCTGGAGTGGATGGGCTGAGGACTGTCAGAATGCCTTTTTTTTTTTTTTTGGTGATTCTGTATACGGACAAGGAGAATTCACTGGAGATGACATCTGTATGCCTCACATTTTCAAGGGAAAATTATGAAAACGCATATAGACCCACAGCCATAGTTTAATTATGTTTGAAATATATTCAGAACTACTCCAGTCAGTAAATTGCATATTTTCACATTTAGCTTCTCAATTTTCTCTTCGGCACCTCCCATTCTTGAAATCCCAACACAAATCACATCTCTTGCCTAAGGACCATAAACTACCTCACTATCAAAGGCTACAGTTCATTCATTCATTTGATTCATTCAAAGCAACCTAATCTTGAGTGATGTCTTAGGCGCTCTTCTAGGGACTGGTGACACGGTGAACAAAATAGGTAAAAATCTCACTTTCATGGAGCCTCTCTGGTATTTAGGGGAAAATCTTTCCTTATCAACATGAAAATACTTTTTATGGATGTTGCTTAGAATTTCAGTTTTTTTTTTCTTGACAGTATCTCAGGTGATCATCTTTGAGGTGGTTCTCCTGAAAATATTTTTGGGGGGTACTGACTCGACTTTCTGAGTCAGACACTTTCCTAAAGACAGGGGTCAAAGGAAAAGTGACAACTGTCACTCTTGCAGTAAGAACAGGGATCACAATGCTTGAAACAGATATGCTGCTCAGCTGTCAGAAAGTCCACAAGGCTCCAAATGTGTGTGGCCAACTAACGGAACCTGTAACTCAGAGGTTATCATCCTGAGAGCAATGGGAAATCCCTCTAGTTAAGGACTCTCCTTGACGGAAGCTTGACAATGGCCTTGATTTACTTACTATGATGTTTAGGTAATTATACACATTAAGAAAAGTGCACAAGGCACTTACATTTCCATGATACCATCAAAGATATTGTTGTTTTATTAAAATGTTACATCTAGAGTTGTAACGTATAGAGTAGTTAAGTCAATCACTATGAGGTACAGGTGAGACTATTGTAACAGCCATACTTCCATAAAAAAGAAAAATTTTTTGTGGTTTCTGATCTAGGAATCAGCCAGTGAATAATTCTATATCAGTGTCCAGTTACCGGGCTAAACATGTAATCTATTTATATTTCTGAGGGTAAGCTGAATTGTGATCACTGAGCCAGCTGTATTCTAGTAACTACTCATTTACCCAACATAACAGATATAAGAAGGTAAAAGGCTTCTAAGGAGACTGGTTACTTATATTTTGAACCACATTTTGGCAGGTATAACTTGCAACTTGTGCTTAGTGGTAAGATTTCTGATATTTACTTTCTCCTTCCTTTGGCAAGTCAAGTTAGTTAAAAAGTAATTAGAGTAGAGTCCATTGTTTTTCTTAAATGCTTACAGAGATATAGAACTCTCAAGTTTCTTTACTAGACAGGATTAGATCACATTAGTGATAAAGATCAGAATGATTTACATTGCTAAAACGAGAACTTCCTGTCAGTTTGGAGAAAGCTCATTTTTATAACCAACATATTGGCTGGGCTAGAGATTAATGAGTGCTATGGGTGGGGTGATGAATGTGATATATTCAATGACCTGTGGAATTTGTTCTGTAATTTCCCCACTCCTCTGGTCAGCAGAGCGTCTTCTTCAGTACCCAGCACTGCCCATAACTGCATTCAGAAAATCACTCTCCAAAAATGGTTATTTGTTTTGCCTTTTTTATAATTTTTTAAAACATTTGATTTATTTACATGTCAGAGAGAGGGAATGAGAGCACAAGCAGGGGGAGCAGGAGAGGGAAGGGGAGAAGCAAGCAAGCTTCCTGCACAAGGGCTGAAGAAGACAGAATGGGAAGGGGACAAGAAGAATAGTGGGTTTCAGATTCTTGGGAACAGAGCCCACATCTATTTCTATGTTTATCTCACTGCTATAAACCCAGGTCACAGCAGAGTGCCTGCAGCAGAGTCATGGAAGTGCTCCAGAACTGATAACTATTGCTATTTATACTACTAACATTCCTCCACAAAGGGCCAAGTGTCATAGCTTCTCCCAGTTCCCCACACTGAACGCAATGAAGAATCAAACTATCGGGTGAAGGATGGCGAGGGGCATTTAACAGGACCCAGATCACAGGAGCCATATTGTATTGCAGGACCAGGGGTCTTACCAGTGACTAGGTATTCACTCCTCTTGAGAGGCTAGCTCCTTGGATCTCCCTCTTCAATCCTCTGAACCCATGTCTGGCATCAGAAACAAAAGTAAACATAACGTATCGCCCTTGTTTATTTTTTACTATTGTTACAGAGGAAGAGAGAGATCACAAGCAAGGGGAGCTGCAGGCAGAGGGAAGGCAGGCCCCCCACTAGAGCCTGGTATGGGATCCAATCCCAGGACCCTGGGATCATGACCTGAACCAAAGGTAGATGCTTAACTGAGTAAGCTACCCAGGCGTCCCTTATTGTCCTTCTTTAAAATTTAATGTATTCTCTCTCCCTCTCTCTTTGTCCCCACTCTGTCACTCATACTCACACAATCACAGAGTCACAGACAATAGCAAGGCATTTCCCATTCTAATTCGCTAAGGCACTGTGAGGTTAAGCTCAACAGAATCACTTTGCCAGCTGCTGCTCTACCGTGCCCTGATCCCTTCTCTATCCCCAAGCTCGATCTGTAACTCAAGTGTCATGGTGGTGGCTCTTTCTGCCCTCCCTCCACAAGGCTGTCATCAGCACACTCTTCCCCGTGGCTCCACTCTCCAGCACTGGCTGCCTTTGGTCTACGGGTATGCCCTCTCCTAGAGCTTTTCCACTCTCCCTGAGGGGAAGACAACCCTTACTTCTCCCCGGTGGCTGTCACGTGTCCGCTATATATTGTGACGATCAGCCCGATTAAGAGATTGGGAACTAAAAGACTGGCTTCTGCTTATGGATCAAACTAACTCTGGGGCTTGGGACACATGACAGCAGCACATGGTGGTAGAACTGAGATGGTTAGGGAGTTAATCTGCATTTTCACATCTGGTCAGCAGCAGAACAAAGAAGACACCCCAGATCTCCTATCTCCCAGAACAGTACTCTTCAAATAACTTACAGCACCATCCTTCTCCAGCTTTGGAAGTGGCACTTTTCCAACCCCAATGTCTTGATTCTAGGCAGCACTCCGAGAGATACTCCCTCCAGAATCACCCCTGGCTGGAAGTAGTGGTCGGCCAAGGCCTCCCAAATATCTTCCCTTCAGAGTTGCACTTGCATCAAACTCAAAACTGTGGCACGTACAGGACTTTCCTGTCGGCCTCTAGCTCTAATGACATATTGGACTTCAGAGGTGCTCTTTTATACCCACTTACCTTATAACATCAACGTGTGACTCCTCTAGAATTCTCTCCATGGTTTTTCTCCTGTACTAATTGTTATGGACTGAATTGTGTCCCCACAAAAGTCATATGAAGAATTCCTAATCTCCGGTGTGACTGCATCTGGAGATAGGGCCTACCTAGAAGGAGGTACTGAAGGCTTGGTGAGGTCACAGGAGTCCTAATCTGCTAGGACTGGTGTCCTCATAAGGGTGAAACACATGAAAGCACTCCCCCTACCTCCCCTCTGGGGGTCCACAGAGAAGAGGTCATCTGAGGGCACAGTTGAAAAGGTAGTGATCTATAGACCAACAAGAAAAGGCTCACTGGAGACCAACCTTGCTGGCACCTTGATCTGGAACTTCTGGCCTCCAGATCTGTGAGAAAATACATTTCTGACATTAAAGCTCTCCAGCCTGTGTTTGTCTGTCCCCGACGGCCTGGCTCCAACCTCAGAGAATGGGGACAGTGAGGAACACCATAGGACTCAACCTGCCACCCTGAAAGGAACCATGCCATTTGGAACTCCAGAAAGGATTCAGAGGAACTGAAATCTGCATTCCTACCTCTGGACACCCCCATATTCAGCAGGCCCCTGGATGCAAACCTGGAGCTTGACACTCAACCTGAACAAATCCCTCGACTGCTTCCTCCCCCAGAAAGATGGACAGAGTGCTAGCAGATCGGGCCTGCCATGTGGTGGTCCCTAACCATAACCTTTGGTTTGGTTCGGTTCTCAGGATTGTGACCCCAAAGGCCTTGCAGTAGGTGCCCTACAATTTGGGGACACATGGGCAATCCCAGAGGACTCAGCCTGCTGCCCAGAAGGAAACTGTGCCATTTGGAACTCCGGAAAGGATTCAGAGGAGCAGAAATCTGCATGCCTAGCTGAGGACACACCCACACAGAGCTGACTCCTGGACACAAAGCCAGAGCCAGACACTCACCCTCACCTCCACTGTCAACTCAGCCACCCTGACAGCTCTCCATGGGGTCTTCAGGTCAGTCCTGCCATGTCCCTGGTTCCTAACACTAACCCTTGGATGGGTTCTGTAATGATCTCCTCATTTCAGGTTATGTGGTGGTTCTGCAGGACATTGTCCTGGTGTGGGATCAAACACACTGAAGCATCCCGTGTGAAGTGGCAAACGTGGTAAAGAAATGACGGCTGGGGAATCTGAGTGTGGAGACAGCACGTATTTGTGCTGCTATAACAAGCTGACTGCACTTTGAAATCACCACAGAGGAAATGAATCTTCCAAACATCCATGTTAGCACGATGACACGGAAGCAGAGAGAACATCAGACTTTGGGATGGAGGCCAAGCCCTCCCAAATCCAGGTCACCCAACATGGAGAGGACACATGTTAGCAAGAGACTCGTGGGAGAATTAAATCATGGGCCCCTGTATCTCAGGTGCAGTAGAAGCAGTGGATTTGGAATTTCAGTTTTTCCACAACGTTCCACCACAAGCTGGTTAGAACTGTGCAAAAGCAGGAAGGGAAGCCCCAGTAAAGTGGACTGGGGATGCCAGAAGGGGAGGCTGGAAGGGGGCGCCTGGTGCTCAGTGCCCATTACAGACCCCACATTGCAATCCCCCACAGGAGAGACTCACCAATTTTAGGCCCCACAGGGGAAGCTGGAGGTTCATCTCCTGACTTTTTGTAGGATCTTTGCAGCTCAGCTGGTGAGAATTCTCCATCACCCTGCCTTTCTCCAAGGGACTTTTCTTCAAGCACCCTTCCCATCTTCTTCCTCCTCCATGAAATAATGTTCCTCTCCTTTGTTTCTCGCACTTGCCTGTGATGGGACCTTAGCTTGCTCAGCCCAGACTGCCATTCTCTGCTCTTCCCAATTTAAACCCATGCTGCTGGTCAAATAACTGGCAGATTGAGTTTAAGGCCAATTGAATTAATAAATTCAAGAATTTGCAAGGAACAAAATCAATATGCACAAATTAGTGGCACTCCTAGGTGCTCCGAAGGAACCATCAGAAAGAGACTGCGGAGAACGATCTCATTTACACCTGCATCCAAGACAGCAAGATACCTGGGAGGCCCCTGAACCAAGAAGGTGACAGACCTGTCCTCTGACAGCCCTGCAACAATGACGACAGACAGGGAGGGGTACACACAGAGATGGGGAGGCACTGTGCTCAGGGAAGAACCCACACTGGGAAAATACCTACTCTCCCCAAAACCGTCTACAGAGTCCTCACTCTGGCTCCCGAATTTCCGGACTCGGTGCAAGCCTGGAGTGGGTGTGGACACGGGAAGGACCCCGCAGGGCTGAGGTGGGGAGAGCACAAGCACCGAAGCAGGGGGACGCTCCCTGACTGCAGACCATCTGAGGAGCCCAAGGAACCTAATCCGCGAGCACACAAACACAGATGAGGACCTAGGAGCACCCGAGCCCAGAAAGGGGGGACCCCACAGCCCCGCGCACAGCACAGCAGGAGGCCACGTCTCCTCACACAAAACGACGGAAGCCCCAGTGTCTACACAGGGCGCCCTTCCTCTGTGGGGTCCTGAGACCACGAACCCCTTGACAGTGCACTCAGGCGGCTTCTCCTCAGCTCCTCCAGCATCTGGTCCTTAGGAGGTTGGACTGCTGCCAGTGTGGGCGCGTCCTCCACAACGGGTCCGGTCAGTGTGGATGCAGAGCCACACCCTCCTCAGCTTGTCCTGTCAGGGTGGGAGGCGCCCCACATTCTCCAGAAGTCTCCACAGTGGGTCCTGAAGAGGCGGGGCTCTGGTCCCAGCTGTGGCTGTGCAGCCTTGGCTCAGGGCGGAGCTGGGGTCTGGCGCCCTCTGCAGGCGGTGCAAGGCAGTGCAGGACTGTGGGAGCTCACCCTTCAGTGGAAGGTCCTGCTCCCTCCTGGGGTCCAGCTGATGCCATTTCATTCCGGAAATTCAAGCTGCATGGAGCCCAATACCCCCCAACTTCCCCCCAAATAGCTAAGGAACAATGAATTGGAAACAATGTGGAATTACAACAGTCCTTGACCCAAACAGTGTCACTGAACATGGCCCTGATGCAGACCCACACTCTGACCTCAACTTGGTCTCAAGCCTGGACCCTACCCTAATCCAAGACCCTAACCCTAGCCCCCAACCCAAACAATGTTCACAAGAATCAAAAGGTAGAAACTGCAAATATCCATCAATGGCAAGTGCATAAGCAAAGTGTGGTGAAGCATTTGAATTTGGGTACAGGTTCAGGTTTTAGTCAGAGTTCTAGATCAGGCTTTGGGTTTAGTGTTAGGGTGAGGGTTTAGAGTGAAGGACAAGGGAACAGAGTTATAGTTTAGGGCTTTAAGTTTATGATTTAGGCTTTAAGACTCAGGGCTTATGGGATAAAGTTCAAGGTCAAATTTGGGGTTTGACTTCATGCTGAGATTTGGGTTCAGGTTTCATGACTTGGAGGTCTGGTTTAGGGTTTGGGTTTGTGGTTCAGGGCTTGGATCCAGGGCTCAGGTACAGGCTTTGGGTTCCATTCCAGGTTTGGGATTCAGGGTTCTAGTTTGGGCTTTAAGGTCAGCGTTGGTAGGGTTTAAGGTTAGGTTTAGGGATGACACATTTTCTTCAGTTGTCATCATGGACAAAATAATTCTATCTGAAGTTTCTAAGTCAGAAATGTATTTCATCTGGGGGCGCCTGGGTGGCTCCGTGTGTTAAGCCTCTGCCTTGGGCTCAGGTCATGATCTCAGGGTCCTGGGATCGAGCCCTTCATCAGGCTCTCTGCTTGACGGGGAGCCTGCTTCCCCATCTTTCTCTCTGCCTGCCTCTCTGCCTACTTGTGATCTCTGTCTGTCAAATAAATAGAATTAGTAAAAGCTATTATATGATCTTTTACAAACCATTTCCTATCTTTGCATTCTCATGTGCCAAGAGAGACAGGGGTTATTTAAAACCCTGAAGAGAAAGCTCTGGCTTTTAAATTGCCTGTAACCTTCGTGTAATAGATTTATGATTGATAATAGATTTAGTTAAAATATAACTATTTAAAATATTTACTCTCAGTAAACGATTTCAACCTATGCTCATTTAAGTAACTTGGTGCATAATCCCTTTTCTATTAAACCATAGTGCAAGGACCAATGCCGCGTTTCTGAGAGAACCCCAAGCTATTTTTCTAGAATGGCTGTATGCTATATATGGCGTCCTGTTTTCACTCCCTTTGTGGAGCACCTACCCTGGAGGTCATGTAATAACCAATGACCAAAAAAACAAACCAAAAACCCAAACATCCAGGTCGAAGTGCCATCCCTGCCTGGAGTGGAGGAGACTGCTCAGACAGATCCCAGGCAGGCATCTCAGCCCAGGCCTGTGCTGGGGAAGCTGGTTCCTGGCTTTGGGCGCAATCTGGAAGCCAGCAAACTGACCCAAGAGTGCAGCTGGCGTTTAGGACTGATGATCTTTTCGCAGCCAGGCTGCGCGTGGACACCCGCTCAGGGAGCCAGGCTAGGAGGCTGCCCAGGGCAGGCGCTGGCAATGCAGCAGCATGCCAGGGCTTAGCCCCGCACCCCAGCATGGGCTCCGGCCTCAGAAGTGAGGGGGCGGGGCCAGCGCAGAGAAGGGTCTTTGCTAATTTCCAAAGCTGGAAGTGAGCTCTCAGAGGACTCAGGAGGGAGGGGGGCGGGGGCGGCCGGGAGAGGGGCTTTGCTAATTGCCCAGGCGGGAAGGAGGGGCGCGCAGCGCCAGTGTGCTGTGCTGCAGCCCATTTGGGACTGCAGGACCCACCATACTCGCTGCCCCTGCACTCCCATGCTCCAGCCTAGCCCCTGAGGCCGCGGTGTCCTGTTCCCGTTCCCGCCGCCTGCTGCCCCTCCCCGACCCATGGCTTCTCTGGAGGACCCTCTGCTCACAGGTAAAGTGACACCACGACACGCCCTCACCTGAAGCAGAAAACGCAGTCCAGGAGCTGGGCGCAGCCTCCCGCCAACCCCAGGGCACCAGGACCACCCCAGACGCTGCGCCACACCCTGTCCGCAGGGGGTCAGGCCGGGACAGCGCCACAGGAGGTACCCCCCCCCTGCCAGCGGGCAGGCTAGCCCCCATAGTTCTGCACCCCCACGCGCTTTTCAGAGCCTCCTGCCATTCCCAGGGCACCCAGAACCCAGAGAGTGAGGCCTTGGGTGTTCTCTAGTGACAGATTCAAGGCAATTTTTCGACTTTGGGACTCAGAGTTAACATAGTTTTCATTTGTGATTATTATTTTTGTGTGGGGGCCGTCGCTTTTCTTTTGACCTATGCTTGTTTTCACTCCCGGTTCTGAAGAAGCCCCTAAATCCTAACCCTTTGAGGACTCCGAAAGCTCTCAGAGCAGCAGTGCTGGGGGACAGTGTGGACACATGGTTTGGTTTCTCCTCTGGCCTGCTTCTGTGGCAGCCCCGCTCTGTCCTCCTCAGACTTCAGAGCAATATCTGAACAAGTGGAGAAGCAACCAGGGGGTCAGGAAGGTGGCCACCGAAGAGTGACTTCTCTGGAGGGTGGCTGAGCTAGCAAGTGAGCATGTTAGTCCAGCTCTGCCTGCATTCAGTATGGAGCTGAACAGGGGCCAGGGAAGGGGAGGAGGAGCAGAGAGCAGGGACAAAGGGACCAAAGAGGAGATTCAGATGAAGGGAAGTAATGGGGAGGAAAGAGAAGAAACTCTAGAAGACAGGTATGTAGAAAGGAAAAGGGATGAAGTGGGCATTGGGAAAGGGCACCACCAGGGAAGGAGAGAGGGGAAGAAAAGAGGGAGGAAAGAGGAAAGGGGAAAGGGAGAAGGGAGGAGTCAGCATGCCAGGGTTCCCCCTGCATCTGAAGAAGAGGTGGCTGGTCCAGCTTGTCAAACAGGGTGCTCACTCTTTGGCCCCAGTTTCTGCTCCCAGTGCTACTGGGCTTTGCAAGGAAGGCAGGCTGTCCCTTGGGACCTACTGGAGCCCACTGGAGCCCACAGGAGGGTGGGAGAGGTAAGATGCCACCAGGTCCTGTCCTGAGCTGCTCCCAGCCACCAGCCTCACCACATGGTGCAAGAGGGACCCCAGAACAAAGGACGGACACAGGCCATCATGTCTGCTGGTGGCCCTGGGCACTTAGCTCATCGCAGTGAACCACACGGCCTCCTCAACCCACGCTTTCAAAGCCTCCTTCTTCGCTTCTGGCTTTCATGTCTGTAGGAACATGAGCCAGATCTAACTCATCTCCGACAGACAATTCTGACTCACCCCGTGTCAGATTTTTATGAGTGGCTGTGATAGAGTAAGATAGCAATGCTCCAACAAACGGACTGTTTCCTCCCACTTGACCTCAACAGTCTTATACATTTTCTTAGCGAAAACATCTTGTCTCCTTCCATTAAGCTCATAACGTGGTCTAATAGTATACATGCGCCTTCCTTAGATGCGAAGCGATACAGAGGTCCTTTTTTTTTTTTAATTTTACAAGGTAAAGTCAGTGAACATATCCAACTTGACGAATACGTCTCTAAAATGTCAATCCAGGCAAAGCTTTTTCTGCCTACAGTTTCGAGCCTACGTGGTGACATTTTTAAAATGCTTTCAGTCCCTCAGTGAGGCTCTTAGAAGCTAGCCAGGGCTTACTACGTGCCAGGCACTGTGTCAGGTGTTGGAGCTAAAGGGAAGGAGAGCTTGGAGGCTGGCTGGGGAGGGACATCCATGACACAAGCACAGCTAGAAACGGAGGCCAATGCTAGAAAAGAGAGAGCAGGCTGCATGGAGAGTGTGTACCATGGGGCTTGTGAGCTCACGAATAAGTGGGAGTAACTGGAGTGGGTCGATGGGGGAGAGAAGAGGGTCTTCCCATCAATGGGAATCACCTGTGCTTGGAGGCAGGTGCCATGAGAGGTCTCCACAGGAAGAAGGAGGCAGTGTGGTTGAAGGGCAGAGAGATGGGGCAGAACAGGCATCAGTCAGTTGGAGGGGTATGAATAGACTGATGGGAGGATTATGGGTGCCTTTGGAGGACTGAGAATTTGTTAGAAGATCAGTGCAGATTTCTATGGAGACAAATGCCAGGAACTGATAGGTCTTTGAAAGGTCACTCTGGCTGCCTTTTGGCAAAGGGGTTGGTAAAAGGCACTTGCAGGTGTGAACACACCAGGTGGGAGGTGAGTGCAGGAAATCGGGTGAGGGAGCATGGGAACTTGGTCCCGGGGTATATAAGGGAGAATAGCCTTTAAGGAGTTCCACAAATTGGCACCAGCTGTGGCTTCATTACAGAGCTGGAAGGGGTGTGTCCTGGAGGTTACAGAAATTACATGAGAAAGGGAAGTCTTTTTAGATCTCTTTTTCAACTAGAGGAACTCTCACCTTATTGATAGAATTCCAGAGTGGGAACCAATGATATGAGGACATCTTTGAAATGTCTGAATATATTCTTCGACATCTTTGAAAGTGACGAGGAGACCTTGGCCTTAGGAGGCCTTGGCCCTCTTTGTAGCCAGAAAGATTTCACGTACAGATTTGAGTTCTCCATTTTAAACTCAAGGAGTCAGTCCTTCCAAAGGACACCTCCTATCATTTTACCCTCTCATCATACCTCACGTGCTGGCATCTCCAAGACCCTCTGTTCCAGGTTGAGAGTATCCACTTTGGCCAGGCTGGTCTTGCCAAGAACACCACCACAGGAAATCTAGAGCCTATAATGCTATTAATAACATCATCTAGGACTGTGTTTGCTGCCCTCATAGCCTCTTCCCACCATGACTCACTGAAGCTTTTAACACATTGTATCCATTAAGCTATAGTTCCCAAAGGTCATCTTCTCTAGTGCCATTAATTTTTAGGGGACCAGGCAAACCTTAAACTTGTCCCCCCTAATTGGACCCTTGTTCCCCCACAATCTATTTGAAAGCCTTTCACCATGATTCTTGAATGAGATCTGAGACCACTGCTGGTACCTAACACTTCTTGGCACCTTGTCTGTTAGGTTCTTGGAAGAGGAGATGGCTATGGAGGTGAGTGGGAATGGGAGTGGGAGGATTTCTCCCTTCACTTTGCTTTTTGTGTTTTCAAATAATGGGTTTTGAGGGGGCGGGAAAGTTTAACCAGACCATTTATTTTCCATCTCCCATCGATAAAAAGTTTACCACTCCCCACTGGAAGAATTTATATCTTTCCTTTGAATCTACAGGAAAATCTCCCAAACCCAGACCACCACCATGTGGATTCAGCCATCTTCTGATTCACCTCCAGATTGTCTCCTCCTAACTGCTCAAGCCACAGGTTAAGGGCGAAATGTTCAATGCCCAAGCAATTAAGTGGGGAACACGTTTATCTAAGCAATTGCATGCAGCTCTCTATCTGCATACAGGGGGTCTCTCCCAAGCCTTTCCAACCTCAGCAAAAGAAGACAAAGCCCCAGCAGTCTGGGGTATATATCATTCATTCATTCCTGTGTTCAACACTCATGGCGGATCCCCACCAAGACAGTGGGAGAGCAAGGACTGGAGAAATCCTGGAAGCTGAAGTCTGAGGAGGATTTCAAATTCAAGTCAGAGATGAAAGAAACATCTGGACTTGGTCCTCAGGTACATGCAGTATTCTGAACTGAGGCTAGAACCAGAGACCATTCTAATGAAAGGCCTCTACAGGTGGGCTCTCACAGGAGGGCCCCAACTCAGTTTCGTGTATATTCATTCATGAAATAGCTCTTTGGGTCAACATGCAGAAGAAAACCATTTCAGAAAACTGACAATGAGGAGAGGAAAGGGAAGTCAAAAGGCTTGTGAATGGGGAGAGAGGAGGAGCCAGGGCAGAAAACCAAGAATCCCTCCCTGCCCTCCTTGCTGCCAGGGAGGTCTGAGGGACTAGTTTCCACCTGGGATCCCAAGTCCAGAACAAAAGCAGCGGGGCCACGGCGGGGGGAGGGAAGGGGGTCCTCAGCACGGGCGCATGGGGCTGCGGAAAGATGGGGGCTAGCGTGCCTGCTGGCGGGGGGCACCGCGCAAGGCGCTGTCCCCAGCCCGACCCCATGAGGACCCGGGTTTGGCGCAGGGTCCGGGGTGGTCCCGGTGCCCTGGGGTTCCGGGAGGCTGGGCCTCCACAACCTCCCTCTCCGCCCCCAGGTCGGGTCCGCGCTTTCTGCTCCAGGTGAGGGCGCGGCGCGGTGTCACTTTACCCCTGTGCAGAGGGTGGTCCGGAGAAGCCTTGGGGCAGGGAGGGGCAGCAGGCAGCAGGAGCGGGACAGCGGAGCCTCACCTGGGAGCGTACGGGCGGCGAGTCCGGTGGGTCCTGCAGTCCCGACTGGGCCGCAGCACAGCACCGCGGCGCTGCCCGCCCCTCCTCCGCCAGCCCCTCCACCTCCTCCCAGACTCTCAGCCACATCCTCTGTGAGCTCACTTCCAGCTTCGGCAATTAGCAAAGCGCCTTCTCCCCGCCGCCCTCCACCCGCCCCCGCCCCCCTCCCTCCTGAGTCCTCCGCGAGCTCCCTTTTCGCTTTGGCAATTAGCAAAGCCCCTTCTCTGCCCCGCCCCCGCCCCCTCCCTCCTGAGGCCCCGCCCTGGCTGGGGCGCGGGGGAAGCCCGGGGGCTGCAAGCTTGACCAGCGCTGGCGCTGGGCAGCCTCCTAGCCTGGCTCCTTGAGCGGGTGTCCACCCGCGGCCTGGCTGCAAAAAGATCATCAGTCCTGTTAACCCTGGCTGCACTCTCCCGTCAGTTTGCTGGCTTCCTGATTGCGCCCAAAGCCATGAACCAGCTTCCCCAGCACAGGCCTGGGCTGAGATGCCTGCCCAGGATCTGTTTGAGCAGTCTACTCATCTCCAGGCAGGGATGGCACTTCCACATGGATGTTTGGGTTTTTTTATTGTTTTTTGGTCATTGGTTATTATTACATGACCTCCAGGGTAGGTGCTCCACAAAGGGAGTGAAAACAGGATGCATGATATACCCCTCACCTCCCATGCTGTCTTTCTCTTAAATAATAAGCACTGCTGAACTATCTTAGATTCTGTACCTTCTCTCCAGCCATGAACCTATCACTGTCTTTAACTCTTGAAAACTTCATTAGACAAATTAATGTGGTGAAGGAAGCAATATGAGAAAGCCTATTAATCTGATGAGCATGGAACTGAACAAACCCTATAGATACTTTCCCTTTGATTTCTAGCCTATCAATACCTACAGTGAGTCACATACACTCAAGATTATTGTTTTTATTGTATACTTCATATATTCATTGATTTTGGACTCGTTATCATTTCGTTGAAGTGTTAAACTATGGTAATAAACAAACTTTTAATTAACTTTTCCTCCTATGATACAAATATAACTTGCACTTGAGCTTTAGCTAATTTTATGTTCTAAAATTGCCAAAACAAAATGATCAAGGTTTCTAGATTATTTACTGTATTTTCTACTATATAATATTGTTCTATCTCTTCTGTATAAAGAAAATGAATGCTTGGGGCTCTTGGGTGGCTCAGTGTGTTAAAGCCTCTGCCTTCTGCTCAGGTCATGATCCCAGAGTCCTGGGATAGAGCCCCACATCAGGCTCTCTGCTCAGCAGGGACCCTGCTTCCCTTCCTTTCTCTCTGCCTGCCTCTCTGTCTACTTGTGATCTCTGTCTGTCAAATAAATAAATAAAATCTTTAAAAAAAAGAAAATGAATGCTTGATAACTAAATGAATGCTTTACTGAACAAATTAAATATGGCAATGGCATTTTATTTTATCATGCTTCACATATTAAACAATAATATTATATCACTAGTCTACAAATAATCTACTTGCATAGTCATTTGGAAGCTTTTAGCAAAGCTAAAAGGAGGAAGCTTCCTCCTGATTGTAGTATAAAAGCCACAGAAATATACAGAAGACTCCTAGGATAGAAAGTGAAATCCAGTTATCCGTGATGCCTTGAGGAGGACCTGACCTATGTATGTCCTGGGATGCACTAGTAACTGTTACATGTGATAGGATTATATTTAATATATACAGTTTCATTTACTTCACAAAGGACATATAAATTTGAGAATAAAATATTTGATGAATCTATAAAGTCTATATCTATTTGTAACTAATGTGGTAGAAGTAAGATGTTAATTTGAAAAAAAATTCATTGAACACATTCAATTGTTTTTATATATATAAACAGCATTATTTATTTATGTAAATAAATGCATTGTCAGTAAAATCCATTTACTTATCAATCATAAGGGTAATTTTAAGTACTAAGAATAAGAAATATGTGAAAAGATAAGTGTTCAAGAGTGCAGTTTGTGGTAATTAATACAATATGATAGGCTCATAAAAATGATATATTACTTGAACTTAAAAGCTTCTATAATTAAGCGATGACCACTTGAAATTTGTAATTAGTCTTGCTGCAGTTTTTCCTTGCACTTATTGCCCTTCCCCAGAAGTTCATTAAGAATTTCTGTGAATGTCCTTATGTTTAATCTCATTCATAGATTCCACTGCTGCTCACAAAACAAAGCCAAAAAGAGAGGTAACTCTATGTGGCACTCCATCCACAAGCAATACATTCATAAATAATTAAAAAGCTCTCTACTTCATTTGTTACCCATTCAGCTGATAATTTAAATGAGTAACTGAGGCCATTTTATCAGCACTTTTAATAGAATGCGACTCAGAAACTTCACAGTGTTATTTAAGAAGAAATGCTCACGTGTTAAGGTTTTTATTTTTTTAAATCAACAAAATAATTTTCAAATATTAAAAGCAAATGTCTCCTTTTCCTCCAAGTTTCCTTGCTATGTCAAAGTTACAAATAAATACATTAAAATCGTATTTTGAGTAGTAGATAAAAACAAAAGTTTTGAAACTGTGGGTTGAGTGTCTGGGTTAACTTGTATAAATATCTGAACTCAATGTATTTAGACTTTATTAGATTTTTTTTTTAGACTATTTAAAAATACATGCTGAGATAATGACAACATTATTTTATTCATTTTAATAAATAAATTATTTTATTTAATTATGTTTAGATATTTATTTATTAAATTAATGATTTAATATTTAATAATCTAAATTTGAAATATTTTAAATTCTAAAAATATTTATTTAATTAAATTGATATATTTAATATAAATATTTAATAAATTATTTAATCATTATTATAATTATGCAATACATTATGTATTGTGTAATAATTGCATTTTAATAAATAAATAAATGTATTATTTACATTATTTTATTATATTTTATTTAGTTGACAAAGAGAGGGAGAACGCAAACAAAGGGAGCTGCAGGCAAAAGGAGAGGGAGAAGTAGGCTCCCAGCTGAGCAGAAAGTTCAACCTGGGGTTCCATCCCACGACCCTGGGATCACCACCTGAGTCGAAGGCAGATGCTTAAGTGACTGAGCCATCCAGATGCCCAAGGCTTTGTATTCTTCGCTTCTAAATATTGATGCTCCTTCATCTCTGGAGTTAGTAAATTGATGTTGAGAATTCATATCAAAGAATTGATAGTAGCTGTTAAACAGAAACATGTAATTTAGGGGGAAAAAAAGAACAGAAGGAAGAGAAAGGCCAAAAGTCAAAAGCACATTAATATAAAATTTAATTAGATAAAAAAGCTGATATTCCTGAAGGGGGCTAATAAAAGAGCTGCAAAGAGCTGATAGGATTAGGAAAATTGTCCACTCCTGGTCATTTCATAATTTTAGACTATTCCTTATTAATAAATATACTTAGTTCCAGAAACACAAGCACATAGGAACATTTCCACCAAGTTTCCTCTAACAGCATTTACAAATTAGACGTTCAAACAATGCAGTTCATTACATGTTGCATCTGTATCTTAAAGTTTAAACACTTTCTGTGACACATTTTCTAACAATTAAAATTAATATATATATATATATATATACCTTATCCCTAAATGGAAAAAAAAAAAAATATATATATATATATACATAGAAACCTTATTCCTAAATGAAACCTTTCTTTGTTTATTAGCTTAAATAGGTAAATTAGCAACAACAACAACAACAAACAGCTAATATTATAAAGGTAGGAACAATTTACCTTTTCATTTATTGCTATTTTCTAAAAATTCCTATTTTATTTTTTTCTCAAGTCTGTCATAATAATTTTCTAAATCTCCTGCCTTATTCAATTTTTTTCTTTTAGTGGAAATCTCTATTTCATATTTATTTTCTCTTCCTCCACTCTTTGCTCTAATAATTCAATGTATTATTAGATTTTCTGTTTTTCTCTTTATCCAGATATATCTTTTCTTTCTTTCTTTCTTTTTTAAATAATTTGATTTGCTGGCATTTTACATCAGTACATGCTTTCTTATGGATGTTAGAAATGTCTGTGGAACTACTAGAAGAATAAACTTTTTTACCTTTAAGAAGTTTACAGTCTAGAGTGCCTGGGTGGCTCAGTTGGTTAAGTGTCTTCCTTCAGCTTAGGTCATGATGCCAGGGTACTAGGATCCAGTCCTGCATCAGCTGCCTGCTCAGCAAGGAGTCTGGTTCTTCCTCTCCCTCTGCCCCTCCCTCTCTCTCTCTAATAAATAAATAAAATCTTTTAAAAAAAGACTTACTGAAATCTGAGACTGAATTACTAAATTCAGTCTTAATAGAAGACAGCTAAACAAAGCAATGATCACAACTGGAAAATTTAGCGAGATCATGATTTAACATTTTTGGTTGACACAGGACCTCTTTCAGTAACAACTTTCCCTAAATATCAATTTCTTTGTAAGGCAAAAAATTTTGACAAGAAATCCAGATCCTTCTGATCGTTTTCATATCAATTTAATGTGACATCCTCAGAGTATATAATCAAATATGTAATTATTCTATCTGTTGCCTTGTATATTGCCTGTATCTTTTTCAGACTCAAAGTTCCATTGAGGTAGAGTTTTTTTTTTTTAAAGCAGAGATTTTTAAAGTGTTTGATATATACAAGATGCTTAATAAGTTTTTAAAAAACCTATGTATTACAGAAGCCTTAAACAGGCTTTAAAAAAAGAAGGTGATATTAGTGGTCATATCAAACAATTTTCAGGTTTCAGTCATGTAAATAACTACATTTCTCAGAGACAGAGAAACATACAAATGATCTGGGTCCAGTAGGATAATGCTAGCATGTGTTGTAAATTCTTTTATATGACCTTATTCTTGCAAGAATTGGTTATGTGGCAGAAAAAAAGGTATCACTATCTTATACTTTATTATTTAAAGAGATTTATGGAAGTCTTAATTTCTTACACTACCCCTTTGTTTCAGTGGACCCAATTTCCGTGGTAATGGTGAGAGGAAAGTAGGCAATTTAGGCAGCAGCAAAAATCTCCTACAAGGCACTATAAAATAAGGCTTGTTCTAGATCATGGGTCTGTCCAAAGGGGAATGTTAAGGGGTAGAATGGATGATGGATGCATTGTGGACTTATAACTTTAAGATTAATACTGTTATGCCCCAATAATGGGTCTATGATTAAAGGAGCGAGACTGATGTAAAGCAAAGGTCAAGCAAAGCTTTATTTCATGCCAAGCATCAAGAATCTAACCGAACGTTTGGGGCCACACCTCTTATGAGAGAAGGCAACCCTTTGCTGTTTCACAGTCTAGCTTTTAAGGGCAAAGGCCATGCAGTCAGGCCTGGCCACGCACAGGTGACCAATGAGATTTTAACACACACAGGAAACTCCACAGTGAGGCTAGGTGACCAATTGAGGTTCAATTTACCCTAGTATAGACATTTGACCCAGCCTATTACACCTTGATTAGGATTAGTGCCAAAAAGGTTCCCAAAGAGCAGAGGAGTGGGGCATACTCATTAGTATCTAGGGAGACAATATGCAAACACCGCCCCACCCCTTCTGCTCATTGATGTCTCCACCTGGCCTGACCCACCCTTGTATATGGGCTTTGTTACCTGGAGCTGATTTCCAGGACTTGTTTTTAAGTGAATCCCCTGGGGGAAGGGGAGCAAGGACAGTTTAAGGGTTAACCTCAATGAAAGCCTCTTGCTAAAATATAAAAATATAAAATAGGTCCTTACATTACAACAACTCAGTAGGGAAAGTCCCAGTGTGGTGATAAAAGAAGTGAGGTAACTTGCATTGCACATTTTTTTTTAAAAAGTGTAAGTTGTATTATTCCGTGCCATGACATCATACTTTATCTTCATCTCTGTCTACTAGTTTAAAACTAGTTAAACAAATTCAACAATTTTTTAAAAAATATTTTATTTATTTATTTAAGAGCAAAAGCCAGAGAGAGAGAGAGAGAGAGCATGAGCAATATGGGGCTCGATCCCAGGACTCTTGAGATCCTGATCTGAACCAAAGGCAGACACTTAACTGACTAAGCAAATGAGACTCCCACAAACTCAACAATTTTATAAAATTTTTATTTGTTGGGGTGCCTGGCTGGAACAGTCAGTAAAATATATAAATCTTGATCGTGGGGTTGTACGTTTGAAATCCACCTTGGGTGTAGAGGTTTTATTTAAAAATAAAATCTTTAAAAAAAATTTTTTCATTTTTTTATTTAAGCCCTTGTATGGCAGTGTTGATCACTATATTGTACACCTGAAACTAATATTAACCTTATTTTAACTAACTGGAATTTAAATAAAAACTTTAAAAATAAAATAAAAATAATAATCATAAAAATAAAAAAGAGGAAAAATTATTTGGCAGGCAATTTTCTTAATTGCATTATTATTTATTATTATCATAGTCTGTGTGTGTCGGTGGGAAGTGGCTGGTATTACAGTGAGTTCCATATCTGTGTTACACTGAGTTCCATGTCTGTAGTCAGTCTTTTTTTTCTTTTAGTTTATTTTCAGGGATCCAAAATTCATTGTTTATGCACCACACCCAGTGCTTCATGTAATAAATTCCCTCCTTAATACCCACCACTGGGCTCACCCAACCACCTGCCACCCTCCTCTTCAAAACCCTCAGTTTGTTTCTCAGAGTCCACAGTCTCTCATGGTTTGTCTCTCCCTCCGATTTCCCCCAGCACACTTCTCTCCATCTCCCAGTGTCCTCCACGTTATTCCTTATGTATTGAGTCTTATAAAAACTTTTATTTCTTTCCCTATTCTGCTTTGCATATGCTTACCTTAGATGTTAAAATGTTATAAACCTCTCCTGCCTGGTCCATTTTCTCTCTCTTCTCTCATGATTTCTCATGCTCTCCCTGCCAACCCCACATGCCTTACAATATCTGGATATGACTAATTTCTTCCTGAGCTACTTTATTCTACTCTGCCATATGGTTGCCCTTCCCTCTTCTGTACCATAACTTCTATCCCCTGCATTTGTGCTTTAACAATACCTAATTCTTTTCACTGCATCTGTATCTTTGAGGTCAATACTCAGTAGTGCAATCGCTGGGTCATAGGCTAGCTCTATTTTACTGGAAAGAAGGGCCATATGCACCCCAGTGTTCATAGCAGCAATGTCCACTATAGCCATTCTGTTGAAAGAGCCAAGATCCCCTTCAACAGACAAACGGATAAAGAAGATGTGATCTATGGATACAATGGAATATCACTCAGCCATCAGAAAGGATGAATACCCAACTTTTGCATCAACATGGATGGGAATGTAGGAGATTATGTTAAGTGAAATAAGTCAAGCAGTGAAAGTCAATCATCATATGGTTTCACTTATTTGTGGAACCTAAGGAATAGCATGGAGGACATTAGGAGAAGGAAAGGAAAAATGAAGTGGGGGGATTGGAAGGGGAAATGAAACATGAAAAACTATGGACTCCAAGAAACAAACTGAGGGTTTTAAAGATGAGAAGGATGTGGGGATGGGTGAGACTGGTGATGGGTATTAAGGAGTGCACATATTGCATGGGGCACTGGGTGTTTTACACAAACAATGAATCATGGAACACTACTTCAAAAACTAATGATGTATTGTATGGTAACTAACATAACATAATTAAAAAGAAAAGGAGGGGGACAATACCTAACACTCAATCTTGCCTAGTTTCTTGTTTACCTCCTTTTAAGAGTAAGCTCATTAGTGTTTTTTGTTTGTTTGGTTTTTTTTTGTCTCAACTAAAAGAATAAAAATAATACACATTATTTTGAAAACTTTTTGAACAGTGTACAAACGTTAGTCAAGTCCACAATGTCTCATCTCTTCTTCCTCCTAACATGGCTAAGATGAAAACCCTTTATCTGGGAAAAGATCATTCTCCTGCCACCTTGTGTAAGATTTTGGCTTTAGCTTAGATTATCCTTTCTTTCCTTTTCTGAAAATAAGTTGAAAATATTAATAGCCTCAGTTTCTTCTTCCAAAATATGACTGCTTCTTTACCAAGTGCAAAAGCAACCCATTTTGACCATAGTAAACAGCTTGGACCTACTTTTTTTGGCTCACTGTTTTAGTGAGACAAGTGGAGTGAAGATGACACACCATTTCCAAATGTATTAATAATTGGTAGACCATACTTCTAAATTGAAGATTTGTTGCCATTAAACTATGACCAGACTCGCTATAATTACAGAGGTAAATTCTTTATATTTACTATATTTGAAATTACCATATAATACCAAAATAAAATTATGATTATGTGAAGAGTCTGTAATATTAAGAAGATGACTTTGAAATGATTGCTTATCTAAATGAAATTTCCCATTTTATAATCTTGTATAAGCTTCCGTTGTCATTTCCTATTTAAAATCTATTAGAAGGCACTCTTATTTTCCCTTAAGTGGGAAGTCAAATGTGGAACAAATTCATCCCAAAGGAACTGATTCTATATTCCACTGAAGACCAGGTGGCTTCCATGTGGCATTTTGCCTCTTGCATATTGTTCATCTCCTACAACAAATGGGGGTATGCTCTTTAGTAAACTAATTCAACTCAATTAGAGGCATTGTCTTCAAGGGATAACATCATAGAGACTAGAATCAGAATCATACTTTTGGGAAAATTGGGCCCAGGATTTTTGTTTTGTTTTGTTTTAAGATTTTATTTATTTATTTGACAGGCAGAGACCACAAGTAGGCAAAGAGGCAGGGGGGGGGGCGAAGCAGGCTCCCTGCTGAACAGAGAGCCTGATGCAGAGCTTGATCCCAGGATCCTGAGATCATGGCCTGAGCCGAAGCAGAGGCTTAACCCACTGAGCTACCCAGGGGCCCCTGGGCCCAGGTTTTGATGGCTTCTTTCCTCAATCTTATAAAACCTATTTGAACTCTACTGGATGCCAGAACTGCTTAAAAATATTTGGTCCCTTGTAATTTTAACCTTCCAGTATTCAATGCACCTGATCCATGTAATATCCTATAGTATTTTTGTCAAATGAAGACTCTCAAAGTGTGTTTCTTGGGAGACACTTTTCAATTGGTTGCTTACATTTCTGCATTTATTATTTGTTCTAGGCCATCCTTTGAAGATGGTTGTATTGAATAGACTTGGAAGACAGAAATAGTATCTTTTTTTTTAACTTAACCTGTTGTGTTTGCAAATATTATCTGCCTCTGTTTTGATTCTTCTTGTGGGAACTGAGGCTCAGAACTGATATATAACTCCCACCCCTACACACACACACACACACACACACACAAATACACACACACACACAAATACTGTTAATATTCTGGCTACCTCTATTGCTGTGAATAATAAACTATATTATTTCTGAACCATGAGTCTGCGTCTTCTATCAACACCCAAGAAACTACGGCAGACTCATACACCAGCTTTCAAATAAGGGAAAATAATCTCAGATGCTTTATATTTTTTGATAGTGTTACCTACTTCTGAACATATGACTGAACACATATAAAGCTGGAGCCCTTTCCATTTAGAGCTTCTTCTGTGGAAGAACTATGCATTCACTAGTAAACAAAAGTAGATTCATCTTTTTTTTTTTTTCCTCCTGACACCATTTCCTCTCTCACACTGTTGCTCAAATTGGATGGAGTCTAAGGTCCTTTGAGGAAATTTTTGTTTAATGACTCATAATAAAATAGGAAGAGTCTAAAGTGCTAAAAATACTTCTAGATAAAAGGTATAAGATAATGCCAGTAAGGATAGTAATTTTATCTAACAACTGCCTGTTCACCCCTTTTTTGTTCATTAACTAATCTCCAAATTCCTGACTAAATCCCTTTTGTAAGCCAGAATGTGAGCTAAAAACTGGGATTTTAAAAAATTTTCATTTGAAATCCAGTTAGTTAACATATATGGTTGTATTAGTTTCATGTGTACAATATAACATATAGCACTCAGTGCTCATCATGACAAGTGCTCTAATTAACCCCCATCACTTATTTAATCCATCACTCCTTTCAGATCCCGTCAAGTAACCATCAGTTTGTTCTCTGTAATGAAATGTCTGTTTCTTGCTTTGTTTCTCTTTCTATGTCTTATTATTTCCCCTTTGCTTGTTTGTTTTGTTTCTTTTATTCCATATATGAGTAAAGGTATTTGTCTTTCTCTGACTGACTTATTTCACTTTTAGCATTATACTGTCTAGTTCCAACCATGTTATTGCAAATGGCAAGATTTCAGTCTTTTTTATGGCAGAATAATATTCCATTGTATATACATACCACTTATTCTTTATTTATTCATCAATTGATGGATACTTGGGCGCTTTCCATATCTTAGCTTTATAAATAATGCTGCTATAAACATAGGGGTGCTAGAATCCCTTTGAATAAGTTTTCTTATATTCATTGGGTAAATACACACCAACAGGATTGTTGGATCACAAAGGACTTCTATTTTTAAATTTTATGGAAATTCCATACTGTTTTCAAATATGGCTGTATCAGTTTGCATCACCACCAACAGTTCACAATTGTTACTTTTTTTTTAAGATTTTATTCATTTGACAGAGAGAGATCACAAGTAGAGAGAGAGAGAGGAGGGAGCAGGCTCCATGCCTGGCAGAGAGCCCGATGTGGGACTTGATCCCAGGACCCTGAGATCATGGCCTGAGCTGAAGGCAGAGGCTTAACCCACTGAGCCACCCAGGCAGCCCCCACAAGTGTTACTTTTTCACATCCTCTCCAACACCTTTTGTTTCTTGTAGTGTTGATTTTAGCCATTCTGACAGGTGTGAGGTGGTATCTCTTTCTAGTTTTGCTTTGCAATTTCCTGATGATACATGATGATGGACATCTTTTCATGTATCTACTGAACATTTGAATGTGTGCTTTGGGGAAACACTTGTTCATGTCTTCTATCCATGGTTTTATTGGATTATTTGTTTTTGGATGTTGACTAAAAACTGGATATTAAGTAACACACAAGACAGGTTTCTTGAGCTTAAATTTTATTTGCATGAGTATCATTAACAGGAAAAAATATGCATATGTGTATGTACAAGTGTGTTTATGTATACATCTATCTATCTATCCTCTATCCCATGTCTTCTAATTGTGGTAAATCCTGTAAGGTGGGGAATGGGATAGTCTGAAGAAATATGCTTCTGGATATGCTGGGTAAGCAAATTTAATTGCACTCAGATGCATTGGATATAAGTGAATCACTCAAATGAGTTATTTAATATTATATAGAAACAAATTAAAAGTTTATGTAGTTGAAAATAATAGGTAGTTAAAATAATTTTTTTGTTTGTTGTTTTTGTGTCTTTTTTTGTTTATATATACTATGGTGTGAATGTTTATGTCTCCCAAAATCATATTATGGAATCTAACTCTGGAAGTGATAGTATTAAAACTTAGGGGCCTTTGGGAGGTGATTAGGTCATAAGTGGGATTACAGTCCTTTTAAAGGAGACCCCAGAGAGTTCTCTTGATTCATTCATCATGTACGTTTACAGTGAGAAGATAGCCATCTATGAGGAAGTGGGCTCTCCCTGGATCTGCCCATTCCTTAATCTTGAACTTCTCCGTTCTAGAACTGTGAGAAATAAATTCCTGTTCTTTATAAGCTATTAAGTCTATATCATGTCCGTTATAGCAGCCTGCATGCAGAAGGACACTATGACCTAAAATGAGAGCAATAAATATAAAGTTTCAGTAAAGTCAGTTGGTACAATGTTTTTTTTTTTTTACTTAGAGAAGACATGCTGCTTCATGTTAAACCTTGATATTGTATATGTTTCTTGAAGGGCCACTTCTTACTCCTTTGTGTGTTTTCCACAAAGTCCAGGATGATGCCTTACATAAAGGTAATATTTTATAAATACTGTTGGAAATATATACTTCTCTAAAATCTTATTTTGCCTACAGATTACTTGGATCCACTTTGCCTTGTGTAGAATATTTGAAATATATTAAGTACAGAATGTCTCTCTAAATAACATTTAGAATCATCATTAGTTTATGACTCCTGACTCATTTGTTTATGCAGTGATACTTACTTCAAGAACACTGAAATTTGTAATATAATTTGGAATTAATCACCAAGCTAGTTTATTTTAACTTATGAAAAAATAATTTCTCATGTTGGTTTAATTCTGCTCTTATGTTATGGTCATGACATTTTCATTAAAATAAAGTAGAAAATAGAAGTAAATAATTAATGAAAAATAAAAAATAATAAATAAAAAATAAAAGCAAATCTCTTGTGAAATGTTAAACTTTTCTTACTTATTTTGTTTTGCTTTTCCTCTACCATGCTGGCAAAGCTGTATGTTGCAGATAAGTATAATTTTCTAGGTGGTAGGTTTGTTACTTTTACTAAAATTTTCAAAATATAAAGAGTTGAATAGTCATGGATTGTTTATTAAACTCCTTATCTACACCTATAAAAATAAAACAATGATGGTGACCTGGGTATTTCTAAAATTGTATTCTGTTTTTCCATATTATGGTTTACAATGTAATTAATAAAGATTCTGCATATATTAACATCCATCCCCTTCTATCTCATCTGTATGTCCATACAGAGCATGTATGATTTCTATTCATTTCTATGTTGTGGTGAAGAGATTGTCTGAAGTAGCCTATATTTATGCAGGTAGATCTTAAGCTACGGTGCTCTTGTTTATTTGCTTGTTCGTGATCAGTATGTCTGAAAGATGATAACTATTGCATCAGGTGTGACGATTAAAAAATATTATTGGTGCCTGATACACTGTGATGAAATAGGTAAGTCAATTCATAATTTGTTAATTAAATTAGAAAAGAAATTCCTTTGGATTTGTTCTTTATTAAAGTTTTTTTTTAACGAATTCCTTGGGATGTTTTTTGTGTAATATATATCACATGCCTCAACCTTTAAATTTGAATGTAGAAAAGAGTTATCAGAATGAGCCTAGAAAATATTGTTATGGGGGCGCCTGGGTGGCTCAGTGGGTTAAGCCGCTGCCTTTGGCTCAGGTCATAATCTCAGAGTCCTGGGATCGAGTCCCACATTGGGCTCCCTGCTCAGCAGGGTGCCTGCTTCCTCCTCTCTTTCTGCCTGCCTCTCTGCCTACTTGTGATCTCTCTCTGTCAAATAAATAAATAAAATCTTAAAAAAAAAGAAAACATTGTTTTGAAATATTTTTGTTCTGTTATATTATGTTAACTTAGGAAATAATGGTAGTTATTTTTATTAGCATTTCCTACTTTCCACATGCCCTTACAGATGAGATATCATGTTTTTCCTACTCTTTTTATCGTGGTTGTTATATTCTTCATGATCAATAACAATCAATAAAAATTCATAACATTAATTTTCTTTGGGAAAGTGATATTTTAGCAAGAATCCATGACCAAAAATTTTAGCTGTTGTTCTTCCAGGAGATGAGACTATCAATGTTCCCGAAATTTCAAGAAATAGAACTTATTAATTGTGTTGGTTGATGTTTATTGTCTCTGAACTTAGAGGTGCATAATTCAATTTAAAATTTATTTTGGGGGCGCCTGGGTGGCTCAGTGGGTTAAAGCCTCTGCCTTTGGCTCAGGTCATGATCCCAGGGTCCTGGGATCGAGCCCCGCATCGGGCTCTCTGCCTAGCAGGGAGCCTGCTTCCTCTTCCCTCTCTCTCTGCCTGCCTCTCTGCCTACTTGTGATCTCTATCTGTCAAATAAAATAAATAAAATCTTAAAAAAACCGGAGTGGACCTTATGGGGGTGCTTATCTGAAATTGAGGGACATTATAAAAAAATAAAAAATAAAATTTATTTTGAATTGAAAACAAGATCTTACTGAAGTTTAGGCATCCCACTTTATATCAGGCCTCCAGTACATTCTAATTTATTTATAGAAAATATCATAAACATGAATGACACTTTTCCTATTGCATTTATATGAAACTGCAATGACTCAAAGATGTCAGATTTGAAAAGCACTACCTTTCTATAATTTCTGTTTCCTAGGAGGAATGGATATACCATTTTAGCTCAATTATCCAACAGTATTCAAAACCACCATGAATTTTAAAACATAGTTATTACACCCTAAAAATCAAGTATGAAAATGTATAAACAACCAAATCTCTATCTGTAAATGAAATACTCCCACACAGACGGGTTTTAAAACTTTCTAACTCAAGGAATTTGATAGCACAGACTCAGGGTAGTAGTTTCAGTGCCTACAGTATACTTTCAGGGAGAGAGTAATGTAAGCTCTGAGTCACTTTCTGCCCAGAGATGACCTAATAGTGGTTCTGGCATTGTTTGTTTGTTTTTGAAAATACGTTCCTGGGCGTCATTCAGAAAATGCAGAGTTTGGCATCTATATAAATTAAGGATGATCTTTTTGAACTTTTGTCTTTCATTACATCAAATTACCATAATTGGACAGAAATTCCACTAAATTAAGCATTGTTAGGAAATGTGTAAATTGGAGCTACTCAAATTAGTTGCTCTTTGAACTATGTGCTGTTGGTTCAGGATTAGATAAGGATTTTGAAGGCAAACCTAAATCATTGCTTCCTTTTTTGAGAGATTCTCAGCATATTTTCTTAAAATTAGCTGAAATAAACAATGTGTTTAGTCGCAAAGTGATTTGCATTTTTGCACAAACTCCCTATCTCCTTGAGAATTATAACAGATATTTCATGAAACATCATTGATCTTTACTTTGTTACACTGCTGTAAAGTACATTCAGAGTTGCCAGTTAAAGGTGTTAGTGTTGAGATGAAATGTCATGCATTTTTCTTCACTTCCATGCAAATGAACACAGTAATTTATTAAGACACAATGAAGAAAAAAAAATTGACAATGAGTTCCAGATTTTAAAAATCACTTGCCATTCAATCCAAATTGTGAGTTTGATCGGTTACCAAACACTTTATAATGCACCCCCGGTAATTTTACAGAGATTACTTTTTTCTTACCAATTCTTGATTATTCTGTCTTGCAATGCAGAGAAAGCTAACTAATTTAAAATAAACTTCCGTTAATTTTGATTGTTATAAACTTAAAATTGACTAATTTCCATATACAGAGTTTAAAATGTTCACAATTTACATTAAATATATATTCTGTGTATACCTTGGAAAAATTATACTGAAAATTGAAATTAAAATGATGTTGTATATAGCTGCAAGAAGCCGCCTGTCCCATTTCATCTTACTATATAAGTTGTGTCAGGTAATTTATAAAATCCCTGCTGCATAACAAATCTATTTTTTGTTGGAATGGGTAGTAATGTTTCTTCTTATTTCGAAATAAGAGTTGGTCTATGAGTGCCTCTGCAACTGTATTTTTCCTAAGTGGCTTCATGGTCTTGAACTGAGAAAGTTCAGAGCATTAAACATCAAAGTAATATATTTTGACATAATTAGACATCAAGGAAATGCAATTAAAATGACACTGAGATATCACTACACACTTACCAGAATGGCTAAAATAAAATATAATGACAAGCCCAAAAGAAAAAAATATACCATTTGATGATACACAATGGCAAGTTGTACCATAACTTAACCATCTCAGACTAGTGTAGTGTTAAATTTGTTTTTCTAAGCCATGTTTTGGGTCACTTACCACTTTTCAAGGATATAAAGTGCTATCATTTTACTTAAAACTGTGAAATTTGGTCAGATTTAAATTTCAATTTATGTTAAAACATTCTGTAAACTGTGTTAGACTTTGACATTTGTTCCCTCAGTTCAGTGAATAACACTATATCATATTCTGAAAAATACGCTAATTTTTTATTATTTTGAAAAATATCCCTTTTTCCTCTTATGGTAATTATGAATATGAATTAATAGTAGAATTTGATATGGTCCAGTATGACCATAAATACTTTATTGTATATTATCAAATTTAATAATGAATATAATGTACTTCTTTGGACAATTTTTAAAGACCAGTCTACTCTTAAAACAAAAAAAATGGAGATGCACTTCTTTAGTTCACACAAATTTCATTTTATTATATATGACCTCAGATAAATTTCAACAAATCATAATTTATTAAAATCATGTCTACTTAAAAATCTCATAGAAGAGTTAAACCATCAAAAATAAAAATAAACACACACAACACACACACATCACCCATGTATTGGCAAATCACAATTGCTGTAACAATACATTAGGCATTCCACAGTTAAGGGCTATCAAAATTTCCATCAGTGACAAAAAGATTTGTATCCAAATGGACTGATTTTCCAGAATCCAAGAAAAAGTCTCCTAGGATTTATTTAAAGATAAATATTTGAACAAATACTTCTTAAATTTAGGAAATTCAGAACATACGATTAAAGAATATTTGCAGTGCAGACTATATTCAATCCTTCCTTCAAAATGTGCCTTTGAGTACATAATTCTGTTTTCTCGATCTCAATTGAGCTGTCTTCCAAGGAAGTTTTCCAAAATGTGTGTCTCTGTGTGATAAATGTTCTAAGACCTAACATGCTTCATTGTATTTTTACTGTGCTCTCAAATTTAATCAATAATTTGGATTGATGTATAATACCTAGTTTCAAATATCTTTTCCATCTATAAAAACTCCCAGCTGTCTCTTTATATGCTATTACTATTGAGAATTGTGCTGTCAGTATTATTCTTGTACATTTTAGGTGATCTGTTCTTCTCTTGGGCATCATTTATGCTCTTCTCTGTTTTTGATATTCTTAAAACTCACCATAATGTATACGAGTGGTTTTTAGTGTGTGTAGTTTTTGTTTTGTTTTGTTTCTGATATCTCATGTTTGGCATCATTTTAAGTCTGGTATCTTTTATCTTTCTTTAATTCTCCAAAATTTATCTCAGTACTTATTTAAATATTTTCTTTATTTTTTTTTTCTCTTCTGCTGTATTTGGGCAGAAGTCATTAATTTGTTTGTTTTTCCCAACTCATTTATTCATTTTACAGCTATATTCATCTTAGTCTCCATTTATTGTATTCTTTATTTCAACAATTTTCACTTAATTTATATTCACAGTATAGTATCTTTCTTTTCCTTGTATATGTATATCATTATTTTATCATATACTTTTAAGCTATTTTTAAAAATATTTTATTTATTTATTTGACGGTGAGAGATCACAAGTAGGCAGAGAGGTGGGCAGAAAGAGAGGAAGAGAAGCAGGCTACCTGCTGAGCAGAAAGCCCGATGTGGGGCTTGATCCCAGGACCCTGAGATCATGACCTGAACGGAAGGCAGCGGCTTAACCCACTGAGCCACCCAGGCGCTCCTTTTAAGCTATTTTTTAAAAGTACAGTCATTCTTTTTTTTTTTTTAAGATTTTATTTATTTATTTATTTGACAGAGAGAGATCACAAGTAGACAGAGGGCAGGCAGAGAGAGAGAGAGGGAAGCAGACTCCCTGCTGAGCAGAGAGCCTGATGCAGGACTTGATCCCAGGACCCTGAGATTATGACCTGAGCTGAAGGCAGTGGCTTAATCCACTGTGCCACCTAGGCGCCCCTAAGCTATTTTTTTAATTCCTGTTCCAATAACACTTGGATTGGCATATAAAGTTAACCACATCATATTTTTTAGGTAAGTAATTGTACTTTTTATGTGCATAGTTATTTTGGTCCATGAGTTCAGCTCTTCTTAGGATCATCAAATCTCTGTAAAGTCTGGGTATGCTAGGATTTTCTAAGCAACAATAAAATACATTGAAACCTGGTAGCTTAATTATAATAATGTTTTCTTTCTCAATCATTCATAATAGTATTCCATTCTGAGTAGCTTCCTTCTATTTTGCAGCTTTAGTGTTTGGAAAAACTTGAAATGTGATATTACTGTGATAATGTGAATTAGTCAGGGTTTTTCAGAGAATCGGGAAGAGAAAAAAAGGAAGATATTCTCCAGGGCCAACTCTAGAAGTGACTATTAAAACATCTGTCCAAATTCAATTGAACAAAACTCAGAAATGCCATCTCCAGTGAAATACAAAAAAGATTATATATAGTTCTGGGCACACACATCTCATTTGACCCAATGATGTATATCAATGAAAGACTGAAGGCCAATCACCACTCCATGGGAGAATTTAAAAATAAATTTACTAATGAGGCCAAGAATTCAGAATCACCAATACTTCAGAACTAATAATAACTGCCTTCATTTGATTTTATTCTATAAGATAAATCCTATGATCAAGTTTCAATTTTAAATTCTTACAATTTTAAATTCTTAAATCCTTATGAAGAAGCATCATTTGGAGGGAGCAGTTTTCATAATTTATCATCCATCAGCTTTTTTTTAAAGATTTTATTTATTTATTGGACACAGAGAGAGAGAAAGAGAGAGAGAGAGAGATCACAAGTAAGCAGAGAGGCAGGCAAGCAGGGAGGGAAGCAGGCTTCCTTTTGAGCAGTGCCCGATGTGGGGCTGGATCCCAGGACCCAGAGACCATGACTTGAGATGAAGGCAGAGGCTTAACCCACCACCCACGTGATGAGAGAGCCACTCAGGTGCCCCTCATCCATCAGTCTTAATTGATTGGAGGAAAATGTGTGGAGGAATAATGCCTTAGGGAGCTAATCTCTCTAAAGAATTTTCAAGTCTTTACCCCTTCAAGGTTTTCGTAAAGTTCTGATAGCCTCTAAACATCTAGTGGATTTCTACAGTGACAGGCCTGTTAAAACCTGTCTTCAAACCAGGAATAGAGCTTGAAACATACCAGTCAAGGGCAACTTTGCGTCTTTTAAGGAATTTATCATCATTTCTTTCTTTTTGGTTAATATCTGAAATAGTTCCATATTACACTGGCATAATTTCTCCAGAGCTGACTTTGAAGGAGGCATTCAGTTCCAGCTAGTTCCATATTTTGGCAAGAACTATACTTCTATATTAAAAAAAAAACATATTTTAGGGCACCTGGGTGGCTCAGTGGGTTAAAATCTCTTCCTTCGGCTCAGGTCATGATTCCAGGTTCCTGGGATTGAGTCCTACAGTGGGCTCTCTTCTCAGCTGGGAGCATGCTTCCATTCCTCTCTCTCTGGCTGCCTCTCTGCCTTCCTATGATCTCTGTCAAGTAAATAAATAAAATTTTTAAAAAAACATATTTTATACCAGTTATCCATGTTTATTAACTAAGATATCACAATACAAATAATACAAACAGTTGCTCTTTATTAATACCTTCAACCAAGATCAAAAAATATGTCATATTTTCTCCAAAAATTTTATATCATCTGATAGGTCAGATATATATATAAAATTACTTTTAAAGTTTTAAAAATATCAGCAAATATTTTCATTTAAATGCAAATTTGAAAAAAAATCTACTTTTCCAAACACGACTTTTTATCCTATTTATTTTGAATTTTGTCAACAACTGATAAAATGTTTAGCGAGACTATAAATGTTAGATCGAAAAAAATGATTAATAGATGTAGGTTCAAATTATTATGTTCCATTAAAAATGATTTAGTCTTTGATGAACATCTGTTTGGTAATATGTTGATCCAGATATAGTAAATTAAAGACATATATAAAATTATAGGGAAATGACATCTTTCGTTCCATTATGAGTAGAGCTTTTAAAATGCTATTTGTCACAACCTGTCATCTTGTCATTATGTAGCATTATGTAGCAATTAAAAAATGTATACTCTTCACTTAGAAGTCTTTTAGAAATCTAAAATATGACTTTCTATGGTTTGTGTCTCCATATTGCTTTATTGCCAGTTAAAACAAATCCACATGCTTTGATTCAAAGGTAATAAATTCCTCTTATTTAGAAAAAGGATGTTTATTTTTGTTCTCTCACCCTTTGCAGGTGGCTTCATTTTAGCACACTTCAGAGTTATAATTTCATGCTTATTAAAAATATTTATTTTGATCTACATAGATGAATGAAACTTTTATTTTATTAAATTATTTGCCAAAATATCTGTGAGTTTTAAAAATGTATTTCCTTTGAAGGGTTATTTTAGAGCATTCAAAGAGGATCTAAGAGTGTGGTATTATGCAGTTTTTAAGTAGGTATGAAATGGTTAATTATAGGATTGTTTCTTTAGGCTTATGTATATTGTCCATTATATGCTATAAAATATTTTGAAAGTAAATTTAAAGTATGTTTTATGTAGTTTATTTTTTGGAAAAAAATATTGAAATGACTTATGAAATTCAGTATACTCTCAACATTGATTTATTTTGAAATTTACCAGTTGTCTACTGAACTATTATATGGCAGATATTACTTCAGACTACACTGGTAAATGAAATACTTGGCTTTGTAGAACTTTTATTTTAATGGGTGAGACAATTCAAAGCTATAAACCTTAATAAAAATGGCATAGTGCATTCAAAAAGGAAGAGTACAATGGGGAAAAAGAAAAATTCGATCAGGGTGAGAAAAATCAAGGTTGCTAGGCAGGGGATGGGGAGTTAAATCTTTTAATAGAAAGATCAGGGTAGTTACAATGAAGCTGACAATTGAACAAATGTATGGGAAGGTGATGAATTTGCGCAGAACTATCAGCAATAAGGTCACTCCAGACAAAGGAATTGGCTATCTTGAAGGCCATAAGGTTGGATCATGCCTGGCATATCTGAGGAATAGCAAGGAGGCCACTGTGAGTGACTGAAGAGTAGCAGGGAAAGAGGTCACAGAGGTTAAATGAGTGGCTAGATCATGTAAAAGCTTCGAAGTCATTGTAAAACTCTGGCTTTTATATTTGGAAACTTACTGTGTGATAGAATTTTTGCTAATAACTGAGAGTTCAAATGTCCATAAAATTTCAAGGATTCTTATTCTAGTAAGACAGAATAAAGAGAAAGAGTTCATATTTTCACATGGTGTAAGAAATGCTCGGAGATCCAAGTGTAGGAAGCTATGGGAGCACAGAAGAAGGCACTAAAATCACACCATATATTTGATGACTGTGACTATATATAAATTTGTATTTTCTAGATTTTTTGTAGTCATAAAATCACACAGTATATACTATTCATGGCCTGGATTTTCTTTTCTCGGCATCATTACTTTGAGAATCTCCAATTGTCTTTGCTCTATTGATGGACATTGATGAACATTTCCACTGTTTTCAATTCTTAAAAATAAAGCTGCTATGAAATTCACATACAAGTCCTTGTATGAACATAGGGATTGTTTCTCTTGGTGAAATGCCTAGAATAAAATGGCTATTTGTGTAACTGCAACATATTTTTCATTTAAAAAAATTTTGAAACTATTTTCCAAAGTGGTTGTATCATGATATATGCCAACAACAGTTTAGATTTTTTGTTTCTTCTCAATCTAGCTCAGACCAAGTACAATTAGCCTTTATAATTTTAGCCATTCTAATAGATATGTAAGCATGTCTCATTATGATTTTAATTTGTATTTCTTTAATGTTTAAATGTTGAGAAATTGGCCATGTGCTTATAAGCCATCCATATACTTTTGGTGACATGTCTCTTCCATTATTTCCTTCACATGTAAAATTGGATACTCTGTTTGGTTATTAGTAAGGTTTTTTATTTTTATTCATTTTTAAATAATCAGAGTAGATGTCCATTATCAGATATTTAATTTGCAAATCCCTTCTCCATCTTTACGGATTCTCAATTGAGCTTTGATAGCTGTGTCTTTCAAGAAATATGCTACTTCTGGGGCGCCTGGGTGGCTCAGTGGATTAAGCCGCTGCCTTCGGCTCAGGTCATGATCTCAGTGTCCTGGGATCGAGCCCCGCATCGGGCTCTTTGCTCAGCGGGAGCCTGCTTCCTCCTCTCTCTCTGCCTGACTCTCCACCTACTTGTGATCTTTCTCTCTGTCAAATAAATTAATAAAAAAAAAAAAATTTAAAAAAAAAAAAAAAAAAAAAAGAAATATGCTACTTCTTTCCTGGTACACGGAGGTATGACTAGAACATTATCAATGTTGACCTTTGCAAAGAAAATCATGGCTTAAGATATATGTAGTCTGCAGTTGTTGGGAGTGTTCACCATCCTTGCCTCTAACTCATCTCTCACTGCCCACACATTCAGGTATAGGGGAATATTGATTGACAAAATATTAATTGCCAAATAACACTAGTTAGAGAATAAGAAAAATGCAGGCACCTGATTATATAATATTCCTTAAATAAAATATGTTTTTATAAGTGCTATTGGAAGTAAATTCCTCAATACTTTAATCACACAGAATTATGGAATCCTAGATTTTTTTCCTTGTATTTACTAAGAAAATGATCATGCCTCAAGTATATTAAAATGGAATAGGGAAAATTAAAAATTGCTTTAAGTCAATTTGCGTGTGTTGTGCGTATGTGAGAGAGAAAGTGAGAGAGAAAGAGAAAGAGAGAAAAAGAGAAAGGGAAAGACAGAGAGGTGGCTGCAGTGAATTGATGAGTTGCAGGATAGATTTTAAAGTTTTTTCTTTTGCTTTCTACATTTCCTTTTCCTTAGGTTCAAGAGAACAATCAGTAATATCTCAGATGCCTGCTGGTAACATCAGCAGAAAGAGTTAGAGGTTCCTAGAAAATTAAAGAAGAGATATAGTTTTCCTGACATAAGAAAAGTCATTTTTTGTCCCCAGCTATTTTCAATGATCTATACCCCACCTGTGTACTTGCCCCAGCACACTTCTTCCAAAAATTCCTGGGAGGTTCTTACAAAGAAATGCAAAAACCTCACTCCTAAGGATTTTGAGGGAACAAGGCAATGGGAAAACTAACAGTCACCACCAGAGCAGGAAATAGCCTAAGCTATTGAGACAATAAATCAGTGGTAAAACTCCTAGTGCTATTTCAAAAGCAATCAAGGCCTTTCATTCCTTGTCCCAGAAAATGAGCCCAAGACCCCATCTAGTTTCTATCTGCTCTTGAAGCCTGCAGAGTTCCTTTCCCTTGTCCAACAGTTACCTCTGCTTTATTCTAACGTTGAAGTTTCTGCCCTCGGTGGAATACAAGCTTCATTCAGGTGAACATGCAATACATATTGCACAAATACATATGTGGATGTGCATGCATCCACAACCTTATGACCAACCATACACGGGATAATAAAACTCTCCCTTCTGAGTATTCATCTTAAATACTAAATAAAAATCTCTCTCCTGTTCAAACAGTCAAGGCTTTGGAACTTATTCCCTGTGAACTCCTTGTATGTTGTAAACAAAGATTCCTTTGTTTGATAACTCCACCTGTTTCTGTGATTCACCAAAGACTGACCTCAGTTAGTTCAGTTACTGTAATGTAATATCAAGCATATCTAGTTAGTTGATCATTTTGTTCAAGTCTTACATATCTTACCAATATGATGACCATTTGTCTATGTAATCTTAAAATAAGTGTGTTGAAATTATTTTCCATTTGTCGTCCAAGGTAGAAGTTATGATTTTTGTTCTTAGTTTTTCCCTATATATCCCCAAATCTGTTGTTACGTATTAAAATTCAAGAATTATTATACTCCCAGGGCGCCTGGGTGGCTCAGTGGGTTAGGCCGCTGCCTTAGGCTCAGGTCATGATCTCAGGGTCCTGGGATCGAGTCCCGCATCGGGCTCTCTGCTCAGCAGGGAGCCTGCTTCCTCCTCTCTCTGTCTCTGCCTGCCTCTCTGCCTACTTGTGATCTCTCTCTGTCAAATAAATAAATAAAATCTTTAAAAAAAAAAGAATTATTATACTCCCTGATGAATTCATCCTTTTACTCTTCTGTAATTTTGACTTGATCTTTATGTCTGATAATGAAATTTGCTTTAAAATCACTTTTCATTATCTTGATATAACCACCAAAGTTATAGTGTGATTAGAGTTAATATAGCATATTTTTTCTTTTACTTTTTAAAGCACTTCTATATTGAATCCTGACAAAGAAACAAAACAGCTTTTTAACTCTGGAAGCATCTTTCTAAATTATCCTTTTTTTTTTTTTTAATGAAGCAGTAGCAATTTTTGTTAAGGGACCTAAACTGAAAGTAGGTTTAGAAATTTATTTATTTTTTTATTTATTTAGTAAAAGATTTTATTTTATTTATTGACAGCAAGAGAGAGAGAGAGAGAGAGAGAGAAGAAGCACACAAACAGGGGGAATCATGTGCAAAGGGAGAGGAAGAAGCAAGCTCCTTGGGGTGCAAGTAGTCCCATGCAGGGCTGGATCCCTGTACACTGGAATCATGACCTCAGCCAAAGGCAAACATCTGCTTAAACAACTAAGTCATCCAGGCACCCCTAGAAAATTAAAAAAAAAAAAAGGCCTTTTAAAACATTTTGTTTCTTTCTTGTTTTTTTTTTAAATATTTTATTTATTTGACAGACAGAGAGACAGGAAGAGGAACTATAAGCAGGGCAGAGGGAAAAGGAGAAGCAGGTTTCCCACTGTGCAGAGAGCCTGATGTGGGGCTTCATCCCAGGACCCTGGGATCATGACCTGAAAAGAAGGGACACTTCTTGGAGGAAGCCACCCAGACACCTCTTTTCTTTGTTTTTAATATATGGCAACTGATGCTTCCCAGCCACGAGGAGCATATTACCCATTGATTAAATCTTTGATAACAACCTATTTAAAAAGGTGTGTAAATATATACTTACTCAGATTTATACACTTTGTGTTTTCTTCATAGTTTGGGGCTGGACCCCATGGTCACAACACTGCTTCCAGTCTTTGCCTTCCCATCTTTTGATACCAGGTATTTGGTCAGCAAAGCAAATTAGTATCAAAATTGATAAGCCCTTGGCACCATATCTCTGGAGCAGGGCTTGCTCTTAGCCAAGGCCCAGAGCAGTTGACCTCCCCTCACTAGTGCTATAGCCCCAAGGACTAGGTCCCTGCCACCAGAACTCAGTCTTACATGTTATGCTAAGCAGACAAAACCAAACCAGGAAAGCTCCGACAGCTTTCACTGGCATGCCTCATCTCCAACTCTCTCGACGTCTAGGCAGTACCAGATGACAGGGAGGGGTCTTGGTCCAACATATGGGAGGGAAGGAAGTAGCCACGAGCAAGTACCTGCCTCTCTGTTCCTTTCTTTCATGAGCAGGTTGTAAGGAGGAGGAAGAGGAAGGGGAAGAGAGGTGAACTTCAAGGGGTGAAGGCCTCAGGTAGGCAGCTGGCTCCTGCCAGTAGGAAAGGGACAAAGGAGAAGGCAGTGAGTCTTGCAGGGAGGGTGGGGGGTAAGGGTTACAGCTTATGACGGAATCTGGACAGGAGTAATAGGGATACTAGTCATTTGAGTCCACCATTGGCAAGCTGGGCTGGGTGTCAGGGCAGATAGGCCTCCCTGGGCAACGGCACATGAGAGAAGGTGGAATTCTTCTCTGAGGAGCAGGTGAAGCTTTGGGTGTTGGGAAAGCATAGACAGTATTGTTCCAGGGCCAAGGACAGGTCCGGGTACTCCTGGTTGGAGGTCAAGGCCACAGTATGATCCAGCAGCTTGAAGGTACCACATGCCAGCCACCCCTCATTATTGTGTATAACTCTCTGGTGCACTTATTGGCTTATCCATCAAATGACTCCTTCAGCAGCTTGAAAACCACCTCCACAGGCACTCCAGGATATGGGAGGCTTCCAGAGTGAAAATTTTGCACAGGATCACCCCCAAAAGACCAGAAGTCACTCTGGTGGATGTAGATCTGGTCAAACATGGCCTTAGGGACCATCCACTTCACAGGCAGTCCACTGTTGGTTCTCATTTTATAGTAACTGATGTGGTGATATCTCTGGCAAGGCTGAAGTCTGAGATCTTCATCATGTTGTCCTTTGTCACCAGCACTTCCCTGGTGGCCAGGTCTTGGTGTATGCACTTCTTGGAGGCAAGGTACTCCATGCCTCAGGCTACCTGGTAGGCAAAGTATACCGGGTGCTTGGAGGAGAGTTGCTCTGCTGCATTGTGGCTGATATTGTAACAGTACTCCAGGTCAGGAGGCCTCTGGGCCTGCAGGTACTCCTGTATGTTGTCTTTGGAGGCATATTCCATGATAGTGTACGAAGGACCATCCTGTGTGCAGGACCCAGCAGGTTGATGGTGTCCTTGTGCTGTCCAATCATCTTCATCATCTCCATTTCTGAGATTAGGTTTGACAGGTCTTTCTCTGCTGCATCTGACTTCAACATCTTCACAGACACTTTAGTCAAATGGTTGGATTTGTCTTTGTCCAGCCCAATGGCCTCCTCCAACACCACCTGCCCAAAGTAGGCCTCTCTTAGGGGTCTGCCTAAACTGCCTACAACCAGCCTGCCTCAAGGCAGTTATGAACTCTAGATTATCCTCAAAAACATTAAACCACAAGCTAAAAATTCTCTTCACTAGGTCTCTGTCGCAGGTCTAATTTTCTTATCTTTCATCATTTATCTTTTTCCTAATTCTTATTTTCAGTATAGTTTATTTGGCTTCCAGGTGTTTCCCCGGGTTTCTGTATGCTGTTTCATAGGGAAGAATTATCCTGTCATAAAATTATTTCTTGAGCATTCATTACATCTCTCGGTTAAAATGGGTTCTTTTATGGTATTGATTCATTTGAGTTTTCTCAAAATGGGAAGAATTTTCAAAATGGTGTTTTCCTCAAGGTTCAGAGTATGTCTTAGCCTCATCTTTACTCTTTTTGAAATTCACTTTTCAAATTCTTGTCCCTCTTTTTATCTTTTTAAATTAAAATGTTTCCTTTTACTATTTTTTTATTTGAGTGTAGTTGATAGTCAGTGTTACATTGGTTTCAGGTTTTCAAGATCTCCATACATTATTCTATGATCACTACAAATATAGCCACCATCTGTCACCATATAACACTATTATAATATCATTGACTATATTCTCTACACTGTCCCATATCTCTTTTTAAAATCTCTGATTTTTATGTTTTCTGTTATTCCAATTTTCGACCTCATTTTACTTGGTTACTTTAATAAAATATGCCTGATTACACACTCTATGCTGAAAACCATAGCATTTGATTTATAGTAGTCTTCTTCTTCTTCTTCTTCTTCTTCTTCTTCTTCTTCTTCTTCTTCTTCTTCTTCTTTCTTCTTCTTAATTAACATATAATGTATTATTAGCCCCAGGGGTACAGGTCTGTGAATCGCCAGGTTTACACACTTCACAGCACTCACCACAGCACATACCCTCCCCAATGTTCATAACCCCACCACCCTCTCCCTAACCTCCCCACCCCCCCCCCCGGCAACTCTCAGTTTGTTTTGTGAGATTAAGAGTCTCTTATGGTTTGTCTCCCTCCCGATCCCATCTTGTTTCATTTACTCTTTTCCTGTTCCCCAAACCCCCCACATTGCACCTCCATTTCCTCATATCAGGGAGATCATATGATAGTGACTTTCTCTGGTTGACTTATTTTGCTAAGCATAATACCCTCCAGTTCCATCCATGTCAACGCAAATGGCAAGATTTCATTTCTTTTGATGGCTGAATAGTATTCCATTGTGTGTGTGTGTATATATATATATATATATATATATATATATATATATATATATTTCATTTGTTGATGGACATCTAGGTTCTTTCCATAGTTTGGCTATTGTGGATATTAATGCTATAAACATTTGGTGCACGTGCCCCTTTGGATCATATACAGTCTTCTTTACCTCTATCAGAACCCCAGGAAGCTTTATTTATTTATTTACTCACATAAACAGATGATCCAACACAACGTTTTTTGATGTTCCAATGTATTATAATGTCTTACCGCTTAACACTATGCTTACTGCTCTCTTTCACTGTCTGACTAAATCCTCATCATCACTATGCCATTTAATGGAAAGAACATTTGAACTCAGAGTTCTCTCCATATCAGGGAATGAAGACTCCACCCTTCTGTTTGTGCAGGTAAAATAAATGTTGATGTCTGTCCTGCACATACCCCATCCTGTTCACCAGAATATTCACCATCAAAATATATACACAATGAAAACCATACCTCACCACTTCTATTACCACCCAGCATGCTAAAAACACCATCATATGTTCCTGAATTATTGACTTGATTGATAACCCCACTTCCACACATACTGCACTCCTTTCTCCATGCAAATTTATTTTGGTACAGCAATTTAACCTAAAAATCAAGTCATATGATTTTATTCTGCTGTTGAAAGACTTTTGGTATCTTCCCCTTTCATATTAAATAAAAACTGAAGGCGTTTCAATGTACTAGAAGGTCATACATCAATACGTTCTTCCTCTCTCCACCACTATGAACTCCTCATTGGCCTCCTTGCTTTTCCTCAAAAGTAACAGACAAGCTGTTCACACAAAGTCTATATACTTACTTGCTCTGCCTAGAGCAATCTTTTCCTTTAATATTTGTATAACACTCTCCTTCACTTCCTGGGTCTTTGTGCAAATAACATCTCATAAATGAGATATAACCACCCAAAACAAAATAAAATTAACTTTCATCCCAGCATTCCCCAATGGCTTTTACCTTTCTTGTATTTCTTTGTATCACTTATCACCATCAACCATCAATCATTATTCTATTACTGGTTTATTTTCTTATTTGAGACAGAGAGAGAGAGAATTGGGAGGGTGCGCAGAGGAAGAAGAAAACACCCCACTGCCTAGAAAGCCTGCTGGGGAGTTACATCCCAGGACCCTGAGATCATGACCCAAGCCAAAGGCAGTCACTCAATGGACTGAGCCACCCAGGTGCCCCTCTATTATTGGTTTATTTCACTATTATATTTCAAAAGAATGTGAGCTCTTTGTGGTCAGGTATTTTATATGTTTTATTAATTGAAGTATTCTCAGAAAGGTAGCTGGCAGATTGTAAGGGCTCACTAAACTGTATTTTGTTGTTATTATTGGGCTCCTTTATGGGCTTTACCTCTTACGCTAGAAGTCTATCCTTCAGATGTAAGCGATAAGAATAGAGCCCTGCTGCCTGTTCAAATGTGTAAAAAGCCTGTATTAAGTGGATATTTTAAAAGCTAAATGAATGGCTTAATAGTTGTATATAGGGGAAAAGGGAACATATTTTCCACAGTTTAGAAGTGGAGTTCTTTTATAGAGTTCTTGTACAAGCCTACACTATGGAACGATAATGGGCAGTTGTACATTACAATTATACAAACACTTTGGTAATTTATATCCTTTTTTTGTAATTCTTGACTGGATCATTTAATTCCTTAGGAGCATTATAGCATTTCAACTTTTCATGTTCAATAAACTTATTGGGGTTGCTACCTTTTTTATTCAAATGGAGAAATAGTCATGATTTAATCTAAATAAAGTGTTATTGATTGTGTTGTTTTCTAGGAATGAGTCGCACATGCTAGTTTAAAAGTTTTGTTAAATTCCCAAGTCTGTCACTGATAAAAGCCTTTTGTAGATTAGTAACTTGATCAAAACGGAAAAGTTATGTAACACCAATTGTTATACTATCTTTGTTTCCATCTTGCATTGTAATAACACCCATCTTAACTCTATTTAAGACAAATCATTGCCAGATGGATTTCTGGCATTGATTGCAGGATATGAAATCTAGTATAATTAAAAGTTTTTGGTTTTAGTAGCATATAAATCAATTTAGAAAAATATATGTATTTGAATATAAGATAAAGTTTTAAATTATTTGGCAATAATAAACTAAACTTTTTTTTTGTAAATTTTTATTTTCTAAAATTTCATTGAGCTCTCTTGCAATAAGAAACAAGTTACAAAAAATTAAGGTTTATTTACCCCAATTCAAAATTATTAGGAATATAATCATAGAGGTTGAAGTATTTAAAATATTGAACCCAAAATGTTTTATTAGGTAAATTCATGAATGCTGAGCATTCACTGTTAAAATATACTAATAACATTGATAGACTTGTAGAAGCCTAAAATCAAATATTTATTAAATATTTATATCCATATCTTTTCATAGCTTGGTAATTCATTTCTCTAGCATTAAATAATATTCCATTGTTTGCATGTACTACACTTTCTTTGACCTTTCACTTATGGAAGGATATCTTGGTTGCTTCCAAGCTTTTGTCAGTTATGAATAAAACTACTATAGACATCTTTGTGGGTATAGATTTCATCTTCTTTGGATAAATACCAAGAGCTGCTACTGCTGAATCATCTGGCAAGAATATGTTTAGTTTTGTAAGAAACTGCCAAGTTGTTTTCCATTCTTTATTCTCAATACACATGGAAGAACATTCCTGTTGCTCCACATCCTCACCAACATTTCGTGTTCTGTTGTCAGTGCTCTGGATTCTGGGTATGTACTGGTGTCTCTTTTTTGTTTTAATTTGCATTTTCCTGATGACATATGATGTGAAGCATCTTTTTATATGCTTATTTGCCATCTGTAATATTTTCTTTGGTGAGGTATCTGCTAAGGCCTTTGGCTCATTTTTAATCCGGTTTTTCCCCCATTGTTGAGTTTTTAGGGGTCTTTGTGTATTTTTGATTAACAGTCCTTTGCCAGATGTGTATTTTGCAAATTTTTTCTCATAGTCTGTGCTTTGCCTTTTCATTCTCTTGGCATTGTGTTTCACAGAGTAGACATTTTTAAATTCAGTGCTTGTGCTTTTGTAGCTAAAGTTATTGCGAAAACCAAGGTCATTTAAATTTTCTTCTATATTACCTTCTACATGTTTAATGTTTAGGTTTATAATCCAATCTGAGTTAATTTTTGTGAAGAGTGTAGGATATCTGCCTGGATTTATTTTATTTTATATTTTTAGATTTAGCTTCACCATTGCTACAGAACCATTTGTTTAAAAGATTGTATTTTGCTCTCTTGTATTGCTTTTGCTTTTCTATTAAATATAAAATATAATTGATAATATATATTCTGTTGCTTTAATCTAGTCTCTCTGTGGTATTACAATATCATGCTTACAATTATCGTTATGGTAAACTTTTTTTTAAGATTTTATTTATTTATTTGACAGAGAGAGAGATCACAAATGGGCAGAGAGACAGCCAGAGAGAGAGATGAGGAGAAGCAGGCTCCCTGCTGAGCAGAGAACCCAATGCCGGACTCGATCCCTGGCCCCTGGGATCATGACCTGAGCCGGAAGGCAGAGGCTTAACCAACTGAGCCACCCAGGTGCCCAATCGCTTTAGTAAACTTTGAAGTCAGTCCTCAGTCTTTGTTCTCCTTCAACACTATGTTGACTATTGTGAGTCTTTGCCTCTCCATATAAACTTTAAAATAAGTTTGTTAATATTAAAAAAAAGAACTTGCTGGAATGCATTAATTTTATAGATAAACTTGGAAACCAGTGACCTCTTGAGCTTAGCAGGAGATAGACCATGGACATCAGTTGTCACAGTGGTGCCTCTGGCAGAACCTATTGCAAATCCCTAGGCAAAATGAGACCTCAAGGATCTGAGAGAATGTCTAAGAAGTACTTGATACATCCCTTGGGTATGGTTTATTGAAGTGTCCACCTGTCTGAAAGCTGGGGAATCTAGATAAGGGAGGGAAAATTAGTTATGATAAAACATATCAACAAACATCAATAAATTTTGTAAAACTAATTGTCATGGCTCATATACAATATGACCAACAGAGGGACCATCAGAAGGAAAGCATCAGTTATGTTTATTGTGAAATTTTTTATTCAAAATAAAGCAATGTGAGGGGAAGACACAATGAGAAAATTACCATTTTTTAAATGGTAAACATCTTACAAAATGGAATAGGTTTTATATTCTAAGTAGTATATTGAAAAGTAAAACATTGGGGCGCCTGGGTGGCGCAGTGGGTTGGGCTGCTGCCTTCAGCTCGGGTCATGATCTCAGGGTCCTTGGATTGAGCCCCGCATCGGGCTCTCTGCTCCGCAGGGAGCCTGCTTCCCCCCCCCTCTCTCTCTCTCACTGCCTGCCTCTCTGCCTACTTGTGATCTCTGTCTCTCAAATAAATAAATAAAATCTTTAAAAAAAAAGAAAAGAAAAGTAAAACATTAAAAAATAAAATTTCAATGAAAAAAATTATTTAATTTTTAAAAAGGTTAAAAATAGCAGAACCATTTTTCTTATAACTGGAAAATACACTGTATATACATCTATCAAAATAACTTGTCATGGGGGAGCCTGGGTGGCTCAGTAGGTTAAAGCATCTGCCTTCGGCTCAGGTCATGATTCCAGGATCCTTGGATCGAGGCCCACATCGGGCTCTCAGCTCAGCAGGGAGCCTGCTTCCTCCTCTCTCTCTCTGCCTGACTCTGCCTTATTGTGATCTCTGTCAAATAAATAAATAAAAACTTTTATAATAAATATTTGAAAAATAACTTGTCATGTCTGGAATCAGGAGCGTATGGAAAAAAATAATATCTGAGGACAATACTTCTGCCATGTTTTGTGCCTTGCTAATATTTTTAAACAGTCAGGCAACTTTTAGCCTTATTGAAATACCTGCTAAGATACCTGCAGTGCCTTTTGGAGCCCTATGACTATAAAAATTAATTGCAAATATTCAAAATGTTTACTATGGTGTCACTATTTAGGGCCACCACCAAGTATGTTTCAGAAGTAAGCATAACTGTTACTCTTCCATAAGGCAAAGGGCATATTTTCAGGAGTTCCATCTGCTGTACCAGGAGGTGAATCAAGTAATGATTTTTGTCTATAAAATAATTCACTTTTCAATCTAACATTCCTCATTCCACATTATAATAATAAAAACTAGGAGGAGACTAAAACAAACAAACAAATACAACTACAACAACCAGCTTTTCCTACAGTGGAAAAGTAAATATAACCTTAGGAGTAGCCTAAAATTTATTTTTAAATATTTTAAGATAAACGTTTTTGTTAGAAAACCATATATTTTATATTACTAAGAAATAACAGGCAACGTTTTATTAACTTCTAAAAAGTCTAGTTACTTGTATTTATCTATTAACTCATCTCTTTATGAAGTAGAACATGATCACACCTCTTGTATCTACCCAAGTTTGTATGCTTTGGTTGTTTTATGTTTGCTATTTCCTTGCTTAATTTTTACAATATTTGATACATAATAGTATCTTTAAGTCCATCTATGATTTCACAGAATTTGTTTGAACTTCATAAAAATGTACCATACTTTTTGCACTGTCCTTGTTTTACTTCTCTATTAGCTTTCCAAGTTTTATTCACTTTAGAGTGTGTAGCTATCATTTATTTTTACTCCTCCATAATGCTATGTTTACAAATTTGTATTTATCTGTACTTTTAAAAATATCTTAATTATATACCATTTCTCATCTCACGTAACACTCATGTTACTTCTACACTTATCAGATATTATGTAACTGAAAACCACAACTCAGCAACAATAGAACACCATTTTTCAAAATTAAATGGCTTACCAGAATTCTTTAATTCTATCCTTTATTTGTATTAGATGACCCTTTATTCTGGTATTTGGCATTGTTCATATGGAGGAAAGCTTATAAGTTGATATTCCATAAATAGAAGGATTTTTATGATCGATTAATTATTTTCATTTAGAATGCATAGAATATGGTTGATTTAATATTTCTTTCTTACTCTCTGCCTGGAACATAGTGCTATCTATGCAATAGCCACTAAAATATTAAGTTAATTACCTAGACTTTAAACTGCATATTAATAGGAATAGCATACAGAACTCTTCTCAGATTGGGACACCTGGGTGGCTCAGTCAGTTAAACGCCTGAGCCTTTAGCTCGGGTCATGATCTTAGGGTCCTGGGACTCAGTTCTGCAACAGATTCCCTGCTTAGCCGGGAGTTTGCTTCTCCCTCATCCTGCTGCTCCCCCTGCTTGTGCTCTCTCTCACTCTCTCTCTTACAAATAAATAAAATTTAAAAAATAAATTCTTCTCAGATAGCTAATATAGAATATCGTCTTTGTATTCATCAAAGGGAAAGTGCCATATAATAATGAAATCCAGACTACTTCAAATTCATTTTTTAACCAGTAAGAAAGTACTGGAAACAAGCCAAAAATGTCTTCAATGAATTAAAGAAATAGATTGATTTTCAATATCTTAATGTTTCTAATGTTAAATTGCAAGATTTTTATAGTAGATATCAGTGTAAATATTCATTATACAAGGATATTCTAAAAATAAACCTGAGAAAACTACTTGACATATATGATGACAAAAACCAATGTCAGTTTGGGTAAAACTTACAACACCTACCACCTGAAACTCTTGTTCTATATGGTGCCATCTTGTGATGCTGGGCAGTGGCAGTGAGCCACAGCTTCCAGTCAGCTAGAAGATTACAGGGGTGAACACCTGATATTCTTACAAGCATTCTATATATAGAATATATATATTCTTCTTTTTTTAGTGTAATATTTAATAAATTGCATGTGATATTTGATACTTTGTTATAAAATAGGCTTTGCTTAAGATGATTTTGCCCAAATGCAGGCAAATGTAAGTGTTCTGAGTATGTTTAAATAAGCTTAAGGTAAGCTATGATATTTGATAGTTTTGGGGTATTAAATGCATTTTCAATTTTTTATGTGTTTCTCTGTACATAGCCCCCTTGTAAGCTGAGGAACATCTCTATATGTATATGTAGCCTTGGTATGGCTTACATATTATTGGCATGAAACATCTAGAACAGTACGTGTGCCATAGAATTGTCTACAACATCAAACAAGTTTCTTGAAAACTTGTGCCAAAGGGGTTATGTCTTTAAGGATTCTTATTTCAGAAGGGTTCTCTCAAACGTAAGATTTTTCAGAAGTTAAGTGAAAATCTGACCAAACTAAACATTTTTCCATTTTCCCTAGTGAGCAAAGATAGCTAAAATCTATCTGCCATTTTCAACACTGTACTCAACGATTGTAATTCTAATTTAAGAACAGATTATTTATATCAAAACCACATGTTGGCCTAATCTTATACAATATTCATAAGTCACACTCAGACCCTTGGACACTTTTATTTGTTGAGTCTATATGGTACTACGGACATTCATCTTTTTTGACCTCATAGCTTCATGTATGTCTATACTTTTGAAAATACATGCATCATAGTTCCATTGTAAAATGTCTGGGTTATAAAATGTGCTATGCTATCAAAATGGTAATAAGAACATACAAATGACCTGATGTAATGAACTGGACCAGATTGCCAGATATCACATTGCATACCAGAAAGATTCAGTGGTAAGTTTTAAAATGGCCAGCTATACACTGACTGAATTATAACTCATTTAGCTTCTTTCTTTGTGTACAGTATTATACATTAGTCAGTATTATAGTAGATAAGTACTTTGGACAGATGTAAATATGCTGTAATAAAAAATGTTTTTCTTCTTTCTTTTAGTCCTTTTTACTTGTAAGACTAGCCACAAATACCACGCCTCCCCCAAAATAATTTGCAATCCAAATTTATCTCTAAATGAAATTATTGCACAGAAAAATATGTATATATATATATATATATATATATATACACTTACAGAAGACATGTTCAAAAATAGTTACACAACAGCAGGGCCCTAAATGTAAGCAGTATAGTTGTTTTGTTTTGTTTCTTTTAAAAAAAGAGGTTATGTGAAATATTAGGATTTTATTTCCAGGCGTAGTATTTCAAGACAGTTAACTACACCTATGGTGTCAACAGCCACTTGTTGGCAGTATGATTTTATTGGCTCCATGGAATAACAGCAAGAATTTACTATTGCTTCTTTCTTTTATGACACACACAGAAAAAAAAAATTGACACATTTGCTCAAGACCAACCAGAATCATTTTAACCTATCAAAATTGATGGGAGGCCTTCACTGCCAAAGTCACTGCTGCGTTTTCACAATTCACTGCAGACAATCTGCTACTCCCATTATGATAAAGGAGAGCAGAGTCATAATCAGGGAAGAAAGCTAGATTAATACTTGTAATTATCATTGAATATTTAGCCTGCTATAGGATTATTATTATTAGTGTCATTTGATAATTTTCTCTCATTTTATTAAACACAACTGTGAGTAATTACGCTACCTAATATTTCTCTGTATTGGCTGACTAGCTAGCAAACATTCATGAAAATATCCATTAGCCACACATATAAAATGCTGCATTATGATGCTGTTGAATCAGAACATACCACTACCTGATCCTGTAGCTCTTTGAGGATTTGCAAATCAATTAATTCTATCTTTGTTGGATTCTTCCCATACAATTAGAAAATTTATAATCGAGTCCATGAACATTATTAGTTTTACCATTTTAAACCAGCAATCACACTTTGATTTTTACAACAAAAGCAGAAATATAAACACACACATTTGGATCAGTTTTCTGTTAGTCTGTCTGGACTTCAAAATCCTATTCCTCAAGATGATGCACACCAAAGTTCTGGATTAAACAAGAAATTAGATGGCACCTGAACACTTGGTTTAATATTCTCAAAAGGATTATGCAACTTCTTTCTTACAATATGACATTGTTTTACAAAGATCCACACTTTTATAATGTTAGTATTTATAATAATCAATAAAGTCAATTAATCATGATTAAAAATCAAACATAAAAATTTCTACTTTTTGCTTTTGCCCCCTCCATTTAGAACTTATTTATAGCCTGATAATTCAAAGGTCCCTATGTTTATGAAAATCTGGACAGAAATAGCTCTAAGATCCCATTCAGAACTTGATATTAATCTAAGTCTTTTGGCTCCATTTATCCTGAGAGCAAAGAGTAGGACAAAGGATTTGAGTACTGTTAGTTTATCTGGGAGATTATCCAAGGTAGAAAAGAATGGGAAAGTGATACAGTGAAGAAGCAACTTTGTCAAAGAGGTACATTGTTGATATAATTGTTGTGGATAGAAAATGAAGGCTTGCTTTTACTGAAAGGTCCTGAGAAACTTCTTTAAGTTGTCCTCATGAAGACCTGAAAACTGACAATTTTACCTATGGTTCTTATTTCCACTTCACTGAGAGCTGTCCTCAGAGGACATTAACTCTCCTACACTTTTGGGTTGTGTTGGAGACATTCTAAAATGAGAGAGAGAACATGAGATGCTATCAGTGTTAAGTAACTGCAATTTCCCATGGAACTATCCACCACAGGTTTGGCTATAATCAGGTGTTGGGCCTTGATATCAGAGGGATTTGAGGCAGTATCATTTTAGGTTAATCATTATATCTGAAATTTCCAAAAACTTCAACAGATGAAACTTTGATTATAAACCTATAAATATAACAATAAATCTACAGTATTCAAATTATTTTCATAGAAATACACAAACAAAGCATCAACTGATTAATATTTAAATGTTACAAAATACTGAACTGAAAGAATTTGGTCATATAACAACGTGTAAGAAGTAGAGCTTAGGTTTAGGTTAGAAGTCAGGATGCATTTGGGACTCAGTTAAGAAATTGAATGGAGGGACGCCTGGGTGGCTCAGTGGGTTAAGCCACTGCCTTCGGCTCAGGTCATGATCCCAGGGTCCTGGGACCGAGCCCCAAATCAGGCTCTCTGCTCAGCAGGGAGACTGCTTCCTCCTCTCTCTCTGCCTGCCTCTCTGCCTGCTTGTCATCTCTCTCTGTCAAATAAATAAATAAAATCTTAAAAAAAAAGAAATTGAATGGATGTCTGACTATCTTATAGGTTTGCTAAAAATCAGTGACTTTGTGTTCACGTGTGGCTATGCGGGAATTTTTAACTTTCTCTAAGAAGTTATTAGATTGATTATATAATGGCAGTAAAGGATGGGGAAAAGCAAAGTACAAACCCCATAAAGACAAAGACACTGAGTATGAGAAAAGAGTAATAGATAAGAAGAATCAATGCATTTGAGGAAAATGGGAATTGAAATACACAATGATTGTTGATTTTTTTAGATGCAGAAATCAAAACTAGCTTGCAAGAAGGAAATAACAGAAGACATGTTGTGAAAAGGCAGTAACGTGGAATAAAGGAGTAGGGAGAGCATATCAGGTAATTTGGATAGGAAGGAGTTAGGAGATAACTGCTTGATAAATTTTATATGGCCCACTTAAATGCACAGATTTCTCTTCTTTAATTTATATGGAGAACAGGGTGTCGTTTCTCTTCCCTTTCAGAGCACCCGAGGTGTACTCTTTCAGACTGAAAACCTGAAAAGCTCAGGACTCAGTTGCTTAAGCACAGCTGAGAGGACATATTTCAATTAAGATTTACAGTTTGCTGTAGGTAGTAGACTGTCAAAAGTGGTTTAACCATATTTTTCATTTAACAAGAAGACTACAGAGAGTGTTTTCTGGTGTTGGTTCAGAGTCTTAAGAAAGTCAAGTGAACTATCTTAGAGGTTTTCATGGCTTTTTATTCACAGTTGCAAAAATTGCTGTTGGAGTTCTCACTATTAAGCCCACATTTCTGGCAGAAAGATAGAGGTAAAAGAGAATGATATCTTGTACGACTGATACTTTGTCATATGGTTACAATGTAACTAGAAAAGAGACAATAAAATATTTGATGTTGTTTTAAGTTTCCTTGTTGTCAATCCCTCAGTGCTTTCTGATACTAAAGGAAAAAGTAGATGGATATTGACCTGGCAACTATCAACACCTGTCAGTCTCTCTTGGATAACCAATATCTCTATAATCTCTTCTTCCCAGTAAAAAAAAAATAAAATATATTCATAAACCACACTGTGCCATCTCAAGTTACTGCACCAAGACAAAATTACAATGATTTTCAGTTGTTCCAAATGGACAGAATACCCTTCCTTATGATATCATGTCTTATAAGATAGATAATTGGCTTGCTACCAATATACCCAGATGAGACTGTGGAAGAGACAGGAAAAAAATAATAATATTTATTTATTCCTTGGGTTGACCCTGTTTACACAGATGCATTACTATTAGAAAAGGTTGGTTTGGGACATTGGAATGAATTTACTTAATGGGTCTGTATGTAATTGGGTTGGAGAAAATTTTTAATTTCTACAAAAATTATTAGAATTCTATCTTATTCCCTTTTGATAATTTTCACATGTTAACAAAGCCAACGTTTTTGTCTAGCAGACAAGATCTTAAATCCTAACAAAACTCAATTTTTTCCTTTTTTTTTTAAGTTTGAGAGCCTCATGTTCTCTCATGCTGCTTTAAATACAACTCAAAAAAACAAAAGGAGCTAAATGGGGCAGTAAGCCCAGACTTTTTATTTTAATTTATTTATCTTATTTTTAATTAAAAAATTAAAGATTGTATTTATTTATTTGAGAGAGAGAGAGCATGAGTGGGGCAGGGGGATGTAGCTGCAGAGAGAGACTGAGAAGTATACTCCCTAATGAGCAGGAAGCCCGATATGGGGCTCGATCCCAGGATACTGACTGAGATCATGACCAGAGACAAAGGCAGATACATGTGCAAAATCCCTTTTTTTCTGGGAAACAATACTTTACAAGAGATGTTTGAAAAAGTACTGGGGAAACAACTTTAATCAGAGATACACAAATTTAATTGACTTCTGTAAAGCTACAGGGATCCAAATGATGGGAATCCCAGGCCGTTTAGGTTGTGGACCACAGAGTATTCTTCTCTGTAATATTTTATTTTCTTCCATGTCTACTAACTCCAGTCCAAGTTCACTGATCTCTTTTTAGATAGTGCAAAACATGGCAAAGAATACCAAACAAGTGCCCAATATTCTACATTTATTACATCATTTCTAACATATAGAAGTGTGTTACCAAGGCTGGTTCTGTGAACAAACCTAGTTATGCTAAAGTGTGTTTTGTTCTCCAAAAATTAAATTCATGATTATCACACAATTATAAAATACTTGTGTCAAGAATTTTTATTCAAAAATTAATAAGAGAAGCAGATATTAAAACTAGTTCACATGGTTATTTGGGATATAAGCAGAGTTGTGCAGCAGAAGTGCTCTGGGCCCATAATTTGGGTTATAGAATTTATGTTTTCTAATGAAAAATCACTAACTTGCATTATTGTTAACAAGAATCCTGTGCATTACCATCAGTTTTCTCCATTATAACCTCTTGCTCTACAGTTTGTAAATAACTTTGTCAATAGCAAGCTAATAAACGGGGTGACTCCAATGGATTGAGATAATCTCCAGAGTTTCTGCTACATAATGAACAGGACTCCATTGAAAGGACACCTAAGAGTTTATTTTGCCCAAAAATTTGATCACTTTTTTCACTGTCCTTACCTATTTTCCAAACCTAGTTCTTTTCAGTCTACAGACAACCCTGTATCTGACTGACTTGTTAATTCTGGGAATGTCTTGCAGATTAATTTGCTTGCCCGAGGTGGTTCCTCTAATTGATGTCTAAGAACCCTAATTAGTTAAGAAAACTTTTTTTTAACATTTTCATTGCTATTTATTATTATTATTATTATTATTATTGCTAATATCTCTATTATAAATAATTCACAAGGGCATCTTTCTGACAAAAGACAAAGAGCTGGCTACTAGTAGAAAAAGTACATTTGACTCTGTCAGTGAAAGTGGTAAAGGGATTTGAGAAAATAAGGCAAAGCAGTGGAATTATGTGTTAAAACTTTAAATATTATAGACACATTTACTTAATTTCTAATACTGCTTATAATTAAAAAAGATGTTTTCCATGAACCACGCATTACAGCAAATATATTGTTTATACAGATTAAATTTTCATCAAAAGGGATGCCTGGGTGGCTCAGTTGGTTAAGCAGCTGCCTTTGGCTCAGGTCATGATCCCAGCATCCTGGGATCGAGTCCCGCATCTGGCTCCTTGCTCGGCCAGAGCCTGCTTCTCCCTCTACCTCTGCCTGCCATTCTGTCTGCCTGTGCTTGCTCTCTCGCCCACTCTCTCTGATAAAGAAATAAAATCTTAAAATAAATAAATAAATTTTAATCAAAAAATTATAAGTGTATTTTTTTGTAGGATCATGATAAGCATTTTGCAGATGAGAAAAGTGAAATTTAGAAAAGTATGTCTCTTCAAATCCCTCATACAATATCTGGCCTAGACAGAAGGATATACTATCACAATTGAGGAAGATAATTGAGATTACTTAAAATGATAAACTTTACTGTATAGGGTTTTTTACAAGTTTGCCACAGATTCACATTTTTTAAAATATATATCTATTTGTGTAAAGAGAATGCACTGAGAAGTAAAAAGATAGTGATATATCAGTGCTACCAACTAATGGCTATAATATCATCACCTTATTTATGAACAATGAAACAGTGTGTAATATTTAAATAAATTTAAATAAATTCCTACTTATTTTATATATTTATAAATTTAAATGAATTCCTATTTATTTATTATTAAAGAAATTCCTCTAACAAACAGTATGTTTTGAAGGTTGCTAGCAGGAAAGTGTTGTACGACATGGAAGTAATCAGAAAATGTGATCTAAAATTCTGCTTTCAAGGGCGCCTGGGTGGCTCAGTGGGTTAAAATTCTGCTTTCAAGAAGCTATAACAGTAAGTACTGAGCATTAGCTATTATATGCTATGGATGAATAACTGAAATCTACATTTGAAACTATTGGTACACTATATGTTACCTAATTGAATTTTAAAAAGTTAATAAAAAAAACCACTATTTTATAAAACAATATTCCCAACAGGCTCTTTTGCTTTAAAATACTCACTTTGTTTCCTCTCCGAGAGAACACCAAATGGCGGATGACGCCGGTGCTGCGAGAGGGCCCGGAGGGCCCGGGGGCCCTGGAATGGGAGGCCGTGGCGGTTTCCGCGGTGGCTTCGGCAGCGGCATCCGGGGCCGGGGCGGGCCGGGCCGTGGTCGGGGCCGGGGCCGAGGCCGCGGAGCTCGCGGGGGCAAGGCCGCGGACAAGGAGTGGATCCCCGTCACCAAGCTGGGCCGCCTGGTCAAAGACATGAAGATCAAGTCCCTGGAGGAGATCTATCTCTTCTCCCTGCCCATCAAGGACTCTGAGATCATCGACTTCTTCCTGGGAGCCTCCCTCAAGGACGAGGTTTTGAAGATCATGCCTGTGCAGAAGCAGACGCGCGCGGGCCAGCGGACCAGGTTCAAGGCATTTGTCGCCATCGGAGATTACAATGGACACGTCGGTTTGGATGTCAAGTGTTCCAAGGAGGTAGCCACTGCCATCCGCGGAGCCATCATTCTGGCGAAGCTTTCCATTGTCCCTGTGCGGCGAGGCTACTGGGGGAACAAGATCGGCAAGCCCCACACTGTCCCGTGCAAGGTGACTGGCCGCTGTGGCTCTGTGCTGGTGCGTCTCATCCCCGCCCCCAGAGGCACTGGCATTGTCTCGGCCCCTGTGCCCAAGAAACTGCTGATGATGGCTGGTATTGACGACTGCTACACCTCGGCCAGGGGCTGCACTGCCACCCTAGGGAACTTTGCCAAGGCTACTTTCGATGCCATCTCCAAGACCTACAGCTATCTCACCCCTGATCTCTGGAAGGAGACTGTGTTCACCAAGTCTCCCTATCAGGAGTTCACGGACCATCTTGTGAAGACCCACACCAGAGTCTCTGTTCAGAGGACCCAGGCTCCAGCTGTGGCTACTACATAGTTTTATACAAGAAAAATAAACTGAACTAAAGCTTGAAAAAAAAATACTCACTTTGTAATGAGAGTCATTACTTTTGTCTAGCCAAATCTTATAGCACTGTTTATCCCTTCCCTGCTTTATCCCTTCCCAGTATCAATAAAGGCTCACTTGGGTTACCTAGAAGCCATGAGAAAGCTTGTAATAGATCTGGCTGGTTTTCACCAGCAATTTGACCACCATGTGCACAGGGAAGTCTATTGATAAAGGCTTTATTGCAATAAGTTGCAAATACATGGATGATTTTGAATTCTCTTTCTTGAGGTCTTGTTTCATGATAATAAATTTAGGGTGGCTTATTGGAATGGATGTTATTAACATATCTTCATAGTTATAAGCACATGGAATTGTAAAATAGATGAATGAATGTGGCATTACTGACAACTGTCCTCATTTTGAAATCAAATTACAGTGTACTAAGATGAGGAAGCAAAGCAGATTTGGGATTATGAGTGAAATAATTTTAAAAAGTATTAGGGGTATGATCGGACTATTGGGTAATTCAGTAGAAAAATGTCTACTGATTGAGATTCTGTGTTCCCTGATTTCAGAGAGAAGTTAAGATAAATAAGTAACACGAGGAGACTAGGAAGCCAAACATAAGTGATAATTTTGTGCCAGGGTGTGTATACATCTGTTTATCTTCTTGCTTTACCACTAAGGTTGCTCCTAGAGGAGAGTTTAAATATGTGTTGGAGCTAATCTCTGTGGATTACACAAGAAACCACATCCTACAGCTCTCCCTGAAACACCCCTTATGATTTCAATGTAATTTGGTTTTTGCATTTTTAGAAATAACAAAATACTTTGCAAACTCATCTACTTTATTACCATCACAAGTGAGTCAGCTGACTCCACATTTTAACACAGTGACAGTCACAGAGGAATGGAGGAATGAGTAGAGTTATCAATATATGTGCTTTTAAGAAGTATGACAGGGTAGCAGCTATTTCCAGGAACCAAAACATGGGTCAGCAGCTGTGCAAGAAAAGTGATGGAATAAATGACTCATTTCAGAGGAGTTCTATAACATATTAGTTCTATAATGTATCTTCAGCCCCCAATTACCCGCTTTGATCTAAAGATAAGGATTTACAGTTAAGGTCCCATTTATGATTTGACTGGTAGGGTCTGAATCATGTTTACTATTGTTTTGACTATTACTTGAAACCTATAGTAGTACTTGGGATATGTGTTGTGTATTCTGTGAACATGTGCTATTTTTAGATTAGATAATTTCTGTCTCGAACCCCTGTTCATTTGTTTGTTTTTGTTTATTTGATAGTGGTTTCAGTAAATGGATATATCTGAAAAATTGCAAAGCCACTATTAAAACAAGTTATTATTATATATAGCATGGAATTGCACATTCCTCCTTTGAATCCGACAGAGCTTCACCATATCCTTAACAATTTGGGAAAAACATGCTATTATTTTTCTTTATAAAATTTCTCCTGTTAGGCTGTGATGGTTGTCATCAGCAGTAACTCCTCTGAAGGCTTTGTCAAAAGAGTTGAAAAAATTGGAAAGGTGTGTGAATGAAGCTGTTTGTTGAATATAAAGAAAAGAGCATTGAAGTACAATTCACACTCTTACTTCTCCTTCTATGCTTTCAGATGTTTGTCATTTGAAAATTTTGCTTCTAGAAGAGATGCCCTATATAATTCTTACTTTAAGGAGCAAGTTGCTTTTATAATTTTTTTATTATTCTACCATTCCAGTATTTCCATTTAAATTAAATTCAATACCATTTAAAAAAAATCAAAAGTGCAGCCAGTATTCAATTCCTGGGCTAAATAATTTTAGAAAGCTTTGTGTTATTGAACCTACGGGGTTTTTATGTAGTTTTAACTCTTTCTTTCTGTGATTTTTCCCATTAGTCATGTAAGTGACTGCAAATTAACAGACATTGAGGATAAAGAAGGACTGAATAGAACAATCCTTGGCCTCATGAAGTTGAGAATCTAGCAAGGGAGTCAAACAATTCAATCATTCAGAGACAATTTATTGAGTGCCTGGCCTAAGATGAGCACAACAAAACCCCAGCCCAGAGGAATCATTTTAATGGGAGAGATAGATAATAGGTAAGCCAACTTTAAAAAAAAAAACGTACTGATTTTTCTTTAATAGAGATGCATATTTGAACTAAATAAGCACATTTTTAAAAGAGCAGTGATTGAGAAGAGGTTTTTAAACTGAGTGGTCCAAAAGGGCCTCCCTGAAAAAGTCTGTTTTGAACAGATTTCTGAATAATATCAGCTAGGAAGCTGCGTAAAAATCTCAGGGATGGGTGATTTTTCCAGTCGAAAAACTGTAAAGGCTCCAAAGTCACAATAGAGCTATAAGTTTCTCTAATAAAGTAACTTCTGACAAAGAATGAGAAGAAATAACTAACCCAGGTTTGAAAGAAAAGGGACAGACTTTCTATGGAATTCATATTTAATTAAAGCTCTAAAGGACAAAAATACAATAGAGCAAAATTCTGGTCACGCTGATATACCTAACGAAAGTTCATAAACAAGCTTTGGGTAGCAAAGAGTGTGTGGGAATGTTGGTAAGAACAGTGGGGAAGAGTCATCCCTGAACATGTTCTTAAATGAAGCAATTCTTGGGTTGTTTTAAAGGGTAAATTGGAGTTTGCCTAAGTGATTAGAGAAGGATGCCTCAGCTTATGGAAGTTCAAAGCCATAAAGATGTGATAAACTACTGCAGATATTTTCATGTATATTTGTTGTTGCTTCTAGTAATGGTGATCTAAAAACTCCTACTTAAGACAACTAAAAATCCAGACAAAATAGCTTTTAAAGTTAAAAATATCAGAATGATTATAAAAATAAGTGAGGGATTACTGGGCCAAAATACGAAATACAATGAGAGCCTAGAGATATATGCCCTGAAGCCATTTTAGCTATGAGAGCATTTGAAACTGCTAAAACACACTGAGCTGTGTTGTTCATAGACTCTTGATACTAGAGAAACAAAATTCAAAATCCAGCAGCAATCAAATTTGAGGACTTTGGTACAACCCAAATTTAACTTGAGATCCCCAAAGCACAAGGAGAAGCAGAAATAAGACTATAGCCTACCTTGCCTTCTGTGTAAACTGAGAAAGTCAATCACTGAATTTGGAGTATGATTGTCTTGTAGAGTCTCAGATATAAGAGAAAATCCTACCAAGGAGGACCATACCATTATTATAGCTCTTAATTATCCCTACTCAATAAGAGTTTCAAATATAATGTCTTGAACATAGCAAAATGTAACAAAGCACACAAAGAAAAACCATTAACAAGATTTGATAGACAAAATGGGATTAAGTATGATGTTAAAATGATCAATAAAGATTGTAAAATGGCTTGATTACTCTGCTCAAAGAAATGAGAGGGGAAGCAAATTGAACCAAAAACTGACACTAAAAATGATATTGAGAAAGGTTTTATAAATGAACCAAATGGATACTCTAGAACTTTAAAAATATGACAGCTAATTTAAGGTACCACAGGGGTGCCTGGGTGGCTCACTTAATTAAACCTCCAATTCTTTTTCCTTTTTTTTTTAACACCTTAATTTTATTTTATCTCTTTCATTTGGCTCAGGTCATGATGTCAGGGTTGTGAAATAGAGCCCAGAGTTGGGCTCTGTGCTGAGCCTGGAGTCTGCTTAAGATTCTTTTCCCTTCTTTTTCTATCCCTCCCTGCACTCTCACTTGCTCGCTCTCTCTTGCTTGCAAATAAATAGATAGATAGATGATAGATAGATAGATAGATAGATAGATAGATAGATAATAGACAAAGAAAAATAAAAGCAGATTATGAAAATAAATATAAAGATTTTGAAATGAAAACAAGTTCAAAATAAAATAGAGAAGACCTACACAGCTTAAAGTTCATTCAGAAAATCTACTATTAAAGAAGTCAGTATGACACAATGTTAAGATATCAAAAGATTTGAGCATGCACTTTACAGAAAGGGTAATCCAAATGGCCACTCATATATAAAAACTGTTTATCTTTATTATGAATCTGGAATTAAATTAAATTAAATTAATAATAAATTAAAACCTAAAATGACATACTATTACACACTTACCATATTGGGCAACAGTAAAATTGCCTTGCAAGAATGTGAAAGAATGAAAGTGCCCATAATAAAAACATTTGAGGTAAGTTGGACAATATTTAGAAAACTTAAAAATAAAAATAAAAATTTGGTCCATTCCTAGAAATACAACATGGAACTAAATGAATATTTTCACCAGGATATGCAAACAGATGATTATAGCTATTTCATTCATAACAGCAGATCAGTAGTGGTCTATTTGCACAATGTTACATTAAATAAGAGAGAATATTAACAAACTGGGAGGAGGGGCTAGGTTGTTATCATAAACAGATCTTCTATGGTGCTGATTATGTTCTATTTCTCAAAATCTTTAAGTTAAAAAAGTTTTCACATTATATCTAGATAGATAGATGATAGATAGATATCCCAGAAGCTGCAATGCTAGGCTAAGACCAGGCTTTAAAGGGCTTTTCTATACTCTACTAAATACTTGAAACCATTCATTATATCATAGCTCAGTGTTCAAATCTCCATTTGTTTCCTCAGTTTCCTAATATTTACCTTAAGGTGACCTGATCCAGACTTTTGATCACCTTTGTCTAAATATTTCTATTTTAACAAAGTCCTTTTTAACACTGAGAGACTAAAACTTAGAAAAATACTCTTTTATCTCACTAGAGTGGAAAATATATAGTTACCCATTAACTAATGATATCCATGTCTACATTAGATCAATGACATTTTTAATTCTTGGGAGCTTTTGGTTAAATGAAATTTTTAAGCTTCCTTTAAATGAAGCTTTAAGCCATCACCACATGAATAAAATTAAAGAACCAAATGAAAACAGGCCAAGTATTTACAGAGTAATAGAATGTGCAATGGTAAGAGTACAATTCTGAAATCATAAAGCCTAAATTAGTGTGATGCATTTTTGCTACCCATGTAATCATAAACCAGTTATCCAAATGTGTTAGCCTCAGTTTTTTCACCCATGAAATGGTGATGATAATACTTATTATGCTGCGTTGTTGTGTGTATGTGATGAAGCATGGAGCATGAGAATCTCATATTCCATGCTAAAATGATAGCTATTTTTATACTTATAATAATTCTAGTAATAGTAATTAAATTGTTCAAAATGGTAATATTCATTTATATTGAGGCATTGTATTGACTATTCATAGACACATTTACCAAAATAAATTTCATTTTACTTTACCCCCTCTGAGGATATATATTCCCTAATTCAATATGAATCTCCTTATGAATAATAATTATCATAATAAATATGCTGATTTGTCTTCTATTTGTTTTTAGGGAGGTATCCTTTACTGTTGAACATGAAACTTAAGCAAGTCTGTCTTATTCAAAATTTGCATGCTGTTTTCTTATGAAACTAGATTATAGAGTTGTATGAAATAAATTCATGCAGTTAAGACATTGATGTTTGGAACACTGGGTGGTCAGTTTAGTATTTCAAAAGAAGATTTTAAATTTAAACCTTAAAACTGAGCTCTTTCAGCCTTATTTATAGACCATCCTTCATGTTTCATAAGTACTCCTCCATTGTAAACTAAGTAATACTTTTTGTCACAGTGTATATAATGAAAATGGATTTTATATTCTATTATTTCAGAGTTAGTTGCAGTTTCTACTGCCTTACTTCATTTTTTGAAAAATAGATTAATTCTACAAAAAGTTTTTTCCAGGTTTATTGAAAAAAATCGACATATTTGTAAATTTAAGAAATGATTTCTTATAACATTGCAAACCTTTAACATTGTGTAAATTTTGTACAATTTGATAAATTGGTATACATCTTTATTGCAATATAATCTACATAAAAATGTTAATACATCTACTATCTCGTATAGTTGCCACTGTTTTTTATGCATTTATCATAAGGAATTTTAAGATCTACTCTCTTAGCAACTTTTATGTATATAGTATAGTAGAGATAAACTTCAGAGGTCTTGTGGGTTTTGTTCCAGACTGCCTCAATAAAGTGATTATCTCAATAAACTAAGTCAAATTATTATATTTTTTGGTTTCCCAGTGCATATAAAAAATTATGTTTCCCAGTGCATATAAAAAATAAAAACTATACTGCACTGTTCAAAAGCATTATGTTTTTAAAGAAAAACAATGTATATACCTTAAGTACACTAGTTCTGAGTTTTCAGTGGGTCATAATTACTGATCACAGATCACCATAACAAATACAATAATAATGAAAAAACTTGATATATTGCAAGAATTACCAACATGTGACAAAGAGACACAAAATGAACAAATGTTGTTAGAAAAATGGTGGCAGCAGACCTCTTTTATACAAGATTGCTATAAACTTTCAACTTGTAAGAATGTGATATATGCAAAGTTTAATAAAGGGAAGCACAATAAAAAAAAGTATGTATATCTTATTAACTATGATCATCATGCTGTACATTAGATCCCCAGAACTTTTTCATATTATAGTTGCAAGTTTGCACCCTTGGACCACCTTACTCCACCCCAGGTTCACCCCTTGTCAACTCAACTCTAAGTTTCCATTAGTTTTCCTTTTCCTCAGATTCTGTATGTAAGGGATATCATAATACATAAATTAAAAAAATATACAAAATCTTTGAAATATTTCACTTAGAATAATACCTTCAAGATCCATCCATGCTGTTGTAAATGGCAGTATTTCTTAATTTTTCATGGTTAAGTAGTATTCCGTAGTATATATTTACCATACTTATTTTACTCATTCATCCATTAATGGATACTGAAGTTATTTCCATCTCTTGCTTAGAGTTAATAATTTTATAATAAACATAAGAGTGCAGATATGTCTTTGAACAGTGAACTTCGTTTTCTTTAGATAGATACCTAGAAGTGGGATTACTGAATCATATGGTAATTTTACTTTTAATAATATGAATAATCTCCATACTGTTTTCCATACAAATTTATATCCCTATTACAGTGCATAAGTTCCCCGTTTTCCCCAATATTTACCAAAATTGGTTAGTTTCAATTTTTTGGTAGTATATATTCTAATATCTTGCTGTGTTTTTCAGAGGTAAACAACAACAACAACAACATAAGGACTTTGCCCTGAGGTTTTTACGTTGAGCACTTTTTAATGCTCCTGTTGGTCATTTATATAACTTTTTTGAAAAAAAAAGTCTATTGAGATCCTTTTGCTATTTTTTTAATCATATATTTTTTTCTATTTGTATCTGTTGGTTATTAACCTCTTTTCAGATATAAGATTCGTAAGTATTTTCTTACATTCTGTGGATTGTGTTTTCATTCTCTCTCCCTTTTTTTGGCAATGCAGAAACGTTAGTTTGATGTAATACCATTTATTTATTTTTGCTTTTTTTGCTTGTGTTTTTAGTCTGGTATCCAAAAAACTATTGGCAAGACTAATGTCAAGGAGAATTTTTCCTATGTTTTCCTTTAGGAAATTTAGTTTCATGCATCACCTTTAAGTCTTTAATCTATTTCAAGTTCAGACTTATGAGTGATATAAGGTTCCCTTCATACTGTTTTGTGACTATTCAGTTTTAAATATCATTTATTGAACAGACTATCTTTCCCCATTACATATGTTGGCCCCTGTCAAATATTAGGTGACTGTATGAAAGGATTTATTTCTGGACTCTCAATTCTGTTCTACTTGTTTATTGGTCTGTTTTTATGCCAGTATACTTTATTGTTTTGAGCATGAGGGCTTTGTAGTATAGTTTCAAATCAAGAAGTGTAATCTCCCTTCTTCATTCTTTCTCAGAACTGCTTTGATTATTTGTTGTCTTTCATGGTCTCATATAAACTTTAGGATTCTTTACTTACTTCTGTAAAACAATAATATTGGATTTTTTTTTAAGATTTTTAATTTATTTATTTGACAGAGAGAGATGACAAGCAGGCAGAGAGGCAGGCAGAGAGAGAAGAGGAAGCAGGCTTCCTGCTGAGCAGAGAGCCTGATGCGGGGCTCGATCCCAGGACCCTGGGATCATGACCAGAGCCGAAGGCAGCGGCTTAACCCACTGAGCCACCCAGGCGCCCCTAACATTGGATTTTTGATAGGAATTGGATTTACAGATGGTTTACGGTAGTATGGACATTTTAACAATGTTAATTCTTACCATTCATAAATATGAGCTATCTTTCCATTTCTGTCACCTTCAATTTCTTTATCAATGTCATAGTTTATGGAGTACAGATCTTTCATCTTCTTAGTTAAATCTATTCCTAAGTATTTTATTATTTTTGATGCTATTGTGAATTAGATTGTTTTCTTTATTTTTTCAGATAGTTCATCATTAGAATGTTAAAATGCTCCTGTCTTGTGCTTACTTTGGCAGCACATATACTAAAATTGGAATGATGCAGAGAAGATTAGCGTGATCACTGAACAAGGATGACATGACAAACTGGGAAGCAGTCCATAAAAAAAAAAAGAAACAAAACAAAATTCTTTTCTTTTATATATTGATCTTGTATTTGGTAATTTTACTAAATTTGTTTATTCAAATTTTTTGTGAATTTTTTAGGATTTTTTAACATGTAAGTTCATGTTATCCAAAAAAAGAAAATTTTACTTCTTCCTTTTTTTTTTTTTTTTTTTTGGAGTCTCTTATTTCTTTGTGTTCCTTGTTTCTCTGGCTAGGACATCCACTACTGTGTCAAATGAGAGTAGTGAAAATGGACACACTTGTCTTTCTTCTGATCTTTAAGGGGAAAACTTTCAAAAGTTTTGATTGAATATGAGATTAGCTCTGGGCTTGCAATCTGTGTTTTTTCTTTAATGGGTTTTTTAAATTATTTTTTAAAATTTTTTATATAATGTGTTTTTATCCCTAGGGGTACAGGTCTGTGATTCACAGCACTCACCATCACTCACCATAGCACCTGCCCTCTCCAATGTCCATACCCCCACCATCCTCTCCCAACACACCTCCCCCCAGCAACCCTCAGTCTGTTTTGTGAGATTCAGTCTTTTATGGTTTGTCTCCCTCCTAATACCATCTTTTTTAATTTTTTTTTCGTACGCCCGAAACTGCCTATGTTGCATCTCCACTTCATCATATCAGGGAGATCATATGATAGTTGTCTTTCTCAGATTGATTTATTTCGCCAAGCATAATACCCTCTAGTTCCATCCACGTCATCACAAATAGCAGGATTTCATTTTTTTTGATGGCTGCATTGTATTCCATTGAACATATATACCACATCTTATTTATTGATTCATCTGTTGAAGGACATTTAGTTTCTTTCCATAGTTTAACTATTGTGGACATTGCTGCTATAAACATTTGGGTGCATGTGCCCCTTCAGAATGCCACGTTTGTATCTGTAGGGTATATACCCAGTACTACAAGCACTGGGTCATAGGGTAGTTCTATTTTCAGCTTTTTGAGGCACGTCCACGCTGTTTTCCAGAGTGGTTGCACCAGCTTGCATTCCCACATACAGTGTAGGAGGGTTGCCATTTCTCCACATCCTCGCCAGCATCTGTCATTGATGGACTTGTTCATTTTAGCCATTCTGAACGGTGTGAGGTGGTATCTCATTCTGGTTTTGATTTGTATTTCCCTGATGCCGAGTGATGTGGAGCATTTTTTCATGTGTCTGTTGGCCATTTGAATGTATTCTTTGATGGAACATGATAGTGAGCTTAGGGAATCACCAAGTTAATGAAAGAGGTGCCTCTTGTAGGTGAATTAAGAGTGAGAGAAAGAAAAGAGGGCTTATCCTAGATTGGAGAACTCGGGGCTGAAAAGGACCCTCATCTGGGAGCAGAGAAAGTGGTCCAGAATCAGAGGCACAGAGGACTCCCAACACCTTCCACAAAAGCGGAGCACCTAAAGACATAGTGCCATTACCCCTGAAAATCTAGGCATGGAGGTATTCTCTTTAGGCAAATAGGCATCGGAGAATAGTTTGTCCATAGCCCAGTCACTGACTTCAAGAGGAAAAGCTATAACAGCTCTCGAAGCAGGCCGGATAGCTCAAGCAACAGCAGCCAAGCCAAAATCCTTATCCCCTGCATTTCTGAACAATGACAGAGCAGCGGTTCTGTCTAGAACCAGGAGGTATTCAGAAGTCAATTGTTGGGTCCCGGGTTGTGTCCATCAGTTCAGACGCGGCCTTCAGATCAACTCATGATTCCAGGGCCTTGGCATTGACTCTGTTCTCAGGTTCTCTGCTCAGGGGCAAGTAAGCTTCTCCCTCTCCAGCTCCACCCCCTGATTGGGATCTCTCTGCCTCTCTGTCCAAACGTGCATGTGCATGTTCGATAAGATAACAAAGACAAAAACAGTGCACAATAATTGACTGGGGCCAAAGGATGTTTTATTGAATTTGGACCTAGGTTCCTATGGAGGGCAGCCAGGTATAGAGAACCTCCCACCATCCTAAAATGCCCGACCTTCGCTTGGAGCTTCCTTGTTCATTCTCCTGTTCTTTGCCTTCCTGGATCTCCTCACCAACCTGCAGCATCCGCTGTCTGTCGTGCTGTACTGACCCCTTGTTAACACATTGTGCATCCTCTCGGGGCTCCATTGGAACATGCCCATCTTCCTCAAGAGGCACTGTTTGCTTATCGCATGTAACCATTTGGGGGATGGTCATGAGAGGGTGAAGGCAGGCTTGTGCTGCCACATCTCCATGCAGTTCCACAGAGGGTAGCTGATCCACCATGAGGGAGTGCTCAAGGTTCTTCCACATTCGAATCCTCTTCAATGCGTCCTTTTGCACATACAAGTTGTCTTCCTGAAATGGGCACCGAAGTCTTTCAGTTGGCTTCACTTGGGCTATGGGTCTCTTCCAACATGCTCTCCGTTGGCTTCTGTGGACTCCAAGAACATGAGTCCGTCCTGGACCTAAGGTTCTAGGGTGTAGAGTCTGCCTTGGATGCATGGTCTTTTTGGAAGATTGGGAGGCCTTGTTGGCACCGTTTCTGGAGACCATTGAGGTACTCGTGTGCTTTCTGTGGAAGACTCCAGACATGTCTTTGGCACGGTTGCGGGGGTTCACTTTGAGCTTCCCTTGGGTGGACCTTTTCCTGTTGAGATGCTCCATGATTTGGTGGGAGGGTCTCACCCTTACGCAGGGCTCAGATTTCCTCCCCTGAGGCATTGCTTGCGGGCTGTTAGTTTCTTGGCTTGTCGTTGCTAAGATGGAATGCGGCATCTTGCCTTTCTCCGAGGTCCAGAGGGCTGGTGCTGACACTCACGACCAAATACTATGAATTGGGCCATGGAGAAGGTGACACCGACTCGCTTCGCAAACTTCCTTGGTGAGAGACCCAGGCGGCTCCAGCAGTTTGGGACGGCCTGGGGTCCTCTTGGCCCACCCATGACTACTCCAGTCAAGTGTAGTGATCAGGCCTGGGTTGATGAGGAGTGGTTGCTATGACCTCAAAGCTTTGTGACATCACAGATGCTGGCTTCACTGAAGCAGCTGTCCCTCTCCCATGACCTTGGTGTCCTATGGCTTTAAGTAGGAAGCCCCAGGAAGAACAAAACAAGAGCCCTCTGAACCTGATCAAGAACTCAGGATGTCTTGTGGTTTAATGTCCAACTTCCCCTTTCTGGAGACATAGAGGAAGGAAAATGACATTCAGTATACCTTCCTTTAGGCCAACATATCCCCAGAGACGGCAAGGTGTCCTTTTACACTACAATTTCTAGATATCTCAAGAAAAGGTGAGGTCGCGTGTATGAGCAGCTCTCCGTGGGGTTTTTCGTCCTGTGGGTGAGAGCGTACTTTGTCAGCGTCTTTTGCTTATGGGTCAGTGATGACTAAGGTACGGAAAGTACCTTTCCGAGGTAAAAGGTGAGGGCATCGCTATATGGTGCCGTCTGTGTCCTCGTCTCCTAGTGTTCTGAAACACGCGGCTAAGGGATGAGGCCTCTGTCTACCTGGCTTTCCCTTAAATACCTTTGAAAGTCTTTGAGGAGAGTGACCTTCTGCATCAGAGCTAACTCTCAGAGAGGTCTACCGAACCCCTTGTTATTATTAGTTAACTGTACTTGTTGTGGTAACGGGTATAGACATGTGGACCAAGACTCTTTAGTCAGAAGGAAAGGGACGGCGTATATAGACGGCTTGCAAGGCCCATTCGAGCAGACCTTTGGAGTGAGCCGCAATGCCCTTGCAAGGACTAGTGGATCAGGATGTTTGGGTCAATTTCGGCACCTCAGTATTCCTCTGCCATCGAAGTGAATGAACCCCTGGACCTTGCCTTGACATGAATGTCCCATGCCCTGCTGTTGGGAAATGGAAAAGGCAAGCAGACAAAGGGAAATATCATATGGCTTCCCACAATATGTGCCTCGGGAGGAATACCTTGGCCCTAGGAAAGGAAGGGAATAATGAAGGGCAAGAAGTCAGAGAAGGAGACCCACCAGGAGTGACTCAGGACTCTGAGAATCCAGATGAGGGCTACCGAAAAGAAAACTGATTAATCGGTGGTCAGGAGTTGTGGCATATATTAGGAGGAGCACTAGGACGTCCATGCAACTAAAGCATCCGTGAATACTCTGTCAAAAATGGATGATGGATGATAGGCAGGCTTTCTCAACAGAACAGCAACAAGAACAACATCAATTCATAGGAAAACAATGTGGCCCTCTCAAAACCAAAGGAAGTCACAGGGAGAAAAGGAAAGAATTATATTGTTTATTATCTTTCCTTATTGAAATGACATGGGTGGGTTTCCTAAAATGTCCTTCTTTGAATTGGGTCTTTATCCTTGTAAATTAGAGTTTACCCACCTCTTCCATCTCTGGATTTGATGAGAGGACATGACAATGCCTTCACTAAATACATAGAAGAGTGGCCCAAGCAAATGACTTGACCTGGCCTTCTGTGTGTTGGCAGGGGTTGGATTACTGCTTCAAAGGCTTCCGTCTAAACTAGAGAGCTGAGATTTTGTAGGTTTCCTGACCTAATCTTGGAAGTTTCTATGTGTCTGGGAATTTATCCTTTTCTCTCAGTTCTTGGATTTGCTAGCATAAATGTGTGGCTATGCCTTTTCGGTTATTCTTTTTTCCTTGCTACCAGTTGTGATGTGGTTTCATACTTGCAGCTGTGTGCTTGTCTCCCTGTTTTATCCCAGTAATGGCTTCTGCGGTTTGTTCCTGTTGTCAAAACTCAAGTGTGAGATCTCCTGATTTTTTTCCTATTGGTTTGTTTGTATTTCCTTAATTTTGATAATCACATGTCTGATTTCAATTTTTCTGTTAACTTTGGAGTTCGGTTTTTCTTCATCTTGTTCCTTCAGTCGTCCTTTTAGGTGGCTTTCTTTTTCGGTGTTTTTAAATTTTGGAAATGCACACATTTAACCCTATATTGTTTCCCCATAAAATGTTTTGGCATCCTCCTCTAAGTTTCTTAGAATTCCTTCGTTCATGGCTCTTCTTTTCCTTTGGATTTTCTTTCTTGCATTCATTGCAGTTCGTGAATGTGTTGTGTTTTCCACTTTAGTGTCTGGCTGTATTTCCAATTTGAAAGTGATATCTTCCTGTTTTCATACCTTCGTGATGATAAGTGCACAGGATAGGTTTTGACTTCTCTTCCATGAATTATGACTGGATTTGGACTCGAGCTCATGACCTGCGATAGACAAAGTTAGGTCTGCTGCTGGGAAGAACATATCTTATTGTCCTCAGAGACGCAATCTTACTCATGGACCCCCCAAAGTTCAGGTGGTCTCGAATGCCCATGTGGACGTCTGTTATTCCTTAGCACCTTCCCATCCAGATAATCTGTCCTGTGCTTAACCTGGATATCATAGTTGCCAACAGTATTGGATAAACGTCGCCATCTCCATTCCTGTGTGTTCATAGGCTTCCAACGTTTAGATACACCTTTTTTCATGGTGGATATGTTGGCAATTCTTCCAGGTTTCTGATGTTTTGATGCTCCATCAAGACAAAACACCTTCCGCTTAGCTTTTTTCTCTCGAAGGCATAAAATGACTCTCGCTGACTTAGGCACAAACACTTTGGCTCTCTTCTCCTTGGGAATAGCATAACCTACATCTTCCCTGTTTCTTCACTTGCAAGCTATGAGTATCTTTATAGTCGAAGGAAATCTCCTATGGGCAACAGAAGGACGAGCCTGTTTAATATTTGCTGTTTTCTTATGGATGTTTCTATTTTTTTTTTTTTTTGATTTGGAATTTCAACCACTGTTACAAACTGTTTGTATTGACGGGAGTCTTTAGTCCTGAGTACTGAATGTATTATTGATAGGTAATAGTTCACTTTCTCATTTCGGTTGGCTTCTGACTTGGATTCTATTTGCCTTTCACCTATATGGTATTTTCTTGGGGTTGCTTCATTGGTACGATTCCTCGCTTCCTTCCCATATTTTGCATGTCTTATCTTTGTGTTTTTGCATGTGCATGTGTTAATGCTGTGTGGTGTGTGTGTGTTTCACATCACAATTATTATTAAAATACGAGAGAATGGAATTCGGTCTCTTGTGGGTAGCAATTCAATTTGACATGCCTTGAAATCTCACATTCCATTAGTTTCAGGAAATCTCCTTAAAGGAATGTCATCTCTTGTCCTCTTCAAGAATCCCGTGTTCTCACAAAACGGCCTTCCAACAAACAGCACCATTTGAATTCCTCATTAGAGTCATAATGTTTGTCCCAATACCCTTTCTTTTTCGTATGTTTCTTGACTGTCATGAGTTAGTGAAATCGTCTGTTTATTGTCTTTCTGAGAATGATAGATGTGACAAAGTCCAATGCTCTCCGCAAGACTGCCATAAGAGACATGTGGAAGAATTCCTTCTTGCTTATGTCACAGTACAAATTGTGGTGACATGAAGACACTGAGATGGTAGTAGTGTCTAATAACCTCATGCTTCTTCAACCATGAAGGCAACAAAAAGATGACCACAACAACTGCAGTGGGGTGGAAATTGACCTGAAGCCTACAAGGTAAACTCCAGAGCGAAATAGAACGGAAGGTGCAGAGATGATGGGAGAAGGTTGGAGACATGGCTCAGGGGAGATTTGGTTGGTTCGTGGATCAGAGGGCTGGAGTCCATGAAGAGGACCAAAGCACAGGAGAGCAGGGCACCCTGGGAACACACAAGGAACCTGTTTCCCAGTGCCGTTGACTGTGAGACGCAGAGGGTCTGAAGGGCACGAGTACTTGACAACACAAGTGTTGAGGGCTGAAGTTTTCCTATCAGCAGGCTTGGCAGACATCAACTTGAAAGAACACCATCTTTTTCCTGCATATGACACCAACAAGCGACCAGGAGCAGACAGCCTGGAGACAATGATCAGAGAGAGACAATACCAAGAGACGCAGTGGGAAGATGATGAGTCGTGGGAGTGATTCCGTGAAAGGCAGTGTTCGTGGAGATGACTCAATGTGGACCTAATAAATTTTGGCTCTCACAACAGCAGCATCAAGACAGAGCTTGGCCAAGACAGGTATGTGAGGACAGAGACTCCCTAGCCAGCCAACACAAAATACCAACAGTGGAACACTTGGAGGATTGCCTTCCTCAGTCCAAGATGCTTAGTCCAAGGAGAACAGACTCTCCCATACGGGACGAGAAGAAAGCTTTGACCACATGTTCTCTTCTGAACACAGCATTCTGCAGGCCTGCGTTCTGTTGAGTTGGTAGAGTTTCTCCTTTCACAGGCACACCAGAGCCCACCAAGGTAAACCTCAGCATATTCAGCCCGGACCCTAAAAACAACAAACGGCCGGAAAGGAGAGCTACTGCAAATGACTGGCCTCCAGGACAGGGTCAGCCACAACACAAACAGCAGTGGCATGCATGCCACATACACTCTCACAAACACACACACACACGCATGCACTCAACAAACCTTAAGGGCGAGCCCTGGGTCACTCACGGATCACTTCCTCCTAAATAAATTACCCTCAGGTTAGAAAACAGAATGAGTTTAACGAATACAGAGAGGTGACAGAGACTTAGATCCAATGCAAAGATGGAAGAATCAATTGATTCCCAGGTAAAGGAAGAAGGAGTGATTACGACTAGGCAGTCAGAGTGAAACCTCTACATAGAGCACGCCCGATGCGGGATAGAAAGCTGTGGCCTGGATACTCGCTGTACATCAGAAAACATAGGAGATATCAGAGAGTCTCGAAACACAGAGATAAAACTGATAAAGATAAAAACACCTAAAGAACTCCTGAAGAGAAGATTGGCAGGAGACTGGATGCAAAGTTCGGGAACATGGTAGAAGTGGAGGATCCAATTAGGAACCGAGAAGAACAAGCCTAGAAAATAAGGATGCAAATTCTAAGAGAGAAGGCAGAATGATGGAACATGATAGTGAGCTTAGGGAATCTCTAAGGAAATGAAAGAGGTGCCTCTTGTAGGTGAATTAAGAGTGAGAGAAAGAAAAGAGGGCTGATCCTAGATTAGAGAACTCGGGGCTGGAAAGGACCCTCATCTGGGAGCAGAGAAAGTGGTCCAGAATCAGAGGCACAGAGAACTCCCAACACCTTCCACAGAAGCGGAGCACCTAAAGACATAGTGCCATTCCCCCCGGAAAATCTAGGCATGGAGGTATTCTCTTTAGGCAAATAGGCATCGGAGAATAGTTTGTCCATAGCCCAGTCACTGACTTCAAGAGGAAAAGCTATACCAGCTCTCGAAGCAGGCCGGATAGCTCAAGCAACAGCAGCCAAGCCAAAATCCTTATCCCCTGCATTTCTGAACAATGACAGAGCAGCGGTTCTGTCTAGAACCAGGAGGTATTCAGAAGTCAATTGTTGGGTCCCGGGTTGTGTCCATCAGTTCAGACGCGGCCTTCAGATCAACTCATGATTCCAGGGCCTTGGCATTGACTCTGTTCTCAGGTTCTCTGCTCAGGGGCAAGTAAGCTTCTCCCTCTCCAGCTCCACCCCCTGATTGGGATCTCTCTGCCTCTCTGTCCAAACGTGCATGTGCATGTTCGATAAGATAACAAAGACAAAAACAGTGCACAATAATTGACTGGGGCCAAAGGATGTTTTATTGAATTTGGACCTAGGTTCCTATGGAGGGCAGCCAGGTATAGAGAACCTCCCACCATCCTAAAATGCCCGACCTTCGCTTGGAGCTTCCTTGTTCATTCTCCTGTTCTTTGCCTTCCTGGATCTCCTCACCAACCTGCAGCATCCGCTGTCTGTCGTGCTGTACTGACCCCTTGTTAACACATTGTGCATCCTCTCGGGGCTCCATTGGAACATGCCCATCTTCCTCAAGAGGCACTGTTTGCTTATCGCATGTAACCATTTGGGGGATGGTCATGAGAGGGTGAAGGCAGGCTTGTGCTGCCACATCTCCATGCAGTTCCACAGAGGGTAGCTGATCCACCATGAGGGAGTGCTCAAGGTTCTTCCACATTCGAATCCTCTTCAATGCGTCCTTTTGCACATACAAGTTGTCTTCCTGAAATGGGCACCGAAGTCTTTCAGATGGCTTCACTTGGGCTTGGGTCTCTTCCAACATGCTCTCCGTTGGCTTCTGTGGACTCCAAGAACATGAGTCCGTCCTGGACCTAAGGTTCTAGGGTGTAGAGTCTGCCTTGGATGAATGGTGTTTTTGGAAGATTGGGAGGCCTTGTTGGCACCGTTTCTGGAGACCATCGAGGTACTCGTGTGCTTGCTGTGGAAGATTCCAGACATGTCTTTGGCACGGTTGCGGGGGTTCACTTTGAGCTTCCCTTGGGTGGACCTTTTCCTGTTGAGATGCTCCATGATTTGGTGGGAGGGTCTCACCCTTACGCAGGGCTCGGATTTCCTCCCCTGAGGCTTTGCTTGTGGTCTGTTAGTTTCTTGGCCTGTCGTGGCTAAGATGGAATGAGGGATCCTTGCCTTTCTCCGAGGTCCAGAGGGCTGGTGCTGACACTCACGACCAAATACTACGAATTGGGCCATGGAGAAGTTGACACCGACTCGCTTCGCAAACTGCCTTGGTGAGAGACCCAGGCGGCTCCAGCGGTTTGGGATGGCTTGGGGTCCTCTTGGCCCACCCATGACTACTCCAGTCAAGTGTAGTGATCAGGCCTGGGTTGATGAGGAGTGGTTGCTATGACCTCAAGGCTTTGTGACATCACAGATGCTGGCTTCACTGAAGCAGCTGTCCCTCTCCCATGACCTTGGTGTCCTATGGCTTTAAGTAGGAAGCCCCGGGAAGGACAGAACAAGAGCCCTCTGAACCTGATCAAGAACTCAGGATGTCTTGTGGGTTAATGTCCAACTTCCCCTTTCTGGAGACATAGAGGAAGGAAAATGACATTCAGTATACCTTCCTTTAGGCCAACATATCCCCAGAGACGGCAAGGTGTCCTTTTACACTACAATTTCTAGATATCTCAAGAAAAGGTGAGGCCTCGCGGGTATAAGCAGCTCTCCGTGGGGTTTGTCGTCCTGTGGGTGAGAGCGTACTTTGTCAGCGTCTTTTGCCTATGGGTCAGTGATGACTAAGATACGGAAAGTCCCTTTCGGAGGTAAAAGGTGAGGGCATCGCTATATGGTGCTGTCTGTGGCCTCGTCTCCTAGTGTTCTGAAACACGCGGCTAAGGGATGAGGCCTCTGTCTACCTGGCTTTCCCTTAAATACCTTTGCAAAGTCTTTGAGGAGAGTGATATTCTGCATCTGAGCTAACTCTCAATGAAGAGGCCTGGACCGAACCCGTTGTTATTATTAGTTAACTGTACTTGTTGTGGTAACGGGTATAAACATGTGGACCAAGACTCTTTAGTCAGAAGGAAAGGGACGGCCTATACCGAAGGCTTGCAAGGCCCATTTGAGCAGAACTTTGGAGTGAGTCGCAATGCCCTTGCAAGGACTAGTGGATCAGAAAGTTTGGGTCCATTTCGGCACCACAGTATTCCTCTGCCGTCGAGTGAATGAACCCCTGGACCTTGCCTTGACATGAATGTCCCATGCCCTGCTGTTGGGAAATGGAAAAGGCAAGCAAACAAAGGGAAATGTCATATGGCTACCCACAATATGTGCCTCGGGAGGAATACCTTGGCCCACTTAAGGAAGGGAATAATAAAGGGCAAGAAGTCAGAGAAGGAGACCCACCAGGAGTGACTCAGGACTCTGAGAATCCAGCTGAGGGCTACCGAAAAGAGAACTGATTAATGGGTGGTCAGGAGTTGTGGCATATATTAGGAGGAGCACTAGGACGTCCATGCAACTAAAGCATCCGTGAATACTCTGTCAAAAATGGATGATGGATGATAGGCAGGCTTTCTCAACAGAACAGCAACAAGAACAACATCAATTCATAGGAAAACAATGTGGCCCTCTCAAAACCAAAGGAAGTCACAGGGAGAAAAGGAAAGAATTATATTGTTTATTATCTTTCCTTATTGAAATGACATGGGTGGGTTTCCTAAAATGTCCTTCTTTGAATTGGGTCTTTATCCTTGTAAATTAGAGTTTTACCCACCTCTTCCATCTCTGGATTTGATGAGAGGACATGACAATGCCTTCACTAAATACATAGAAGAGTGGCCCAAGCAAATGACTTGACCTGGCCTTCTGTGTGTTGGCAGGGGTTGGATTACTGCTTCAAAGGCTTCCGTCTAAACTAGAGAGCTGAGATTTTGTAGGTTTCCTGACCTAATCTTGGAAGTTTCTATGTGTCTGGGAATTTATCCTTTTCTCTCAGTTCTTGGATTTGCTAGCATAAATGTGTGGCTATGCCTTTTCGGTTATTCTTTTTTCCTTGCTACCAGTTGTGATGTGGTTTCATACTTGCAGCTGTGTGCTTGTCTCCCTGTTTTATCCCAGTAATGGCTTCTGCGGTTTGTTCCTGTTGTCAAAACTCAAGTGTGAGATCTCCTGATTTTTTTCCTATTGGTTTGTTTGTATTTCCTTAATTTTGATAATCACATGTCTGATTTCAATTTTTCTGTTAACTTTGGAGTTCGGTTTTTCTTCATCTTGTTCCTTCAGTCGTCCTTTTAGGTGGCTTTCTTTTTCGGTGTTTTTAAATTTTGGAAATGCACACATTTAACCCTATATTGTTTCCCCATAAAATGTTTTGGCATCCTCCTCTAAGTTTCTTAGAATTCCTTCGTTCATGGCTCTTCTTTTCCTTTGGATTTTCTTTCTTGCATTCATTGCAGTTCGTGAATGTGTTGTGTTTTCCACTTTAGTGTCTGGCTGTATTTCCAATTTGAAAGTGATATCTTCCTGTTTTCATACCTTCGTGATGATAAGTGCACAGGATAGGTTTTGACTTCTCTTCCATGAATTATGACTGGATTTGGACTCGAGCTCATGACCTGCGATAGACAAAGTTAGGTCTGCTGCTGGGAAGAACATATCTTATTGTCCTCAGAGACGCAATCTTACTCATGGACCCCCAAAGTTCAGGTGGTCTCGAATGCCCATGTGGACGTCTGTTATTCCTTAGCACCTTCCCATCCAGATAATCTGTCCTGTGCTTAACCTGGATATCATAGTTGCCAACAGTATTGGATAAACGTCGCCATCTCCATTCCTGTGTGTTCATAGGCTTCCAACGTTTAGATACACCTTTTTTCATGGTGGATATGTTGGCAATTCTTCCAGGTTTCTGATGTTTTGATGCTCCATCAAGACAAAACACCTTCCGCTTAGCTTTTTTCTCTCGAAGGCATAAAATGACTCTCGCTGACTTAGGCACAAACACTTTGGCTCTCTTCTCCTTGGGAATAGCATAACCTACATCTTCCCTGTTTCTTCACTTGCAAGCTATGAGTATCTTTATAGTCGAAGGAAATCTCCTATGGGCAACAGAAGGACGAGCCTGTTTAATATTTGCTGTTTTCTTATGGATGTTTCCTTTTTTTTTTTTTTTTGATTTGGAATTTCAACCACTGTTACAAACTGTTTGTATTGACGGGAGTCTTTAGTCCTGAGTACTGAATGTATTATTGATAGGTAATAGTTCACTTTCTCATTTCGGTTGGCTTCTGACTTGGATTCTATTTGCCTTTCACCTATATGGTATTTTCTTGGGGTTGCTTCATTGGTACGATTCCTCGCTTCCTTCCCATATTTTGCATGTCTTATCTTTGTGTGTTTGCATGTGCATGTGTTAATGCTGTGTGGTGTGTGTGTGTTTCACATCACAATTATTATTAAAATACGAGAGAATGGAATTCGGTCTCTTGTGGGTAGCAATTCAATTTGACATGCCTTGAAATCTCACATTCCATTAGTTTCAGGAAATCTCCTTAAAGGAATGTCATCTCTTGTCCTCTTCAAGAATCCCGTGTTCTCACAAAACGGCCTTCCAACAAACAGCACCATTTGAATTCCTCATTAGAGTCATAATGTTTGTCCCAATACCCTTTCTTTTTCGTATGTTTCTTGACTGTCATGAGTTAGTGAAATCGTCTGTTTATTGTCTTTCTGAGAATGATAGATGTGACAAAGTCCAATGCTCTCCGCAAGACTGCCATAAGAGACATGTGGAAGAATTCCTTCTTGCTTATGTCACAGTACAAATTGTGGTGACATGAAGACACTGAGATGGTAGTAGTGTCTAATAACCTCATGCTTCTTCAACCATGAAGGCAACAAAAAGATGACCACAACAACTGCAGTGGGGTGGAAATTGACCTGAAGCCTACAAGGTAAACTCCAGAGCGAAATAGAACGGAAGGTGCAGAGATGATGGGAGAAGGTTGGAGACATGGCTCAGGGGAGATTTGGTTGGTTCGTGGATCAGAGGGCTGGAGTCCATGAAGAGGACCAAAGCACAGGAGAGCAGGGCACCCTGGGAACACACAAGGAACCTGTTTCCCAGTGCCGTTGACTGTGAGACGCAGAGGGTCTGAAGGGCACGAGTACTTGACAACACAAGTGTTGAGGGCTGAAGTTTTCCTATCAGCAGGCTTGGCAGACATCAACTTGAAAGAACACCATCTTTTTCCTGCATATGACACCAACAAGCGACCAGGAGCAGACAGCCTGGAGACAATGATCAGAGAGAGACAATACCAAGAGACGCAGTGGGAAGATGATGAGTCGTGGGAGTGATTCCGTGAAAGGCAGTGTTCGTGGAGATGACTCAATGTGGACCTAATAAATTTTGGCTCTCACAACAGCAGCATCAAGACAGAGCTTGGCCAAGACAGGTATGTGAGGACAGAGACTCCCTAGCCAGCCAACACAAAATACCAACAGTGGAACACTTGGAGGATTGCCTTCCTCAGTCCAAGATGCTTAGTCCAAGGAGAACAGACTCTCCCATACGGGACGAGAAGAAAGCTTTGACCACATGTTCTCTTCTGAACACAGCATTCTGCAGGCCTGCGTTCTGTTGAGTTGGTAGAGTTTCTCCTTTCACAGGCACACCAGAGCCCACCAAGGTAAACCTCAGCATATTCAGCCCGGACCCTAAAAACAACAAACGGCCGGAAAGGAGAGCTACTGCAAATGACTGGCCTCCAGGACAGGGTCAGCCACAACACAAACAGCAGTGGCATGCATGCCACATACACTCTCACAAACACACACACACACGCATGCACTCAACAAACCTTAAGGGCGAGCCCTGGGTCACTCACGGATCACTTCCTCCTAAATAAATTACCCTCAGGTTAGAAAACAGAATGAGTTTAACGAATACAGAGAGGTGACAGAGACTTAGATCCAATGCAAAGATGGAAGAATCAATTGATTCCCAGGTAAAGGAAGAAGGAGTGATTACGACTAGGCAGTCAGAGTGAAACCTCTACATAGAGCACGCCCGATGCGGGATAGAAAGCTGTGGCCTGGATACTCGCTGTACATCAGAAAACATAGGAGATATCAGAGAGTCTCGAAACACAGAGATAAAACTGATAAAGATAAAAACACCTAAAGAACTCCTGAAGAGAAGATTGGCAGGAGACTGGATGCAAAGTTCGGGAACATGGTAGAAGTGGAGGATCCAATTAGGAACCGAGAAGAACAAGCCTAGAAAATAAGGATGCAAATTCTAAGAGAGAAGGCAGAATGATGGAACATGATAGTGAGCTTAGGGAATCTCTAAGGAAATGAAAGAGGTGCCTCTTGTAGGTGAATTAAGAGTGAGAGAAAGAAAAGAGGGCTGATCCTAGATTAGAGAACTCGGGGCTGGAAAGGACCCTCATCTGGGAGCAGAGAAAGTGGTCCAGAATCAGAGGCACAGAGAACTCCCAACACCTTCCACAGAAGCGGAGCACCTAAAGACATAGTGCCATTCCCCCCGGAAAATCTAGGCATGGAGGTATTCTCTTTAGGCAAATAGGCATCGGAGAATAGTTTGTCCATAGCCCAGTCACTGACTTCAAGAGGAAAAGCTATACCAGCTCTCGAAGCAGGCCGGATAGCTCAAGCAACAGCAGCCAAGCCAAAATCCTTATCCCCTGCATTTCTGAACAATGACAGAGCAGCGGTTCTGTCTAGAACCAGGAGGTATTCAGAAGTCAATTGTTGGGTCCCGGGTTGTGTCCATCAGTTCAGACGCGGCCTTCAGATCAACTCATGATTCCAGGGCCTTGGCATTGACTCTGTTCTCAGGTTCTCTGCTCAGGGGCAAGTAAGCTTCTCCCTCTCCAGCTCCACCCCCTGATTGGGATCTCTCTGCCTCTCTGTCCAAACGTGCATGTGCATGTTCGATAAGATAACAAAGACAAAAACAGTGCACAATAATTGACTGGGGCCAAAGGATGTTTTATTGAATTTGGACCTAGGTTCCTATGGAGGGCAGCCAGGTATAGAGAACCTCCCACCATCCTAAAATGCCCGACCTTCGCTTGGAGCTTCCTTGTTCATTCTCCTGTTCTTTGCCTTCCTGGATCTCCTCACCAACCTGCAGCATCCGCTGTCTGTCGTGCTGTACTGACCCCTTGTTAACACATTGTGCATCCTCTCGGGGCTCCATTGGAACATGCCCATCTTCCTCAAGAGGCACTGTTTGCTTATCGCATGTAACCATTTGGGGGATGGTCATGAGAGGGTGAAGGCAGGCTTGTGCTGCCACATCTCCATGCAGTTCCACAGAGGGTAGCTGATCCACCATGAGGGAGTGCTCAAGGTTCTTCCACATTCGAATCCTCTTCAATGCGTCCTTTTGCACATACAAGTTGTCTTCCTGAAATGGGCACCGAAGTCTTTCAGATGGCTTCACTTGGGCTTGGGTCTCTTCCAACATGCTCTCCGTTGGCTTCTGTGGACTCCAAGAACATGAGTCCGTCCTGGACCTAAGGTTCTAGGGTGTAGAGTCTGCCTTGGATGAATGGTGTTTTTGGAAGATTGGGAGGCCTTGTTGGCACCGTTTCTGGAGACCATCGAGGTACTCGTGTGCTTGCTGTGGAAGATTCCAGACATGTCTTTGGCACGGTTGCGGGGGTTCACTTTGAGCTTCCCTTGGGTGGACCTTTTCCTGTTGAGATGCTCCATGATTTGGTGGGAGGGTCTCACCCTTACGCAGGGCTCGGATTTCCTCCCCTGAGGCTTTGCTTGTGGTCTGTTAGTTTCTTGGCCTGTCGTGGCTAAGATGGAATGAGGGATCCTTGCCTTTCTCCGAGGTCCAGAGGGCTGGTGCTGACACTCACGACCAAATACTACGAATTGGGCCATGGAGAAGTTGACACCGACTCGCTTCGCAAACTGCCTTGGTGAGAGACCCAGGCGGCTCCAGCGGTTTGGGATGGCTTGGGGTCCTCTTGGCCCACCCATGACTACTCCAGTCAAGTGTAGTGATCAGGCCTGGGTTGATGAGGAGTGGTTGCTATGACCTCAAGGCTTTGTGACATCACAGATGCTGGCTTCACTGAAGCAGCTGTCCCTCTCCCATGACCTTGGTGTCCTATGGCTTTAAGTAGGAAGCCCCGGGAAGGACAGAACAAGAGCCCTCTGAACCTGATCAAGAACTCAGGATGTCTTGTGGGTTAATGTCCAACTTCCCCTTTCTGGAGACATAGAGGAAGGAAAATGACATTCAGTATACCTTCCTTTAGGCCAACATATCCCCAGAGACGGCAAGGTGTCCTTTTACACTACAATTTCTAGATATCTCAAGAAAAGGTGAGGCCTCGCGGGTATAAGCAGCTCTCCGTGGGGTTTGTCGTCCTGTGGGTGAGAGCGTACTTTGTCAGCGTCTTTTGCCTATGGGTCAGTGATGACTAAGATACGGAAAGTCCCTTTCGGAGGTAAAAGGTGAGGGCATCGCTATATGGTGCTGTCTGTGGCCTCGTCTCCTAGTGTTCTGAAACACGCGGCTAAGGGATGAGGCCTCTGTCTACCTGGCTTTCCCTTAAATACCTTTGCAAAGTCTTTGAGGAGAGTGATATTCTGCATCTGAGCTAACTCTCAATGAAGAGGCCTGGACCGAACCCGTTGTTATTATTAGTTAACTGTACTTGTTGTGGTAACGGGTATAAACATGTGGACCAAGACTCTTTAGTCAGAAGGAAAGGGACGGCCTATACCGAAGGCTTGCAAGGCCCATTCGAGCAGAACTTTGGAGTGAGTCGCAATGCCCTTGCAAGGACTAGTGGATCAGAAAGTTTGGGTCCATTTCGGCACCACAGTATTCCTCTGCCGTCGAGTGAATGAACCCCTGGACCTTGCCTTGACATGAATGTCCCATGCCCTGCTGTTGGGAAATGGAAAAGGCAAGCAAACAAAGGGAAATGTCATATGGCTACCCACAATATGTGCCTCGGGAGGAATACCTTGGCCCACTTAAGGAAGGGAATAATAAAGGGCAAGAAGTCAGAGAAGGAGACCCACCAGGAGTGACTCAGGACTCTGAGAATCCAGCTGAGGGCTACCGAAAAGAGAACTGATTAATGGGTGGTCAGGAGTTGTGGCATATATTAGGAGGAGCACTAGGACGTCCATGCAACTAAAGCATCCGTGAATACTCTGTCAAAAATGGATGATGGATGATAGGCAGGCTTTCTCAACAGAACAGCAACAAGAACAACATCAATTCATAGGAAAACAATGTGGCCCTCTCAAAACCAAAGGAAGTCACAGGGAGAAAAGGAAAGAATTATATTGTTTATTATCTTTCCTTATTGAAATGACATGGGTGGGTTTCCTAAAATGTCCTTCTTTGAATTGGGTCTTTATCCTTGTAAATTAGAGTTTACCCACCTCTTCCATCTCTGGATTTGATGAGAGGACATGACAATGCCTTCACTAAATACATAGAAGAGTGGCCCAAGCAAATGACTTGACCTGGCCTTCTGTGTGTTGGCAGGGGTTGGATTACTGCTTCAAAGGCTTCCGTCTAAACTAGAGAGCTGAGATTTTGTAGGTTTCCTGACCTAATCTTGGAAGTTTCTATGTGTCTGGGAATTTATCCTTTTCTCTCAGTTCTTGGATTTGCTAGCATAAATGTGTGGCTATGCCTTTTCGGTTATTCTTTTTTCCTTGCTACCAGTTGTGATGTGGTTTCATACTTGCAGCTGTGTGCTTGTCTCCCTGTTTTATCCCAGTAATGGCTTCTGCGGTTTGTTCCTGTTGTCAAAACTCAAGTGTGAGATCTCCTGATTTTTTTCCTATTGGTTTGTTTGTATTTCCTTAATTTTGATAATCACATGTCTGATTTCAATTTTTCTGTTAACTTTGGAGTTCGGTTTTTCTTCATCTTGTTCCTTCAGTCGTCCTTTTAGGTGGCTTTCTTTTTCGGTGTTTTTAAATTTTGGAAATGCACACATTTAACCCTATATTGTTTCCCCATAAAATGTTTTGGCATCCTCCTCTAAGTTTCTTAGAATTCCTTCGTTCATGGCTCTTCTTTTCCTTTGGATTTTCTTTCTTGCATTCATTGCAGTTCGTGAATGTGTTGTGTTTTCCACTTTAGTGTCTGGCTGTATTTCCAATTTGAAAGTGATATCTTCCTGTTTTCATACCTTCGTGATGATAAGTGCACAGGATAGGTTTTGACTTCTCTTCCATGAATTATGACTGGATTTGGACTCGAGCTCATGACCTGCGATAGACAAAGTTAGGTCTGCTGCTGGGAAGAACATATCTTATTGTCCTCAGAGACGCAATCTTACTCATGGACCCCCAAAGTTCAGGTGGTCTCGAATGCCCATGTGGACGTCTGTTATTCCTTAGCACCTTCCCATCCAGATAATCTGTCCTGTGCTTAACCTGGATATCATAGTTGCCAACAGTATTGGATAAACGTCGCCATCTCCATTCCTGTGTGTTCATAGGCTTCCAACGTTTAGATACACCTTTTTTCATGGTGGATATGTTGGCAATTCTTCCAGGTTTCTGATGTTTTGATGCTCCATCAAGACAAAACACCTTCCGCTTAGCTTTTTTCTCTCGAAGGCATAAAATGACTCTCGCTGACTTAGGCACAAACACTTTGGCTCTCTTCTCCTTGGGAATAGCATAACCTACATCTTCCCTGTTTCTTCACTTGCAAGCTATGAGTATCTTTATAGTCGAAGGAAATCTCCTATGGGCAACAGAAGGACGAGCCTGTTTAATATTTGCTGTTTTCTTATGGATGTTTCTATTTTTTTTTTTTTTTGATTTGGAATTTCAACCACTGTTACAAACTGTTTGTATTGACGGGAGTCTTTAGTCCTGAGTACTGAATGTATTATTGATAGGTAATAGTTCACTTTCTCATTTCGGTTGGCTTCTGACTTGGATTCTATTTGCCTTTCACCTATATGGTATTTTCTTGGGGTTGCTTCATTGGTACGATTCCTCGCTTCCTTCCCATATTTTGCATGTCTTATCTTTGTGTGTTTGCATGTGCATGTGTTAATGCTGTGTGGTGTGTGTGTGTTTCACATCACAATTATTATTAAAATACGAGAGAATGGAATTCGGTCTCTTGTGGGTAGCAATTCAATTTGACATGCCTTGAAATCTCACATTCCATTAGTTTCAGGAAATCTCCTTAAAGGAATGTCATCTCTTGTCCTCTTCAAGAATCCCGTGTTCTCACAAAACGGCCTTCCAACAAACAGCACCATTTGAATTCCTCATTAGAGTCATAATGTTTGTCCCAATACCCTTTCTTTTTCGTATGTTTCTTGACTGTCATGAGTTAGTGAAATCGTCTGTTTATTGTCTTTCTGAGAATGATAGATGTGACAAAGTCCAATGCTCTCCGCAAGACTGCCATAAGAGACATGTGGAAGAATTCCTTCTTGCTTATGTCACAGTACAAATTGTGGTGACATGAAGACACTGAGATGGTAGTAGTGTCTAATAACCTCATGCTTCTTCAACCATGAAGGCAACAAAAAGATGACCACAACAACTGCAGTGGGGTGGAAATTGACCTGAAGCCTACAAGGTAAACTCCAGAGCGAAATAGAACGGAAGGTGCAGAGATGATGGGAGAAGGTTGGAGACATGGCTCAGGGGAGATTTGGTTGGTTCGTGGATCAGAGGGCTGGAGTCCATGAAGAGGACCAAAGCACAGGAGAGCAGGGCACCCTGGGAACACACAAGGAACCTGTTTCCCAGTGCCGTTGACTGTGAGACGCAGAGGGTCTGAAGGGCACGAGTACTTGACAACACAAGTGTTGAGGGCTGAAGTTTTCCTATCAGCAGGCTTGGCAGACATCAACTTGAAAGAACACCATCTTTTTCCTGCATATGACACCAACAAGCGACCAGGAGCAGACAGCCTGGAGACAATGATCAGAGAGAGACAATACCAAGAGACGCAGTGGGAAGATGATGAGTCGTGGGAGTGATTCCGTGAAAGGCAGTGTTCGTGGAGATGACTCAATGTGGACCTAATAAATTTTGGCTCTCACAACAGCAGCATCAAGACAGAGCTTGGCCAAGACAGGTATGTGAGGACAGAGACTCCCTAGCCAGCCAACACAAAATACCAACAGTGGAACACTTGGAGGATTGCCTTCCTCAGTCCAAGATGCTTAGTCCAAGGAGAACAGACTCTCCCATACGGGACGAGAAGAAAGCTTTGACCACATGTTCTCTTCTGAACACAGCATTCTGCAGGCCTGCGTTCTGTTGAGTTGGTAGAGTTTCTCCTTTCACAGGCACACCAGAGCCCACCAAGGTAAACCTCAGCATATTCAGCCCGGACCCTAAAAACAACAAACGGCCGGAAAGGAGAGCTACTGCAAATGACTGGCCTCCAGGACAGGGTCAGCCACAACACAAACAGCAGTGGCATGCATGCCACATACACTCTCACAAACACACACACACACGCATGCACTCAACAAACCTTAAGGGCGAGCCCTGGGTCACTCACGGATCACTTCCTCCTAAATAAATTACCCTCAGGTTAGAAAACAGAATGAGTTTAACGAATACAGAGAGGTGACAGAGACTTAGATCCAATGCAAAGATGGAAGAATCAATTGATTCCCAGGTAAAGGAAGAAGGAGTGATTACGACTAGGCAGTCAGAGTGAAACCTCTACATAGAGCACGCCCGATGCGGGATAGAAAGCTGTGGCCTGGATACTCGCTGTACATCAGAAAACATAGGAGATATCAGAGAGTCTCGAAACACAGAGATAAAACTGATAAAGATAAAAACACCTAAAGAACTCCTGAAGAGAAGATTGGCAGGAGACTGGATGCAAAGTTCGGGAACATGGTAGAAGTGGAGGATCCAATTAGGAACCGAGAAGAACAAGCCTAGAAAATAAGGATGCAAATTCTAAGAGAGAAGGCAGAATGATGGAACATGATAGTGAGCTTAGGGAATCTCTAAGGAAATGAAAGAGGTGCCTCTTGTAGGTGAATTAAGAGTGAGAGAAAGAAAAGAGGGCTGATCCTAGATTAGAGAACTCGGGGCTGGAAAGGACCCTCATCTGGGAGCAGAGAAAGTGGTCCAGAATCAGAGGCACAGAGGACTCCCAACACCTTCCACAAAAGCGGAGCACCTAAAGACATAGTGCCATTCCCCCCGGAAAATCTAGGCATGGAGGTATTCTCTTAGGCAAATAGGCATCGGAGAATAGTTTGTCCATAGCCCAGTCACTGACTTCAAGAGGAAAAGCTATACCAGCTCTCGAAGCAGGCCGGATAGCTCAAGCAACAGCAGCCAAGCCAAAATCCTTATCCCCTGCATTTCTGAACAATGACAGAGCAGCGGTTCTGTCTAGAACCAGGAGGTATTCAGAAGTCAATTGTTGGGTCCCGGGTTGTGTCCATCAGTTCAGACGCGGCCTTCAGATCAACTCATGATTCCAGGGCCTTGGCATTGACTCTGTTCTCAGGTTCTCTGCTCAGGGGCAAGTAAGCTTCTCCCTCTCCAGCTCCACCCCCTGATTGGGATCTCTCTGCCTCTCTGTCCAAACGTGCATGTGCATGTTCGATAAGATAACAAAGACAAAAACAGTGCACAATAATTGACTGGGACCAAAGGATGTTTTATTGAATTTGGACCTAGGTTCCTATGGAGGGCAGCCAGGTATAGAGAACCTCCCACCATCCTAAAATGCCCGACCTTCGCTTGGAGCTTCCTTGTTCATTCTCCTGTTCTTTGCCTTCCTGGATCTCCTCACCAACCTGCAGCATCCGCTGTCTGTCGTGCTGTACTGACCCCTTGTTAACACATTGTGCATCCTCTCGGGGCTCCATTGGAACATGCCCATCTTCCTCAAGAGGCACTGTTTGCTTATCGCATGTAACCATTTGGGGGATGGTCATGAGAGGGTGAAGGCAGGCTTGTGCTGCCACATCTCCATGCAGTTCCACAGAGGGTAGCTGATCCACCATGAGGGAGTGCTCAAGGTTCTTCCACATTCGAATCCTCTTCAATGCGTCCTTTTGCACATACAAGTTGTCTTCCTGAAATGGGCACCGAAGTCTTTCAGATGGCTTCACTTGGGCTTGGGTCTCTTCCAACATGCTCTCCGTTGGCTTCTGTGGACTCCAAGAACATGAGTCCGTCCTGGACCTAAGGTTCTAGGGTGTAGAGTCTGCCTTGGATGAATGGTGTTTTTGGAAGATTGGGAGGCCTTGTTGGCACCGTTTCTGGAGACCATCGAGGTACTCGTGTGCTTGCTGTGGAAGATTCCAGACATGTCTTTGGCACGGTTGCGGGGGTTCACTTTGAGCTTCCCTTGGGTGGACCTTTTCCTGTTGAGATGCTCCATGATTTGGTGGGAGGGTCTCACCCTTACGCAGGGCTCGGATTTCCTCCCCTGAGGCTTTGCTTGTGGTCTGTTAGTTTCTTGGCCTGTCGTGGCTAAGATGGAATGAGGGATCCTTGCCTTTCTCCGAGGTCCAGAGGGCTGGTGCTGACACTCACGACCAAATACTACGAATTGGGCCATGGAGAAGTTGACACCGACTCGCTTCGCAAACTGCCTTGGTGAGAGACCCAGGCGGCTCCAGCGGTTTGGGATGGCTTGGGGTCCTCTTGGCCCACCCATGACTACTCCAGTCAAGTGTAGTGATCAGGCCTGGGTTGATGAGGAGTGGTTGCTATGACCTCAAGGCTTTGTGACATCACAGATGCTGGCTTCACTGAAGCAGCTGTCCCTCTCCCATGACCTTGGTGTCCTATGGCTTTAAGTAGGAAGCCCCGGGAAGGACAGAACAAGAGCCCTCTGAACCTGATCAAGAACTCAGGATGTCTTGTGGGTTAATGTCCAACTTCCCCTTTCTGGAGACATAGAGGAAGGAAAATGACATTCAGTATACCTTCCTTTAGGCCAACATATCCCCAGAGACGGCAAGGTGTCCTTTTACACTACAATTTCTAGATATCTCAAGAAAAGGTGAGGCCTCGCGGGTATAAGCAGCTCTCCGTGGGGTTTGTCGTCCTGTGGGTGAGAGCGTACTTTGTCAGCGTCTTTTGCCTATGGGTCAGTGATGACTAAGATACGGAAAGTCCCTTTCGGAGGTAAAAGGTGAGGGCATCGCTATATGGTGCTGTCTGTGGCCTCGTCTCCTAGTGTTCTGAAACACGCGGCTAAGGGATGAGGCCTCTGTCTACCTGGCTTTCCCTTAAATACCTTTGCAAAGTCTTTGAGGAGAGTGATATTCTGCATCTGAGCTAACTCTCAATGAAGAGGCCTGGACCGAACCCGTTGTTATTATTAGTTAACTGTACTTGTTGTGGTAACGGGTATAAACATGTGGACCAAGACTCTTTAGTCAGAAGGAAAGGGACGGCCTATACCGAAGGCTTGCAAGGCCCATTCGAGCAGAACTTTGGAGTGAGTCGCAATGCCCTTGCAAGGACTAGTGGATCAGAAAGTTTGGGTCCATTTCGGCACCACAGTATTCCTCTGCCGTCGAGTGAATGAACCCCTGGACCTTGCCTTGACATGAATGTCCCATGCCCTGCTGTTGGGAAATGGAAAAGGCAAGCAAACAAAGGGAAATGTCATATGGCTACCCACAATATGTGCCTCGGGAGGAATACCTTGGCCCACTTAAGGAAGGGAATAATAAAGGGCAAGAAGTCAGAGAAGGAGACCCACCAGGAGTGACTCAGGACTCTGAGAATCCAGCTGAGGGCTACCGAAAAGAGAACTGATTAATGGGTGGTCAGGAGTTGTGGCATATATTAGGAGGAGCACTAGGACGTCCATGCAACTAAAGCATCCGTGAATACTCTGTCAAAAATGGATGATGGATGATAGGCAGGCTTTCTCAACAGAACAGCAACAAGAACAACATCAATTCATAGGAAAACAATGTGGCCCTCTCAAAACCAAAGGAAGTCACAGGGAGAAAAGGAAAGAATTATATTGTTTATTATCTTTCCTTATTGAAATGACATGGGTGGGTTTCCTAAAATGTCCTTCTTTGAATTGGGTCTTTATCCTTGTAAATTAGAGTTTACCCACCTCTTCCATCTCTGGATTTGATGAGAGGACATGACAATGCCTTCACTAAATACATAGAAGAGTGGCCCAAGCAAATGACTTGACCTGGCCTTCTGTGTGTTGGCAGGGGTTGGATTACTGCTTCAAAGGCTTCCGTCTAAACTAGAGAGCTGAGATTTTGTAGGTTTCCTGACCTAATCTTGGAAGTTTCTATGTGTCTGGGAATTTATCCTTTTCTCTCAGTTCTTGGATTTGCTAGCATAAATGTGTGGCTATGCCTTTTCGGTTATTCTTTTTTCCTTGCTACCAGTTGTGATGTGGTTTCATACTTGCAGCTGTGTGCTTGTCTCCCTGTTTTATCCCAGTAATGGCTTCTGCGGTTTGTTCCTGTTGTCAAAACTCAAGTGTGAGATCTCCTGATTTTTTTCCTATTGGTTTGTTTGTATTTCCTTAATTTTGATAATCACATGTCTGATTTCAATTTTTCTGTTAACTTTGGAGTTCGGTTTTTCTTCATCTTGTTCCTTCAGTCGTCCTTTTAGGTGGCTTTCTTTTTCGGTGTTTTTAAATTTTGGAAATGCACACATTTAACCCTATATTGTTTCCCCATAAAATGTTTTGGCATCCTCCTCTAAGTTTCTTAGAATTCCTTCGTTCATGGCTCTTCTTTTCCTTTGGATTTTCTTTCTTGCATTCATTGCAGTTCGTGAATGTGTTGTGTTTTCCACTTTAGTGTCTGGCTGTATTTCCAATTTGAAAGTGATATCTTCCTGTTTTCATACCTTCGTGATGATAAGTGCACAGGATAGGTTTTGACTTCTCTTCCATGAATTATGACTGGATTTGGACTCGAGCTCATGACCTGCGATAGACAAAGTTAGGTCTGCTGCTGGGAAGAACATATCTTATTGTCCTCAGAGACGCAATCTTACTCATGGACCCCCCAAAGTTCAGGTGGTCTCGAATGCCCATGTGGACGTCTGTTATTCCTTAGCACCTTCCCATCCAGATAATCTGTCCTGTGCTTAACCTGGATATCATAGTTGCCAACAGTATTGGATAAACGTCGCCATCTCCATTCCTGTGTGTTCATAGGCTTCCAACGTTTAGATACACCTTTTTTCATGGTGGATATGTTGGCAATTCTTCCAGGTTTCTGATGTTTTGATGCTCCATCAAGACAAAACACCTTCCGCTTAGCTTTTTTCTCTCGAAGGCATAAAATGACTCTCGCTGACTTAGGCACAAACACTTTGGCTCTCTTCTCCTTGGGAATAGCATAACCTACATCTTCCCTGTTTCTTCACTTGCAAGCTATGAGTATCTTTATAGTCGAAGGAAATCTCCTATGGGCAACAGAAGGACGAGCCTGTTTAATATTTGCTGTTTTCTTATGGATGTTTCTATTTTTTTTTTTTTTTTTTGATTTGGAATTTCAACCACTGTTACAAACTGTTTGTATTGACGGGAGTCTTTAGTCCTGAGTACTGAATGTATTATTGACAGGTAATAGTTCACTTTCTCATTTCGGTTGGCTTCTGACTTGGATTCTATTTGCCTTTCACCTATATGGTATTTTCTTGGGGTTGCTTCATTGGTACGATTCCTCGCTTCCTTCCCATATTTTGCATGTCTTATCTTTGTGTGTTTGCATGTGCATGTGTTAATGCTGTGTGGTGTGTGTGTGTTTCACATCACAATTATTATTAAAATACGAGAGAATGGAATTCGGTCTCTTGTGGGTAGCAATTCAATTTGACATGCCTTGAAATCTCACATTCCATTAGTTTCAGGAAATCTCCTTAAAGGAATGTCATCTCTTGTCCTCTTCAAGAATCCCGTGTTCTCACAAAACGGCCTTCCAACAAACAGCACCATTTGAATTCCTCATTAGAGTCATAATGTTTGTCCCAATACCCTTTCTTTTTCGTATGTTTCTTGACTGTCATGAGTTAGTGAAATCGTCTGTTTATTGTCTTTCTGAGAATGATAGATGTGACAAAGTCCAATGCTCTCCGCAAGACTGCCATAAGAGACATGTGGAAGAATTCCTTCTTGCTTATGTCACAGTACAAATTGTGGTGACATGAAGACACTGAGATGGTAGTAGTGTCTAATAACCTCATGCTTCTTCAACCATGAAGGCAACAAAAAGATGACCACAACAACTGCAGTGGGGTGGAAATTGACCTGAAGCCTACAAGGTAAACTCCACAGCGAAATAGAACGGAAGGTGCAGAGATGATGGGAGAAGGTTGGAGACATGGCTCAGGGGAGATTTGGTTGGTTCGTGGATCAGAGGGCTGGAGTCCATGAAGAGGACCAAAGCACAGGAGAGCAGGGCACCCTGGGAACACACAAGGAACCTGTTTCCCAGTGCCGTTGACTGTGAGACGCAGAGGGTCTGAAGGGCACGAGTACTTGACAACACAAGTGTTGAGGGCTGAAGTTTTCCTATCAGCAGGCTTGGCAGACATCAACTTGAAAGAACACCATCTTTTTCCTGCATATGACACCAACAAGCGACCAGGAGCAGACAGCCTGGAGACAATGATCAGAGAGAGACAATACCAAGAGACGCAGTGGGAAGATGATGAGTCGTGGGAGTGATTCCGTGAAAGGCAGTGTTCGTGGAGATGACTCAATGTGGACATAATAAATTTTGGCTCTCACAACAGCAGCATCAAGACAGAGCTTGGCCAAGACAGGTATGTGAGGACAGAGACTCCCTAGCCAGCCAACACAAAATACCAACAGTGGAACACTTGGAGGATTGCCTTCCTCAGTCCAAGATGCTTAGTCCAAGGAGAACAGACTCTCCCATACGGGACGAGAAGAAAGCTTTGACCACATGTTCTCTTCTGAACACAGCATTCTGCAGGCCTGCGTTCTGTTGAGTTGGTAGAGTTTCTCCTTTCACAGGCACACCAGAGCCCACCAAGGTAAACCTCAGCATATTCAGCCCGGACCCTAAAAACAACAAACGGCCGGAAAGGAGAGCTACTGCAAATGACTGGCCTCCAGGACAGGGTCAGCCACAACACAAACAGCAGTGGCATGCATGCCACATACACTCTCACAAACACACACACACACGCATGCACTCAACAAACCTTAAGGGCGAGCCCTGGGTCACTCACGGATCACTTCCTCCTAAATAAATTACCCTCAGGTTAGAAAACAGAATGAGTTTAACGAATACAGAGAGGTGACAGAGACTTAGATCCAATGCAAAGATGGAAGAATCAATTGATTCCCAGGTAAAGGAAGAAGGAGTGATTACGACTAGGCAGTCAGAGTGAAACCTCTACATAGAGCACGCCCGATGTGGGATAGAAAGCTGTGGCCTGGATACTCGCTGTACATCAGAAAACATAGGAGATATCAGAGAGTCTCGAAACACAGAGATAAAACTGATAAAGATAAAAACACCTAAAGAACTCCTGAAGAGAAGATTGGCAGGAGACTGGATGCAAAGTTCGGGAACATGGTAGAAGTGGAGGATCCAATTAGGAACCGAGAAGAACAAGCCTAGAAAATAAGGATGCAAATTCTAAGAGAGAAGGCAGAATGATGGAACATGATAGTGAGCTTAGGGAATCTCTAAGGAAATGAAAGAGGTGCCTCTTGTAGGTGAATTAAGAGTGAGAGAAAGAAAAGAGGGCTGATCCTAGATTAGAGAACTCGGGGCTGGAAAGGACCCTCATCTGGGAGCAGAGAAAGTGGTCCAGAATCAGAGGCACAGAGAACTCCCAACACCTTCCACAGAAGCGGAGCACCTAAAGACATAGTGCCATTCCCCCCGGAAAATCTAGGCATGGAGGTATTCTCTTTAGGCAAATAGGCATCGGAGAATAGTTTGTCCATAGCCCAGTCACTGACTTCAAGAGGAAAAGCTATACCAGCTCTCGAAGCAGGCCGGATAGCTCAAGCAACAGCAGCCAAGCCAAAATCCTTATCCCCTGCATTTCTGAACAATGACAGAGCAGCGGTTCTGTCTAGAACCAGGAGGTATTCAGAAGTCAATTGTTGGGTCCCGGGTTGTGTCCATCAGTTCAGACGCGGCCTTCAGATCAACTCATGATTCCAGGGCCTTGGCATTGACTCTGTTCTCAGGTTCTCTGCTCAGGGGCAAGTAAGCTTCTCCCTCTCCAGCTCCACCCCCTGATTGGGATCTCTCTGCCTCTCTGTCCAAACGTGCATGTGCATGTTCGATAAGATAACAAAGACAAAAACAGTGCACAATAATTGACTGGGGCCAAAGGATGTTTTATTGAATTTGGACCTAGGTTCCTATGGAGGGCAGCCAGGTATAGAGAACCTCCCACCATCCTAAAATGCCCGACCTTCGCTTGGAGCTTCCTTGTTCATTCTCCTGTTCTTTGCCTTCCTGGATCTCCTCACCAACCTGCAGCATCCGCTGTCTGTCGTGCTGTACTGACCCCTTGTTAACACATTGTGCATCCTCTCGGGGCTCCATTGGAACATGCCCATCTTCCTCAAGAGGCACTGTTTGCTTATCGCATGTAACCATTTGGGGGATGGTCATGAGAGGGTGAAGGCAGGCTTGTGCTGCCACATCTCCATGCAGTTCCACAGAGGGTAGCTGATCCACCATGAGGGAGTGCTCAAGGTTCTTCCACATTCGAATCCTCTTCAATGCGTCCTTTTGCACATACAAGTTGTCTTCCTGAAATGGGCACCGAAGTCTTTCAGATGGCTTCACTTGGGCTTGGGTCTCTTCCAACATGCTCTCCGTTGGCTTCTGTGGACTCCAAGAACATGAGTCCGTCCTGGACCTAAGGTTCTAGGGTGTAGAGTCTGCCTTGGATGAATGGTGTTTTTGGAAGATTGGGAGGCCTTGTTGGCACCGTTTCTGGAGACCATCGAGGTACTCGTGTGCTTGCTGTGGAAGATTCCAGACATGTCTTTGGCACGGTTGCGGGGGTTCACTTTGAGCTTCCCTTGGGTGGACCTTTTCCTGTTGAGATGCTCCATGATTTGGTGGGAGGGTCTCACCCTTACGCAGGGCTCGGATTTCCTCCCCTGAGGCTTTGCTTGTGGTCTGTTAGTTTCTTGGCCTGTCGTGGCTAAGATGGAATGAGGGATCCTTGCCTTTCTCCGAGGTCCAGAGGGCTGGTGCTGACACTCACGACCAAATACTACGAATTGGGCCATGGAGAAGTTGACACCGACTCGCTTCGCAAACTGCCTTGGTGAGAGACCCAGGCGGCTCCAGCGGTTTGGGATGGCTTGGGGTCCTCTTGGCCCACCCATGACTACTCCAGTCAAGTGTAGTGATCAGGCCTGGGTTGATGAGGAGTGGTTGCTATGACCTCAAGGCTTTGTGACATCACAGATGCTGGCTTCACTGAAGCAGCTGTCCCTCTCCCATGACCTTGGTGTCCTATGGCTTTAAGTAGGAAGCCCCGGGAAGGACAGAACAAGAGCCCTCTGAACCTGATCAAGAACTCAGGATGTCTTGTGGGTTAATGTCCAACTTCCCCTTTCTGGAGACATAGAGGAAGGAAAATGACATTCAGTATACCTTCCTTTAGGCCAACATATCCCCAGAGACGGCAAGGTGTCCTTTTACACTACAATTTCTAGATATCTCAAGAAAAGGTGAGGCCTCGCGGGTATAAGCAGCTCTCCGTGGGGTTTGTCGTCCTGTGGGTGAGAGCGTACTTTGTCAGCGTCTTTTGCCTATGGGTCAGTGATGACTAAGATACGGAAAGTCCCTTTCGGAGGTAAAAGGTGAGGGCATCGCTATATGGTGCTGTCTGTGGCCTCGTCTCCTAGTGTTCTGAAACACGCGGCTAAGGGATGAGGCCTCTGTCTACCTGGCTTTCCCTTAAATACCTTTGCAAAGTCTTTGAGGAGAGTGATATTCTGCATCTGAGCTAACTCTCAATGAAGAGGCCTGGACCGAACCCGTTGTTATTATTAGTTAACTGTACTTGTTGTGGTAACGGGTATAAACATGTGGACCAAGACTCTTTAGTCAGAAGGAAAGGGACGGCCTATACCGAAGGCTTGCAAGGCCCATTTGAGCAGAACTTTGGAGTGAGTCGCAATGCCCTTGCAAGGACTAGTGGATCAGAAAGTTTGGGTCCATTTCGGCACCACAGTATTCCTCTGCCGTCGAGTGAATGAACCCCTGGACCTTGCCTTGACATGAATGTCCCATGCCCTGCTGTTGGGAAATGGAAAAGGCAAGCAAACAAAGGGAAATGTCATATGGCTACCCACAATATGTGCCTCGGGAGGAATACCTTGGCCCACTTAAGGAAGGGAATAATAAAGGGCAAGAAGTCAGAGAAGGAGACCCACCAGGAGTGACTCAGGACTCTGAGAATCCAGCTGAGGGCTACCGAAAAGAGAACTGATTAATGGGTGGTCAGGAGTTGTGGCATATATTAGGAGGAGCACTAGGACGTCCATGCAACTAAAGCATCCGTGAATACTCTGTCAAAAATGGATGATGGATGATAGGCAGGCTTTCTCAACAGATAGCAACAACAACATCAATTCATAGGAAAACAATGTGGCCCTCTCAAAACCAAAGGAAGTCACAGGGAGAAAAGGAAAGAATTATATTGTTTATTATCTTTCCTTATTGAAATGACATTGGGTGGGTTTCCTAAAATGTCCTTCTTTGAATTGGGTCTTTATCCTTGTGAATTAGAGCTTACCCGCCTCTTCCATCTCTGGATTTGATGAGAGGACATGACAATGCCTTCACTAAATACCTAGAAGAGTGGCCCAGGAAAATGATCTTTTAGGCCAACCTTTCTCCAGAGATGGCAAAGTTTTCCTATTTCCTCTGAAATATCTAGAGATATCAGAAACAACAAGTCCTCTGGTATATCATCCCGTCTCTCTGAGTTTTGTCATCCTTTGCATGAGAGAGTGACATTATACATTATAGCTAATCCTTAAGGAGGAGCAATGGACAGCACTCCTTGTTACCATTATTTATCTCTACCTACTGTGTTAATGGGTATAACCCTGTTGACCAAGTCTCTTTAATCAAAGGAAAATTAATGGCTTATATCGATGGTCTGCAAGGCTCACTTGAACAGAACTGAGGATTGAGCTGCTATGTCCTTGCAAAGACTAGTGGATAAAGAAGGTGTGGTCCATATTGGCAACAGAGTATTCCTCAGCAATTAGGGAGGATGAACTCTTGATTCTTGCACTGGCATGAATGCCACAGGACTGGGTTTGTGAAATGAAATGGTCAAGGAGACATAGGGAAATATCATATGGCTTCTCTCATATGTGCCCTAGGACGAATACCACGGCCCTTAGTAGAAAGAAGGAAAAACTGAAGGGGATAAGTCAGAGAAGGAGACAAACCAGGAGTAACTCAGAACTCTGAGGAATCAAGCTGAGAGTCAAGGAAAAAAGAGACATGCAGGGAATGAGGGAATGGGCTAATGGGTGTTGAAGAGTTCTGGCATATCTTAGGCGGAGTACTAGGTCATATATGGAACTGAAGCATCAGTGAATACTCTGTCAAAAATGGATGATGGATGACAGGCTGGCTTCCTCAACAGTACAAAATAATACAAAAACAAGCTGGCCCTTTCAAATGCAGGTGAAGACAGACAGAGAAAAGGAAAGAATTATATTTTTATTATGTTTAATTATTGAAATGGAATATAATTTATTTCCTAAAATGTCATTATTTGAATTGGGTCTTTATACTAGTAAAGTGGAGTTCATCCACCTCCTCCATTTGTGGAATTGATGAGAAGAAAATGGCATTGCCTTCTCTAAATGTCTAGAAGAGTTGAACAGGAAATGATTTGCACCTCGCCATCTGTGTGTTGACAGGGGTTTGATTACTGCTTCAAACGCTTTAGTCACTACTACAGAGCTGAGATTTTGTAGGTTTCCTGACCTAATCTTTGGAGTGAATATGTGTCTTGGAATTTATCCTTTTCTCTCAGTTCTTTTCTTTTGGGTTTGCTTCATTAGTGCTATTCTTCACTTCCTCCCCATCTTTTGTGTGTCTTATCTGTGTGTGTGTGTGTGTGTGTGTGTGTGTGTGGGCTGAGTGTGTTTCAAATAACAATTATAATTAAATTGATGGAGATAGGAAGTCGGTATTTAATGGATAGCAGTTCCATTTGACATGCCTTGAAAACTCACATTCCCTCTCTTTCAGCCACATTTCCTACAAAGAATGTCATCTTTTGTCCTCTTTGATAAACACATATTTTCTCAAACCTGACCTCAACAAACACCACATTTTGTGTGCCTGGGTAGTGTCGTATTATTTGTCCATTTTTCCCTTGCTTTTTCATATGTCTCTTGACAGTCATGAGAGAGTGAAATTGTATGTTATTTGTCTTTCTGGGACTGATAGATGTGACGTAGGCTAATGCTCTCCACAATTCTGCCACATGAGGCAAGTGGAAAGAATTCATTCTTGCTTATGGCTGGGTAAGATTCTGTGGGGCTTTTTCAGGACAGTGAGATGGTAGTAGTGTCTGGTAACTCCAGACTTGTCTTTATCCAGGAACACAACAGGAAGATTACCACATCAACTTCAACATGGCAGAAATGAACTGGAGCCCACAAAGCAAACTCCATAGCAAAAGAGAGAATAAGTTGCAATCACTATGGGAGAAGACTGGAGACATGGTTTAGGGGAAAAGTGGAAAGTTGGTAATTCAGAAGGCAGTGAGACAATGCAATGGGCAAAGCCACAAGAGATCGGAGCACACTTGGAACCCACAAGGAGTACGTTCTCCAATTCCATTGATTCTGACCATCAGGGGGTCTGAATCATACTAGTTCATGCCAACAAAGGGCCTTGAGGCCTGGAGATTTTAGATCAGCAGCCTTGGCATATCAACTCAAAAGAACACTGTATTTCTCTGTCAGAGAACACCAACAAATAGCCAGGTGAAGACAGCCTGGAAACCACGATTAGAGACAATACCAGGTGACACAGTGGGAAGATGGTGGGTTCTGGCTGTACATTAGTGAGAGGCAGTGTTCTTGGAGATGATTTGATGGGGGCAAAAGAAATTTGGGGCTCTCGCACAGGCAGCATCAAGCCCGAGCTACTGGCCAAAGACAGGTTGGTGAGGGCTTTAATTGCCTCTCCTGCAAACACGAAATTCTAACCATGGAACACATAGGGTACTGTGTTCCTCAGTCCAACTTGCTTCATTTTAAGAGAACAGATTCTCCCATAGGGGACTAGAAGAAAGCCCTGTCCATAGGCTGTCCCCTGACCACAGAATGCTACAGGCATTCATTCTGTTGTGAAGGTTGAATTTCTCCTTTCACAGGCACACCAGATCCCACCAAGCTAAACCTCAGCCTATTCAGCCCAGACCCCCAAACACACCAAAAGGCTGGCAAAGAGAGCCTCTGCAGATGACTGGTCTCAAGGACAGGGGGCAGCTATGATACAACAGCAGAGGGCATGCATGCCACACACACATACCTGAGACTCCCTCAAGGGCCAGGCCTTGGGCACTCCATGATATCTTATTTCTAAAGAAATTACCATCAGGATAAAAAACAGAATTGATTTTTCAAATACTGAGAAAGAGTCAGAGACCTATATCCAAGACAAAGATGGAAGAATCAATTGTTGCCAAGGAAGAAGACAAGAAATTATCATGGCCAGGTAATCGGAGTGAAACCTCACATATAACACGCCCAATGGAGGATTGAAAGCAGAAAGATATCAGGGAGTCTCAAAACACATAGATTAAACTGATAGAAATAAAATAAAGTAAAATAAAATAAAATAAAATAAAATAAAATAAATAAAGAATTTCTAAAGAAAAGATTGGTAGCAGACTGAAGGAAAAGTCCAAGAAGCTGGCAGAAGCAAAGGACCAAATTTTTGACCTGGCAGAAAAGGAATGGTAAATAAGGAAACAAATCCAAAGAAAGAAGGAAGAATGATGAAACATGACAATGAGCTTAGGAAAGTCATTGACTCCAAGGAATAGAAAGAGGTGCTTATTGTAGGAGAAGTAGGAGTGAGAGAAAAAAAAGAGGGCTGAACATGGATTTGAGAATTCAGAGCTAAAACTGTCCCTCATCTGGGAGCAGAAACAGAGATCCAGATTCAGAGGCAGGGAGGACTCACATCACCATCCACAGAAGCATGGAACCACAAGACATAGTTTCATTCAATGGAGGAATTCTCTTTACCTAAATATGCGTGGGAGTGTAGTTTGTACATAGCCAAATCACTTACCTCAAGAGGACAAACTATACCAGCTCTCAAAGCAGGCCAGGTTGCTCAAGCAACACCAGCCCAAGCCAAAATCCATTTACCCTTCATTTGTGAACAATGACAGAGCAGTGGTTCACGTCTAGAACTAGGACGTATTCAGAAGTCAAAGGTTGTGTCATGGATTGTGTCTATCAGTTCAGAGGCGGCCTTCAGCTCAACTCATGATCCCAGGGTCTTGGCATCGACTCTGGTCTCAGGTTCCCTGCTCAGGGGTAAGTCAGCTTTTCCCTCTCCAGCTCTACACCCTGATTGTGATCTCTCTGTCTCTCTGTCAAATATGTGCATGTGCATTGTTTGACAAAAAGACAAAAACACAACCGGGGTACAAGGATTGACTGTGGCCAGGGGATGTTTTCTTTAATTTGGACCTAGATCTCTATGGAAGGCAGCCAGGTTCAGAGAACCTCCCACCATCCTCAAATGCTAGACCTTCGCTCAGAGCTCCAATGTTCATTCTCCAGTTCCTTGTCTTCCTGAATATCCTCACCAACCTGTAGCATACGCTGTCTGTGGCTCTCTAATGGCCCTTTGTTGTCCCACTGTTCATCTTCTGCTGCCTCCATTAGAACACGCCCATCTTCCACAAGAGGCATTGTTTGCTTATCCCATGAAACTATTTGGGGGATGTTCATGAGAGGGTGAAGGCAGGCTTGTGCTGTCACATCTACATGTACTCCTCCAGAGGGTATCTGCACGACCCTGTGGGAATGCTCCAGGTTCTTTGACATTTGAATCCTCTTCAATGCGTCCTTTTGAAGATACAAGTTGTCTTCCTGAAACGGGCACGGAAGTCTTTCAGATGGCTTCACTTGGGCTATGGGTCTTTTCCAACATGCTCCATGCTTGCTCCTGTGGACTCCAAGTACATGAGTCCATTCTGGACCTAAGGTTCTAGGATGTAGAATCTGCTTTTGGTAAATCGTCAGTTTTGAAGATTTGGAAGTCATTTTGGCTCTATTTCTAGGGATGCTACAGCTACTCATTATAAGGTCCGCTAGGCCAGAGGGAGTCATTTTGTGTTTCTGCAGTAAACTTATATTGAACCCATGCTGTAAACAAAATTGACCCTACTCCTCCCAGAGGAGCTTACTCTCAAAGCCTAGATACAAGGGTGAATCAGGCCAGGTGAAGACATCCCATTAGAGGGGCACACATATATCTACTAGGGTAAATTGAGATCCAATTGTCCACCCATGTGTTACCTAGCATTTTTGTTTTTGTGGTGTAGCAGACTTAGCACGACTGTGCAGTTTTTTCTGTATTGTTATCTCATTGGCCACGTCTGTATAGCCTGGCTAAACTACCGCTATAAATGTTAGTCTCTGAGGCTGGGAGGGGTTGCCTCTTTGCAAGAGAAGGCCCTGACCGGTCAATATGATTCTCGATGCTTTGTGCAAAATTAACGTTTGCTTGACCTTCACTTTGTATCAGTCTCGCTCTTTTGAATAAGGACCCTATCTTTGGAGGGCCACCCGAATTCAAATGATGAGAACTGAAACAGCATTGGAATTTTTGGAAAAGCCTCTGGAGGTAAGATCATGGGATCCTGCATGGAGCTGCAGTGTACAGTCTCCTACCAATCTTCTCTTCAGGAGTTCTTTAGGTGCTTTTATCTTTATCAGTTTTATCTCTGTGGTTCGAGACTCTCTGATATCTCCTATGTTTTCTGACGTACAGCGAGTATCCAGGCCCCTGCTTTCAATCCTGCATCGGGCGTTTTCTATGTAGAGGGTTCACTCTGATTGCCTAGCCATAATCATTCCTTCTTCCTTTACCTGGGCATCAATTGATTTTTTCATCTTTGCATTGGATCTAAGTCTCTGTCACCTCTCTGTATTCGTTAAACTCATTCTGCTTTCTAACCTGAGGGTAATTTATTTAGGAGGAAGAGATCCGGAGTACCCAGGGCTGGCCCTTAAGGTTTGTTGAGTGCGTGCGTGTGTGTGTGTTTGTGAGTGTGTATGTGGCATGCATGCCACTGCTGTTTGTGTTGTGGCTGACCCTGTCCTGGAGGCCAGTCATTTGCTGTAGCTCTCCTTTCCGGCCGTTTGTTGTTTTTAGTGTCCGGGTTGAATATGCAGAGGTTTACCTTGGTGGGCTCTGGTGTGCCTGTGAAAGGAGAAATTCGAGCAACTCAGCAGAACGCAGGCCTGCAGAATGCTGTGTTCAGAAGAGAACATGTGGTCAAAGCTTTCTTCTCGTCCCCTATGGGAGAGTCGTTGTCCTTGGACTAAGCATCTTGGACTGAGGAAGGCAGTTTTCCAAGTATTCCACTGTCGGGATTTCGAGTTGGCTGGCTAGGCAGCCTATGTCCTCACATACCTATCTTGGCCAGTAGCTTTGTCTTGATGCTGCTGTTGCGAGAGTCCAAAATTTATTATGTCCACATTGAGACATCTCCACGAACACTGCCTTTCACGGAATCACTCCCACTACTCACCATCTTCCCAGTGCGTCACTTAGTATTGTCTCTCTCTGATCATTGTCTCCAGGCTGTCTGCTCCTGGTCGCTTGTTGGTGTCATATGCAGGAAAAAGATGGTGTTCCTTCAAGTTGATGTCTGCCAAGCCTGCTGATAGGAAAACTTCAGACTTCAACACTTGTGTTGTAAAGTACTCGTGCCCTTCAGACCCTCTGCGTCTCACAGTCAACGGCACTGGGAAACAGGTTCCTTGTGGGTTCCCAGTGTGCCCTGCTCTCCTGTGCCTTGGTACTCTTCATGGGATCCAGCCCTCTGATCCACTAACCAACCAAATATCCCCTGAGCCATGTCTCCAACCTTCTCCCATCATCTCTGCAACTTCCGTTTTCTTTCGCTGTGGAGTTTATCTTGTAGGCTTCAGGTCAATTTCCACCCCAATGCAGTTGTTGTGTTCATCTTCCTGTTGCCTTCATAGCTGAAGACAAGCATGAGGTTATTAGACACTACTACCATCTCACTCTCCTCCATGTCACCGCAATTCGTACTGAGACATAAGCAAGAAGGAATTCTTCCACTTGTTTCTTATGGCAGTCTTGCGGAGAGCATTGGGCTTTGTCACATCTATCATTCTCAGAACGACATCAGACAGACGATTTCACTAACTCATGACACTCAAGAATCATACGAAAAAGAAAGGGTATTGGGACAAACATTATGACTCTAATGAGGAATTCAAATGGTGCTGTTTGTTGGAAGGCCGTTTTGTGAGAACACGGGATTCTTGAAGAGGACAAGAGATGACATTCCTTTAAGGAGATTTCCTGAAACTAATGGAATGTGAGATTTCAAGGCATGTCAAATTGAATTGCTACCCACAAGAGACCGAATTCCATTCTCTCGTATTTTAATAATAATTGTGATGTGAAACACACACACACCACACAGCATTAACACATGCACATGCAAACACACAAAGATAAGACATGCAAAATATGGGAAGGAAGCGAGGAATCGTACCAATGAAGCAACCCCAAGAAAATACCATATAGGTGAAAGGCAAATAGAATCCAAGTCAGAAGCCAACCGAAATGAGAAAGTGAACTATTACCTATCAATAATACATTCAGTATCAGGACTAAAGTCTCCCGTCAATACAAACAGTTTGTAACAGTGGTTGAAATTCCAAATCAAAAAAAAAAAAAAGGTAGAAAACATCCATAAGAAAACAACAAATATTAAACTAGCTCGTCCTTCTGTTGACCATAGGAGATTTCCTTCGACTATAAAGATACTCATAGCTTGCAAGTGAAGAAACAGGGAAGATGTAGGTTATGCTATTCCCAAGGAGAAGAGAGCCAAAGTGTTTGTGCCTAAGTCAGCGAGAGTCATTTTATGCCTTCGAGAGACAAAAGATAAGCGGAAGTTGTTTTGTCTTGATGGAGCATCAAAACAACAGAAACCTGGAAGAATTGCCAACATATACACCACGAACAAGGGTGTATCTAAACGTTGGAAGGTATGAACACACAGGAAGGGAGATGGTAAATTTTATCCAATACTGTTGGCAATTATGATATCTACGTTAAGCACAGGACAGATCATCTGGATGGGAAGGTGCTAAGGAATAACAGACGTCCACATGGGCTCTCGAGACCACCTGAACTTTGGGGATCGATGAGAAAGATTGCGTCTCTGAGGACAATAAGATATGTTCTTCCCAGCAGCAGACCTAACTTTGTCTATCGCAGGTCATGAGCTCGAGTCCAAATCCAGTCATAATTCATGGAAGAGAAGTCAAAACCTATCCTGTGCACTTATCATCACGAAGGTATGAAAACAGGAAGATATCACTTTCAAATTGGAAATACAGCCAGACACTAAAGTCGAAAACACAACACATTCACGAACTGCAATGAATGCAAGAAAGAAAATCCAAAGGAAAAGAAGAGCCATGAACGAAGGAATTCTAAGAAACTTAGAGGAGGATGCCAAAACATTTTATGGGGAAACCATATAGGGTTAAAAGCATGCATTTCCAAAATTTAAAAACACTGAAAAAGAAATCCCCCTATAAGGACGACTGAAGGAACAAGATGAAGAAAAACCGAACTCCAAAGTTAACAGAAAAATTGAAATCATACATGTGATTATCAAAATTAAGGAAATACAAACAAACCAATAGGAAATGAATCAGGAGACCTCACACTTCAGTTTTCACAACACGAACAAACCACAGAAGCCATTACTGGGATAAAACAGGGAGACAAGCACACAGCTGCAAGTATGAAACCACATGACAACTCGGAGAAAGGAAAAAAGAAAAACCGAAGAGGCACATCCACACATTTATGCTAGCAAATCCAAGAACTGAGAGAAAAGGATAAATTCGCAGACACATCCAAGTTAGGTCAGTAATCCTACAAAATCTCAGCTCTAGTAGTGACGGAACCATTTGAAGCAGTAATCCAACCCCAGCCAACACACAGAAGGCCAGGTCAAGACATTTTCTTGAGCCACTCCTCTAGGTATTTAGTGAAGGCATTGTGATGTCCTCTCATCACATCCAGAGATGGAAGAGGTGGGTAAACTCTAATTCACAAGGATAAAGACCCAATTTAAAAAAGGACATTTTAGGAAACCAATTGAATGTCATTTCAATAAAGGAAAGACAATAAACAATATAATTCTTTCCTTTTCTCCTGTGACTGCCTTTGGTTTAGAGAGGGCCATAATGTTTTCCTCTGAAATTATGTTGTTCTTGTTGCTGTTCTGTTGAGAAAGCCTGCCTATCATCCATCATCCGTTTTTGACAGAGTATTCAGGGATGCTTTAGTTGCATGTACGTCCAGTGCTCCTCTTAATATATTCCACAACTCCTGACTACCCATTAAGCAGTTCTCTTTTTGGTAAACCTCAGCTGGATTCTCAGAGTCCTGAGTCACTCCTGGTGGGTCTCCTTCTCTGACTTCTTGCCCGTCAGTATTCCCTTCCTTTTCCATTTCCCAACAGCAGGGCATGGGACATTCATGTCAAGGCAAGGTCCAGGGGTTCATTCACTTCGACGACAGAGGAATACTGTGGTGCCGAAATGGACCCAAACTTCCTGATCCACTAGTCCTTGCAAAGGCATTGCGGCTCACTCCAAAAGTCTGCTCGAATGGGCCTTGCAAGACGTCGGTATAGGCCGTCCCTTTCCTTCTGACTAAAGAGACTTGGTCCACATGTCTATACCCGTTACCACAACAAGTACAGTTAACTAATAATGACAACGTTTTCGGTCCAGGCCTCTTCATTGAGAGTTAGCTCAGATGCAGAATATCACTCTCCTCAAAGACTTTGCAAAGGTATTTAAGGGAAAGCCAGGTAGACAGAGGCCTCATCCCTTAGCCGTGTGTTTCAGAACACTAGGAGACTAGGCCCCAGACAGCACCATATATCGATGCCATCACCTTTTACCTCGGAAAGGGACTTTCCGTACCTTAGTCATCACAGACGCATAGGCGAAAGACGCTGACAAAATACGCTCTCACCCACAGGACGAGAAAACCCACGGAGAGCTATTCATACCCGCGAGGCCTCACCTTTTCTTGAAATATCTAGAAATTGTAGTGGAAAAGGACACCTTGCCATCTCCGGGGATATGTTGGCCTAAAGGAAGGTATACTGAATGTCATTTTCCTTCCTCTATGTCTCCAGAAAGGGGAAGTTGGACATTAACCCACAAGACATCCTGAGTTCTTGATCAGGTTCAGAGGGCTCTTGTTCTGTCCTTCCCGGAGCTTCCTACTTAAAGCCATAGGACACCAAGGTCATGGGAGAGGGACAGCTGCTTCAGTGAAGCCAGCATCTGTGATGTCACAAAGCTTTGAGGTCATAGCAACCACTCCTCATCAACCCAGGCCTGATCACTACACTTGACTGGAGTAGTCATGGGTGGGCCAAGAGGACCCCAGGCCGTCCCAAACCTCTGGAGCTGCCTGGGTCTCTCACCAAGGCAGTTTGCGAAGCGAGTCGGTGTCACCTTCTCCATGGCCCAATTCATAGAGGAAAAAGGGATATTTTTCAAAATAAAAATTAGCGTATTTTTCAGAATATGATATAGTGTTATTCACTGAACTGAGGGAACAAATGTCAAAGTCTAACACAGTTTACAGAATGTTTTAACATAAATTGAAATTTAAATCTGACCAAATTTCACAGTTTTAAGTAAAATGATAGCACTTTATATCCTTGAAAAGTGGTAAGTGACCCAAAACATGGCTTAGAAAAACAAATTTAACACTACACTAGTCTGAGATGGTTAAGTTATGGTACAACTTGCCATTGTGTATCGTCAAATGGTATATTTTTTTCTTTTGGGCTTGTCATTATATTTTATTTTAGCCATTCTGGTAAGTGTGTAGTGATATCTCAGTGTCATTTTAATTGCATTTCCTTGATGTCTAATTATGTCAAAATATATTACTTTGATGTTTAATGCTCTGAGCTTTCTCAGTTCAAGACCATGAAGCCACTTAGGAAAAATACAGTTGCAGAGGCACTCATAGACCAACTCTTATTTCGAAATAAGAAGAAACATTACTACCCATTCCAACAAAAATTAGATTTGTTATGCAGCAGGGATTTTATAAATTACCTGACACAACTAATATAGTAAGATGAAATGGGACAGGCGGCTTCTTGCAGCTATATACAACATCATTTTAATTTCAATTTTCAGTATAATTTTTCCAAGGTATACACAGAATATATATTTAATGTAAATTGTGAACATTTTAAACTCTGTATATGGAAATTAGTCAATTTTAAGTTTATAACAATCAAAATTAACGGAAGTTTATTTTAAATTAGTTAGCTTTCTCTGCATTGCAAGACAGAATAATCAAGAATTGGTAAGAAAAACGTAATCTCTGTAAAATTACCAGGGGTGCATTATAAAGTGTTCGGTAACTGATCAAACTCACAATTTGGATTGAATGGCAAGTGATTTTTAAAATCTGGAACTCATTGTCAATTTTTTTTCTTCATTGTGTCTTAATAAATTACTTTCTTCATTTGCATGGAAGTGAAGAAAAATGCATGACATTTCATCTCAACACTAACACCTTTAACTGGCAACTCTGAATGTACTTTACAGCAGTGTAACAAAGTAAAGATCAATGATGTTTCATGAAATATTTGTTATAATTCTCAAAAAGATAGGGAGTTTGTGCAAAAATGCAAATCACTTTGCGACTAAACATATTGTTTATTTCAGCTAATTTTAAGAAAATATGCTGAGAATCTCTCAAAAAAGGAAGCAATGATTTAGGTTTGCCTTCAAAATCCTTATCTAATCCTGAACCAACAGCACATAGTTCAAAGAGCAACTAATTTGAGTAGCTCCAATTTACACATTTCCTAACAATGCTTAATTTAGTGGAATTTCTGTCCAATTATGGTAATTTGATGTAATGAAAGACAAAAGTTCAAAAAGATCATCCTTAATTTATATAGATGCCAAACTCTGCATTTTCTGAATGACGCCCAGGAACGTATTTTCAAAAACAAACAAACAATGCCAGAACCACTATTAGGTCATCTCTGGGCAGAAAGTGACTCAGAGCTTACATTACTCTCTCCCTGAAAGTATACTGTAGGCACTGAAACTACTACCCTGAGTCTGTGCTATCAAATTCCTTAAGTTAGAAAGTTTTAAAACCCGTCTGTGTGGGAGTATTTCATTTACAGATAGAGATTTGGTTGTTTATACATTTTCATACTTGATTTTTAGGATGTAATAACTATGTTTTAAAATTCATGGTGGTTTTGAATACTGTTGGATAATTGTGCTAAAATGGTATATCCATTCCTCCTAGGAAACAGAAATTATAGAAAGGTAGTGCTTTTCAAATCTGACATCTTTGAGTCATTGCAGTTTCATATAAATGCAATAGGAAAAGTGTCATTCATGTTTATGATATTTTCTACAAATAAATTAGAATGTACTGGAGGCCTGATATAAAGTGGGATGCCTAAACTTCAGTAAGATCTTGTTTTCAATTCAAAATAAATTTTATTTTTTATTTTTTTATAATGTCCCTCAATTTCAGATAAGCACCCCCATTAGGTCCACTCTGTTTTTTTTTAAGAATTTATTTATTTTATTTGACAGATAGAGATCACAAGTAGGCAGAGAGGCAGGCAGAAAGAGAGGAGGAAGCAGGCTCCCTGCTAGGCAGAGAGCCCGATGCGGGGCTCGATCCCAGGACCCTGGGATCATGACCTGAGCCAAAGGCAGAGGCTTTAACCCACTGAGCCACCCAGGCGCCCCCAAAATAAATTTTAAATTGAATTATGCACCTCTAAGTTCAGAGACAATAAACATCAACCAACACAATTAATAAGTTCTATTTCTTGAAATTTCGGGAACATTGATAGTCTCATCTCCTGGAAGAACAACAGCTAAAATTTTTGGTCATGGATTCTTGCTAAAATATCACTTTCCCAAAGAAAATTAATGTTATGAATTTTTATTGATTGTTATTGATCATGAAGAATATAACAACCACGATAAAAAGAGTAGGAAAAACATGATATCTCATCTGTAAGGGCATGTGGAAAGTAGGAAATGCTAATAAAAATAACTACCATTATTTCCTAAGTTAACATAATATAACAGAACAAAAATATTTCAAAACAATGTTTTCTTTTTTTTTTAAGATTTTATTTATTTATTTGACAGAGAGAGATCACAAGTAGGCAGAGAGGCAGGCAGAAAGAGAGGAGGAAGCAGGCACCCTGCTGAGCAGAGAGCCCAATGTGGGACTCGATCCCAGGACTCTGAGATTATGACCTGAGCCGAAGGCAGCGGCTTTACCCACTGAGCCACCCAGGCACCCCCATAACAATATTTTCTAGGCTCATTCTGATAACTCTTTTCTACATTCAAATTTAAAGGTTGAGGCATGTGATATATATTACACAAAAAACATCCCAAGGCATTCGTTAAAAAAAAAACTCTTAATAAAGAACAAATCCAAAGGAATTTCTTTTCTAATTTAATTAACAAATTATGAATCGACTTACCTATTTAATCACAGCGTATCAGGCACCAATAATATTTTTTAATCGTCACACCTGATGCAATAGTTACCATCTTTCAGACATACTGATCACGAACAAGCAAATAAACAAGAGCACCGTAGCTTAAGATCTACCTGCATAAATATAGGCTACTTCAGACAATCTCTTCACCACAACATAGAAATGAATAGAAATCATACATGCTCTGTATGGACATACAGATGAGATAGAAGGGGATGGATGTTAATATATGCAGAATCTTTATTAATTACATTGTAAACCATAATATGGAAAAACAGAATACAATTTTAGAAATACCCAGGTCACCATCATTGTTTTATTTTTATATGTGTAGATAAGGAGTTTAATAAACAATTTATGACTATTCAACTCCTTATATTTTGAAAATTTTAGTAAAAGTAACAAACCTACCACCTAGAAAATTATACTTATCTGCAACATACAGCTTTGCCAGCATGGTAGAGAAAAAGCAAAACAAAATAAGTAAGAAAAGTTTAACATTTCACAAGAGATTTGCTTTTATTTTTTATTTATTATTTTTTATTTTTCATTAATTATTTACTTCTATTTTCTACTTTATTTTAATGAAAATGTCATGACCATAACATAAGAGCAGAATTAAACCAACCTGAGAAATTATTTTTTCATAAGTTAAAATAAACTAGCTTGGTGATTAATTCAAAATTATATTACAAACTTCAGTGTTCTTGAAGTAAGTATCACTGCATAAACAAATGAGTCAGGAGTCATAAACTAATGATGATTCTAAATGTTATTTAGAGAGACATTCTGTTCTTAATATATTTCAAATATTCTACACAAGACAAGTAATCTGTAGGCAAAATAAGATTTTAGAGAAGTATATATTTCCAGCAGTATTTATAAAATATTACCTTTATGTAAGGCATCATCCTGGACTTTGTGGAAAACACACAAAGGAGTAAGAAGTGGCCCTTCAAGAAACATATACAATATCAAGGTTTAACATGAAGCAGCATGTCTTCTCTAAGTAAAAAAAAAACATTGTACCAACTGACTTTACTGAAACTTTATATTTATTGCTCTCATTTTAGGTCATAGTGTCCTTCTGCATGCAGGCTGCTATAACGGACATGATATAGACTTAATAGCTTATAAAGAACAGGAATTTATTTCTCACAGTTCTAGAACGGAGAAGTTCAAGATTAAGGAATGGGCAGATCCAGGGAGAGCCCACTTCCTCATAGATGGCTATCTTCTCACTGTAAACGTACATGATGAATGAATCAAGAGAACTCACTGGGGTCTCCTTTAAAAGGACTGTAATCCCACTTATGACCTAATCACCTCCCAAAGGCCCCTAAGTTTTAATACTATCACTTCCAGAGTTAGATTCCATAATATGATTTTGGGAGACATAAACATTCACACCATAGTATATATAAACAAAAAAAGACACAAAAACAACAAACAAAAAAATTATTTTAACTACCTATTATTTTCAACTACATAAACTTTTAATTTGTTTCTATATAATATTAAATAACTCATTTGAGTGATTCACTTATATCCAATGCATCTGAGTGCAATTAAATTTGCTTACCCAGCATATCCAGAAGCATATTTCTTCAGACTATCCCATTCCCCACCTTACAGGATTTACCACAATTAGAAGACATGGGATAGAGGATAGATAGATAGATGTATACATAAACACACTTGTACATACCCATATGCATATTTTTTCCTGTTAATGATACTCATGCAAATAAAATTTAAGCTCAAGGAAACCTGTCTTGTGTGTTACTTAATATCCAGTTTTTAGTCAACATCCAAAAACAAATAATCCAATAAAACCATGGATAGAAGACATGAACAAGTGTTTCCCCAAAGAACACATTCAAATGTTCAGTAGATACATGAAAAGATGTCCATCATCATGTATCATCAGGAAATTGCAAAGCAAAACTAGAAAGAGATACCACCTCAAACCTGTCAGAATGGCTAAAATCAACACTACAAGAAACAAAAGGTGTTGGAGAGGATGTGAAAAAGTAACACTTGTGGGGGCTGCCTGGGTGGCTCAGTGGGTTAAGCCTCTGCCTTCAGCTCAGGTCATGATCTCAGGGTCCTGGGATCAAGTCCCACATCAGGCTCTCTGCCAGGCATGGAGCCTGCTCCCTCCTCTCTCTCTCTCTACTTGTGATCTCTCTCTGTCAAATGAATAAAATCTTAAAAAAAAAAGAAAAAGTAACAATTGTGAACTGTTGGTGGTGATGCAAACTGATACAGCCATATTTGAAAACAGTATGGAATTTCCATAAAATTTAAAAATAGAAGTCCTTTGTGATCCAACAATCCTGTTGGTGTGTATTTACCCAATGAATATAAGAAAACTTATTCAAAGGGATGCTAGCACCCCTATGTTTATAGCAGCATTATTTATAAAGCTAAGATATGGAAAGCGCCCAAGTATCCATCAATTGATGAATAAATAAAGAATAAGTGGTATGTATATACAATGGAATATTATTCTGCCATAAAAAAGACTGAAATCTTGCCATTTGCAATAACATGGTTGGAACTAGACAGTATAATGCTAAAAGTGAAATAAGTCAGTCAGAGAAAGACAAATACCTTTACTCATATATGGAATAAAAGAAACAAAACAAACAAGCAAAGGGGAAATAATAAGACATAGAAAGAGAAACAAAGCAAGAAACAGACATTTCATTAAGGAGAACAAACTGATGGTTACTTGACGGGATCTGAAAGGAGTGATGGATTAAATAAGTGATGGGGTTAATTAGAGCACTTGTCATGATGAGCACTGAGTGCTATATGTTATATTGTACACATGAAACTAATACAACCATATATGTTAACTAACTGGATTTCAAATGAAAATTTTTTAAAATCCCAGTTTTTAGCTCACATTCTGGCTTACAAAAGGGATTTAGTCAGGAATTTGGAGATTAGTTAATGAACAAATAAGGGGTGAACAGGCAGTTGTTAGATAAAATTACTATCCTTTCTGGCATGATCTTATACCTTTTATCTAGAATTATTTTTAGCACTTTAGACTCTTCCTATTTTATTTTGAGTCATTAAACAAAAATTTCCTCAAAGGACCTTAGACTCCATCCAATTTGAGCAACAGTGTGAGAGAGGAAATGGTGTCCAGGAGGAAAAAAAAAAGATGAAACTACTTTTGCTTACTAGTGAATGCATAGTTCTTCCACAGAATAAGCTCTAAATGGTCAGGGCTCCAGCTTTATATGTGTTCAGTCATATGTTCAGAAGTAGGTAACACTATCAAAAAATATAAAGCATCTGAGATTATTTTCCCTTATTTGAAAGCTGGTGTATGAGTCTGCCATAGTTTCTTGGGTGTTGATAGAAGACGCAGACTCATGGTTCAGAAATAATATAGTTTAATATTCACAGCAATAGAGGTAGCCAGAATATTAACAGTATTTTTGTGTGTGTGTGTGTGTGTGTGTGTGTGTGTGTAGGGGTGGGAGTTATATATCAGTTCTGAGCCTCAGTTCCCACAAGAAGAATCAAAACAGAGGTAGATAATATTTGCAAACACAACAGGTTAAGTTAAAAAAAAGATACTATTTCTGTCTTCTAAGTCTATTCAATACAACCATCTTCAAAGGATGGCCTAGAACAAATAATAAATGCAGAAATGTAAGCAACCAATTGAAAAGTGTCTCCCAAGAAACACACTTTGAGAGTCTTCATTTGACAAAAATACTATAGGATATTACATGGATCAGGTGCATTGAATACTGGAAGGTTAAAATTACAAGGGACCAAATATTTTTAAGCAGTTCTGGCATCCAGTAGAGTTCACATAGGTTTTATAAGATTGAGGAAAGAAGCCATCAAAACCTGGGCCCAGGGGCACCTGGGTAGCTCAGTGGGTTAAGCCTCTGCCTTCGGCTCAGGCCATGATCTCAGGGTCCTGGGATCGAGCTCTGCATCAGGCTCTCTGTTCAGCAGGGAGCCTGCTTCCCAACCCCCCCCCTGCCTCTTTGCCTACTTGTGGTCTCTGTCTGTCAAATAAATAAATAAAATCTTAAAACAAAACAAAACAAAACAAAAATCCTGGGCCCAATTTTCCCAAAAGTATGATTCTGATTCTAGTCTCTATAATGTTATCCCTTGAAGACAATGTCTCTAATTGAGTTGAATTAGTTTACTAAAGAGCATACCCTCATTTGTTGTAGGAGATGAACAATATGCAAGAGGCAAAATGCCACATGGAAGCCACCTGGTCTTCAGTGGAATATAGAATCAGTTCCTTTGGGATGAATTTGTTCCACATTTGACTTCCCACTTAAGGGAAAATAAGAGTGCCTTCTAATAGATTTTAAATAGAAATGACAATGGAAGCTTATACAAGATTATAAAATGGGAAATTTCATTTAGATAAGCAATCATTTCAAAGTCATCTTCTTAATATTACAGACTCTTCACATAATAATAATTTTATTTTGGTATTATATGGTAATTTCAAATATAGTAAATATAAAGAATTTACCTCTGTAATTATAGCGAGTCTGGTCGTAGTTTACTGGCAACAAAACTTCAATTTAGAAGTATGGTCTACCAATTATTAATACATTTGGAAATGGTGTGTCATCTTCACTCCACTTGTCTCACTAAAACAGTGAGCCAAAAAAAGTAGGTCCAAGCTGTTTACTATGGTCAAAATGGGTTGCTTTTGCACTTGGTAAAGAAGCAGTCATATTTTGGAAGAAGAAACTGAGGCTATTAATATTTTCAACTTATTTTCAGAAAAGGAAAGAAAGGATAATCTAAGCTAAAGCCAAAATCTTACACAAGGTGGCTGGAGAATGATCTTTTCCCAGATAAAGGGTTTTTCAACTTAGCCATGTTAGGAGGAAGAAGAGATGAGACATTGTGGACTTGACTAACGTTTGTACACTGTTCAAAAAGTTTTCAAAATAATGTGTATTATTTTTCTTCTTTTAGTTGAGACAAAAAAAGCAAACAAACCAAAAAAAAAAAAAAACACTAATGAGCTTACTCTTAAAAGGAGGTAAACAAGAAACTAGCAAAGATTGAGTGTTAGGTATTGTCCCCCTCCTTTTTTTTTTTAATTCTGTTATGCTAGTTACCATACAATACATCATTAGTTTTTGAAGTAGTGTTCCATGATTCATTGTTTGTGTAAAACACCCAGTGCCCCATGCAATATGTGCCCTCCTTAATACCCATCACCATGCTCACCCATCCCCACATCCTTCTCATCTTTAAAACACTCAGTTTGTTTCTTGGAGTCCATAGTTTTTCATGTTTCATTTCCCCCTCCAATACCCCCACTTCATTTTTCCTTTCCTTCTCCTAATGTCCTCCATGCTATTCCTTAGGTTCCACAAATAAGTGAAACCATATGATGATTGACTTTCACAGCTTGACTTATTTTACTTAACATAATCTCCTACAGTCCCATCCATGTTGATGCAAAAGTTGGGTATTCATCCTTTCTGATGGCTGAGTGATATTCCATTGTATCCTTGGATCACATCTTCTTTATCCGTTTGTCTGTTGTAGGGGATCTTGGCTCTTTCAACAGAATGGCTATAGTGGACATTGATGCTATGAACACTGGGGTGCATATGGCCCTTCTTTCCAGTAAAATAGAGCTAGCGTATGACCCAGCGATTGCACTACTGAGTATTGACCTCAAAGATACAGATGTAGTGAAAAGAATTAGGTATTGTTAAAGCACAAATGCAGGGGATAGAAGATATGGTACAGAAGAGGGAAGGGCGACCATATGGCAGAGTAGAATAAAGTAGCTCAGGAAGAAATTAGTCATATCCAGATATTGTAAGGCATGTGGGGTTGGCAGGGAGAGCATGAGAAATCATGAGAGAAGAGAGAGAAAATGGACCAGGCAGGAGAGGTTTATAACATTTTAACATCTAAGGTAAGCATATGCAAAGCAGAATAGGGAAAGAAATAAAAGTTTTTATAAGACTCAATACATAAGGAATAACGTGGAGGACACTGGGAGATGGAGAGAAGTGTGCTGGGGGAAATCGGAGGGAGAGACAAACCATGAGAGACTGTGGACTCTGAGAAACAAACTGAGGGTTTTGAAGAGGAGGGTGGCAGGTGGTTGGGTGAGCCCAGTGGTGGGTATTAAGGAGGGAATTTATTACATGAAGCACTGGGTGTGGTGCATAAACAATGAATTTTGGATCCCTGAAAATAAACTAAAAGAAAAAAAAGACTGACTACAGACATGGACCTCAGTGTAACACAGATATGGAACTCACTGTAATACCAGCCACTTCCCACCGACACACACAGACTATGATAATAATAAATAATAATGCAATTAAGAAAATTGCCTGCCAAATAATTTTTCCTCTTTTTTATTTTTATGATTATTATTTTTATTTTATTTTTAAAGTTTTTATTTAAATTGTAGTTAGTTAAAATAAGGTTAATATTACTTTCAGGTGTACAATATAGTGATCAACACTGCCATACAATGGCTTAAATAAAAAAATGAAAAAAAATTTTTTTAAAGATTTTATTTTTAAATAAAACCTCTACACCCAAGGTGGATTTCAAACGTACAACCCCACGATCAAGATTTACATATTTTACTGACTGTTCCAGCCAGGCACCCCAACAAATAAAAATTTTATAAAATTGTTGAGTTTGTGGGAGTCTCATTTGCTTAGTCAGTTAAGTGTCTGCCTTTGGCTCAGATCAGGATCTCAAGAGTCCTGGCATCGAGCCCCATATTGCTCATGCTCTCTCTCTCTCTCTCTCTGGCTTTTGCTCTTAAATAAATAAATAAAATATTTTTAAAAAAATTGTTGAATTTGTTTAACTAGTTTTAAACTAGTAGACAGAGATGAAGATAAAGTATGATGTAATGGCACGGAAAAATACAACTTACACGTTTTAAAAAAAAATGTGCAATGCAAGTTACCTCACTTCTTTTATCACCACACTGGAACTTTCCCTACTGAGTTGTTGTAATGTAAGGACCTATTTTATATTTTTATATTTTAGCAAGAGGCTTTCATTGAGGTTAACCCTTAAACTGTCCTTGCTCCCCTTCCCCCAGGGGGTTCACTTAAAAACAAGTCCTGGTAATCAGCTCCAGGTAACAAAGCCCATATACAAAAGTGGGTCAGGCCAGGTGGAGACATCAATCAGCGGGAGGGGGGGCGGTGTTTGCATATTGTCTCCCTAGATACTAAGGAGTATGCCCCACTCCTCCACCCTTTGGGAACCTTTTTGGCACTAATCCTAATCAAGGTGTAATAGGCTGGGTCAAATGTCTATACTAGGGTAAATTGAACCTCAATTGGTCATCTAGCCTCACTGTGCAGTTTCCTGTGTGTGTTAAAATCTCATTGGTCACCTGTGCGTGGCCAGGCCTGACTGCATGGCCTTTGCCCTTAAAAGCTAGACTGTGAAACAGCAAAGGGTTGCCTTCTCTCATAAGAGGTGTGGCCCCAAACGTTCGGTTAGATTCTTGATGATTGGCATGAAATAAAGCTTTGCTTGACCTTTGCTTTACATCAGTCTCGCTCCTTTAATCATAGACCCATTATTGGGGCATAACAGTATTAATCTTAAAGTTATAAGTCCACAATGCATCCATCATCCATTCTACCCCTTAACATTCCCCTTTGGACAGACCCATGATCTAGAACAAGCCTTATTTTATAGTGCCTTGTAGGAGATTTTTGCTGCTGCCTAAATTGCCTACTTTCCTCTCACCATTACCACGGAAATTGGGTCCACTGAAACAAAGGGGTAGTGTAAGAAATTAAGACTTCCATAAATCTCTTTAAATAATAAAGTATAAGATAGTGATACCTTTTTTTCTGCCACATAACCAATTCTTGCAAGAATAAGGTCATATAAGAGAATTTACAACACATGCTAGCATTATCCTACTGGACCCAGACCATTTGTATGTTTCTCTGTCTCTGAGAAATGTAGATACTTACATGACTGAAACCTAAAAATTGTTTGATATGACCACTAATATCACCTACATTATTTTAAAGCCTGTTTAAGGCTTCTGTAATACATAGGCATTGTAAACACTTATTAGGCATCTTGTATATATCAAACACTTTAAAAATCTCTGCTTTAAAAAAAAAAAACTCTACCTCAATGGAACTTTGAGTCTGAAAAAGATACAGGCAATATACAAGGCAACAGATAGAATAATTACATATTTGATTATATACTCTGAGGATGTCACCTTAAATTGATATGAAAATGATCAGAAGGATCTTGATTTCTTGTCAAAATTTTTTGCCTTAAAAAGAAATTGATATTTAGGGAAAGTTGTTACTGAAAGAGGTCCTGTGTCAACCAAAAATGTTAAACCATGATCTCGCTAAATTTTCCAGTTGTGATCATTGCTTTGTTTAGCTGTCTTCTATTAAGACTGAATTTAGTAATTCAGTCTCAGATTTCAGTAAGTCTTTTTTTAAAAGATTTTATTTATTTATTAGAGAGAGAGAGGGAGGGGCAGAGGGAGAGGAAGAACCAGACTCCTTGCTGAGCAGGCAGCTGATGCAGGACTGGATCCTAGTACCCTGGCATCATGACCTAAGCTGAAGGAAGACACTTAACCAACTGAGCCACCCAGGCACTCTAGACTGTAAACTTCTTAAAGGTAAAAAAGTTTATTCTTCTAGTAGTTCCACAGACATTTCTAACATCCATAAAAAAGCATGTACTGATGTAAAATGCCAGCAAATCAAATTATTTAAAAAAGAAAGAAAGAAAGAAAAGATATATCTGGATAAAGAGAAAAACAGAAAATCTAATAATACATTGAATTATTACAGCAAAGAGTGGAGGAAGAGAAAATAAATATGAGATAGAAATTTCCACTAAAAGAAAAAAATTGAATAAGGCAGGAGATTTAGAAAATTATTATGACAGACTTGAGAAAAAAATAAAATAGGAATTTTTAGAAAATAGCAATGAATGAAAAGGTAAATTGTTTCTACCTCTATAATATTAGCTGTTTGTTGTTGTTGTTGTTGCTAATTTACCTACTTATGCTAATAAACAAAGAAAGGTTTCATTTAGGGATAAGGTTTCTCTCTCTATATATATATATTTTTTCCATTTAGGGATAAGGTATATGTATATATACATATATATATATATATGTATATATATATTTTTTTAATTTTAATTGTTAGAAAATGTGTCACAGAAAGTGTTTAAACTTTAAGATACAGATGCAACATGTAATGAACTGCATTGTTTGAACGTCTAATTTGTAAATGCTGTTAGAGGAAACTTGGTGGAAATGTTCTTATGTGCTTGTGTTTCTGGAACTAAGTATATTTATTAATAAGGAATAGTCTAAAATTATGAAATGACCAGGAGTGGACAATTTTCCTAATCCTATCAGCTCTTTGCAGCTCTTTTATTAGCCCCCTTCAGGAATATCAGCTTTTTTATCTAATTAAATTTTATATTAATGTGCTTTTGACTTTTGGCCTTTCTCTTCCTTCTGCTCTTTTTTTCCCCTAAATTACATGTTTCTGTTTAACAGCTACTATCAATTCTTTGATATGAATTCTCAACATCAATTTACTAACTCCAGAGATGAAGGAGCATCAATATTTAGAAGCGAAGAATACAAAGCCTTCGACATCTGGATGGCTCAGTCACTTAAGAATCTGCCTTCGACTCAGGTGGTGATCCCAGGGTCGTGGGATGGAACCCCAGGTTGAACTTTCTGCTCAGCTGGGAGCCTACTTCTCCCTCTCCTTCTGCCTGCAGCTCCCTTTGTTTGCGTTCTCCCTCTCTTTGTCAACTAAATAAAATATAATAAAATAATGTAAATAATACATTTATTTATTTATTAAAATGCAATTATTACACAATACATAATGTATCGCATAATTATAATAATGACTAAATAATTTATTAAATATTTATATTAAATATATCAATTTAATTAAATAAATATTTTTAGAATTTAAAATATTTCACATTTAGATTATTAAATATTAAATCATTAATTTAATAAATAAATATCTAAACATAATTAAATAAAATAATTTATTTATTAAAATGAATAAAATAATGTCATTATCTGAGCATGTATTTTTAAATAGTCTAAAAAAAACCATGTAATAAAGTCTACATACATTGAGTTTAGATATTTATACAAGTTAACCCAGACACTCAACCCACAGACAGTTTCAAAACATTTGTTTTTATCTACTACTCAAAATACGATTTTAATGTATTTATTTGTAACTTTGACATAGCAAGGAAACTTGGAGGAAAAGGAGACATTTGCTTTTAATATTTGAAAATTATTTGGTGATTTAAAATAAATAAAAACCTTAACACGTGAGCATTTCTTCTTAAATAACACTGTGAAGTTTCTGAGTCGCATTCTATTAAAAGTGCTGATAAAATGGCCTCAGTTACTCATTTAAATTATCAGCTGAATGGGTAACAAATGAAGTAGAGAGCTTTTTAATTATTTATGAATGTATTGCTTGTGGATGGAGTGCCACATAGAGTTACCTCTCTTTTTGGCTTTGTTTTGTGAGCAGTAGTGGAATCTATGAATGTGATTAAATATAAGGACATTCACAGAAATTCTTAATGAACTTCTGGGGAAGGGCAATAAGTGCAAGGAAAAACTGCAGCAAGACTAATTACAAATTTCAAGTGGTCATCACTTAATTATAGAAGCTTTTAAGTTCAAGTAATATATCATTTTTATGAGCCTATCATATTGTATTAATTAACACAAAATGCACTCTTGAACACTTATCTTTTCACATATTTCTTATTCTTAGTACTTAAAATTACCCTTATGATTGATAAGTAAATGGATTTTACTGACAATGCATTTATTTACATAAATAAATAATGCTGTTTATATATATAAAAACAATTGAATATGTGTATGTGTTCAATGAATTTTTTTTCAAATTAACATCTTAATTCTACCACATTAGTTACAAATAAATATAGACTTCATAGATTCATCAAATATTTTATTCTCAAATTTATATGTCCTTTGTGAAGTAAATGAAACTGTATATATTAAATATAATCCTATCACATGTAACAGTTACTAGTGCATCCCAGGACATACATAGGTCAGGTCCTCCTCAAGGCATCACGGATAACTGGATTTAACTTTCTATCCTAGGAGTCTTCTGTATATTTCTGTGGCTTTTATACTACAATCAGGAGGAAGAATTCTTTTGCTAAAAGCTTCCAAATGACTATGCGAGTAGATTATTTGTAGACTAGTGATATAATATTATAGTTTAATATGTGAAGCATGATAAAATAAAATGCCATTGCCATATTTAATTTGTTCAGTAAAGCATTCATTTAGTTATCAAGCATTCATTTTCTTTTTTTAAAGATTTTATTTATTTATTTGACAGACAGAGATCACGAGTAGACAGAGAGGCAGGCAGAGAGAAAGGAAGGGGAGCAGGGTACCTGCTGAGCAGAGAGCCTGATGTGGGACACTATCCCAGGACTCTGGGATCATGACCTGAGCAGAAGGCAGAGGCTTTAATGCACTGAGCTACCCAAGAGCCCCAAGCATTTATTTTCTTTATACAGAAGAGATAGAAAAATATTATATAGTAGAAAATACAGTAAATAATCTAGAAACCTTGATCATTTTGTTTTGGCAATTTTAGAACATAAAATTAGCTAAAGCTCAAGTGCAAGTTATATTTGTATCATAGGAGGAAAAGTTAATTAAAAGTTTGTTTATTACCATAGTTTAACACTTCAACAAAATGATAACGAGTCCAAAATCAATGAATATATGAAGTATACAATAAAAACAATAATCTTGAGTGTATGTGACTCACTGTAGGTATTGATAGGCTAGAAATCAAAGGGAAAGTATCTATAGGGTTTGTTCAGTTCCATGCTCATCAGATTAATAGGCTTTCTCATATTGCTTCCTTCACCACATTAATTTGTCTAATGAAGTTTTCAAGAGTTAAAGACAGTGATAGGTTCATGGCTGGAGAGAAGGTACAGAATCTAAGATAGTTCAGCAGTGCTTATTATTTAAGAGAAAGACAGCATGGGAGGTGAGGGGTATATCATGCATCCTGTTTTCACTCCCTTTGTGGAGCACCTACCCTGGAGGTCATGTAATAATAACCAATGACCAAAAAACAATAAAAAAACCCAAACATCCATGTGGAAGTGCCATCCCTGCCTGGAGATGAGTAGACTGCTCAAACAGATCCTGGGCAGGCATCTCAGCCCAGGCCTGTGCTGGGGAAGCTGGTTCATGGCTTTGGGTGCAATCAGGAAGCCAGCAAACTGACGGGAGAGTGCAGCCAGGGTTAACAGGACTGATGATCTTTTTGCAGCCAGGCCGCGGGTGGACACCCGCTCAAGGAGCCAGGCTAGGAGGCTGCCCAGCGCCAGCGCTGGCAAAGCTTGCAGCCCCCGGGGCTTCCCCCCGCGCCCCAGCCAGGGCGGGGCCTCAGGAGGGAGGGGAGCGGGGCAGCGCGGAGAAGGGGCTTTGCTAATTGCCAAAGCGAAAAGGGAGATCGCGGGGGACTCAGGAGGGAGGGGGGCGGGGGCGGGTGGAGGGCGGCGGGGAGAAGGCGCTTTGCTAATTGTCGAAGCTAGAAGTGAGCTCACAGAGGATGTGGCTGAGAGTCTGGGAGGAGGTGGAGGGGCTGGCGGAGGAGGGGCGGGCAGCGCCGCGGTGCTGTGCTGCGGCCCAGTCGGGACTGCAGGACCCACCGGACTCGCCCCCCGAGCGCTCCCATGTGAGGCCTCGCTGTCCCGCTCCTGCTGCCTGCTGCCCCTCCCCGCCCCAAGGCTTTTCAGGACCACCCTCTGCACACAGGTAAAGTGACACCGCGCCGCGCCCTCACCTGGAGCAGAAAGCGCGGACCCGACCTGGGGGGGGGAGAGGGGGGTTGTGGAGGCCCAGCCTCCCGCGAACCCCAGGGCACCGGGACCACCCCAGACGCTGCGCCAAACCCAGGTCCGCATGGGGTCGGGCTGGGGACAGCGCCTTGCGAGGTGCCCCACGCTTGCGGGCGCGCTAGCCGCCATCTTTTGGCAGCCCCATGCGCCCCTGCTGAGGACCCCCTTCCCTCCCCCACCGTGGCCCCGCTGCTTTTGTTCTGGACTTGGGATCCCAGGTGGAAACTAGTCCCTCAGACCTCCCTGGCAGCAAGGAGGGCAGGGAGGGATTCTTGGTTTTCTGCCCTGGCTCCTCCTCTCTCCCCATTCACATGCCTTCTGGCTTCCCTTTCCTCTCCTCATTGTCAGTTTTCTGAAATGGTTTTCTTCTGCATGTTGACCCGAAGAGCTATTTCATGAATGAATATACACGAAACTGAGTTGGAGCCCACCTGTGAGAGCCCAACTGTAGTGGCCGTTCATTAGAATGGTCTCTGGTTCTAGCCTCAGTTCAGAATACTGCATGTACCTGAGGATCAAGTCCAGATGTTTCTTTCATCTCTGACTTGAATTTGAAATCCTCCTCAGACTTCAGCTTCCAGGATTTCTCCAGTCCTTGCTCTCCCACTGTCTTGGTGGGGATCCGCCATGAGTGTTGAACACAGGAATGAATGAATGATATATACCCCAGATTGCTGGGGCTTTCTCATGTTTTGCTGAGGTTGGAAAGGCTTGGTAGAGACCCCCTGTAAGCAGATAGAGAGCTGCATGCAATTGCTTAGATAAACGTGTTCCCCACTTAATTGCTTGGGCATTGAACATTTCGCCCTTAACCTGTGGCTGGAGCAGTTAGGAGGAGACAATCTGGAGGTGAATCAGTAGATGGCTGAATCCACATGGTGGTGGTCTGAGTTTGGGAGATTTTCCTGGAGATTCAAAGGAAAGATCTAAATTCTTCCAGTGGGGAGTGGTAAACATTTTATCGATGGGAGATGGAATATAAATGGTCTGGTTAACCTTTCCCTCCCCCTCAAAACCCATTATTTGAAAACACAAAAAGGGAAGTGAAGGGAGAAATCCTCCCACTCCCATCCCCACTCACCTCCATAGCCACCTCCTCTTCCAAGAACCTAGCAGACAAGGTGCCAAGAAGTGTTAGGTACCAGCAGTGGTCTCAGATCTCATTCAAGAATCATGGTGAAAGGCTTTCAAATAGATTGTGGGGGAACAGGGATCCAATTAGGGGGGACAAGTTTAAGGTTTGCCTGGTCCCCTAAAAATTAATGGCACTAGAGAAGATGAGCTTTGGGAACTATAGCTTAATGGATACAATGTGTTAAAGCTTCAGTGAGTCATGGTGGGAAGAGGCCAAGAGGGCAGCAAACACAGTCTTAGATGATGTTATTAATAGCACTACAGGCTCTAGATTTCCTGTGGTGGTGTTCTTGGCAAGATCAGCCCGGCCAAAGTGGATACTCTCAACCTGGAACAGAGGGTCTTGGAGATGCCAGCACGTGAGGTATGATGAGAGGGTAAAATGATAGGAGGTGTCCTTTGGAAGGACTGACTCCTTGACTTTAAAAGGGAGAACCCAAATCTGTAGGTGAAATCTTTCTGGCTACAAAGAGGGCCAAGGCCTCCTAAGGTCAAGGTCTCCTCGTCACTTGCAAAGATGTCGAAGAACATATTCAGACATTTCAAAGATGTCCTCATATCATTGGTTCCCACTCTGGAATTCTATCAATAAGGTGAGAGTTCCTCTAGTTGAAAAAGAGATCTAAAAAGACTTCCCTTTCTCATGTAATTTCTGTAACCTCCAGGACACACCCACCTCCCCCTTCCAGCTCTGTAATGAAGCCACAGCTGGTGCCAATTTGTGGAACTCCTTAAAGGCTATTCTCCCTTATATACCCCCGGACCAAGTTCCCATGCTCCCTCACCCGATTTCCTGCACTCACCTCCCACCTGGTGTGTTCACACCTGCAAGTGCCTTTTACCAACCCCTTTGCCAAAAGGCAGCCAGAGTGACCTTTCAAAGACCTATCAGTTCCTGGCATTTGTCTCCATAGAAATCTGCACTGATCTTCTAACAAATTCTCAGTCCTCCAAAGGCACCCATAATCCTCCCATTAGTCTCTTCATACCCCTCCAACTGACTGATGCCTGTTCTGCCCCATCTCTCTGCCCTTCAACCACACTGCCTCCTTCTTCCTGTGGAGACCTCTCATGGCACCTGCCTCCAAGCACAGGTGATTCCCATTGATGGGAAGACCCTCTTCTCTCCCCCATCTCCCCACTCCAGTTACTCCCACTTATTCGTGAGCTCACAAGCCCCATGGTACACACTCTCCATGCAGCCTGCTCTCTCTTTTCTAGCACTGGCCTCCGTTTCTAGCTGTGCTTGTGTCATGGATGTCCCTCCCCAGCCAGCCTCCAAGCTCTCCTTCCCTTTAGCTCCAACACCTGACACAGTGCCTGGCACGTAGTAAGCCCTCCTAGCTTCAAAGAGCCTCACTGAGGGACTGAAAGCATTTTTAAAATGTCACTACGTAGGCTCCAAACTGTAGGCAGAAAAAGCTTTGCCTGGATTGACATTTTAGAGACGTATTGGTCAAGTTGGATGTGTTCACTGACTTTGCCTTGTAAAATTTAAAAAAAAAAAAGTACCTCTGTATCGCTTCGCATCTACCGAAGGCGCATGTATACTACTAGACCACGTTATGAGCTTAATGGAAGGAGACAAGATGTTTTCGCTAAGAAAATGTATAAGACTGTTGAGGTCAAGTGGGAGGAAACAGTCCGTTTGTTGGAGCATTGCTATCTTACTCTATCACAGCCACTCATAAAAATCTGACACGGGGTGAGTCAGAATTGTCTGTCGGAGACGAGTTAGATCTGGCTCATGTTCCTACAGACATGAAAGCCAGAAACGAAGAAGGAGGCTTTGAAAGCGTGGGTTGAGGAGGCCGTGTGGTTCACTGCGATGAGCTAAGTGCCCAGGGCCACCAGCAGACATGCTGGCCTGTGTCCCTCCTTTGTTCTGGGGTCCCTCTTGCACCATGTGGTGAGGCTGGTGGCTGGGAGCAGCTCAGACAGTACCTGGTGGCATCTTACCTCTCCCACCCTCCTGTGGGCTCCAGTGGGCTCCAGTAGGTCCCAAGGGACAGCCTGCCTTCTTTGAAAAGCCCAGTAGCACTGGGAGCAGAAACTGGGACCAAAGAGTGAGCACCCTGTTTGACAAGCTGGACCAGCCACCTCTTCTTCAGATGCAGGGGGAGCCCTGGCATGCTGACTCCTCCCTTCTCCCTTTCCCCTTTCCTCTCTTCCTCCCTCTTTCTTTCCCCTCTCTCCTTCCCTGGTGGTGCCCTTTCCCAATGCCCTCTTCATCCCTTTTCCTTTCTACATACCTGTCTTCCTGAGTTTCTTCTCTTTCCTCCCCATTACTTCCCTTCATCTGAATCTCCTCTTTGGTCCCTTTGTCCCTGCTCTCTGCTCCTCCTCCCCTTCCCTGGCCCCTGTTCAGCTCCATACTGAATGCAGGCAGAGCTGGACTAACATGCTCACTTGCTTGCTCAGCCACCCTCCAGAGAAGTCACTCTTCGGTGGCCACCTTCCTGACCCCCTGGTCGCTTCTCCACTTGTTCAGATATTGCTCTGAAGTCTGAGGAGGACAGAGCGGGGCTGCCACAAAAGCAGGCCAGAGGAGAAACCAAACCATGTGTCCACACTGTCCCCCAGCACTGCTGCTCTGAGAGCTTTCGGAGTCCTCAAAGGGTTAGGATTTAGGGGCTTCTTCAGAACCGGGAGTGAAAACAAGCATAGGTCAAAAGAAAAGCGACGGCCCCCACACAAAAATAATAATCACAAATGAAAACTATGTTAACTCTGAGTCCCAAAGTCGAAAAATTGCCTTGAATCTGTCACTAGAAAGCACCCAAGGCCTCACTCTCTGGGTTCTGGGTGCCCTGGGAATGGCAGGAGGCTCTGACAGGCGCGTGGGAGTGCCGAACTATGGGGGCTAGCCTGCCCGCTGGCGGGGGTGAGGCGGTACCCTCTGTGGCACTGTCCTGGCCCGACCCCCTGCGGACACGGTGTGGCGCGGCATCCAGTGTGGTCCTGGTGCACTGGGGTTGGCGGGAGGCTGGGCCCCACCACCCCACACCCTGCTCTTGGCTCGTGTTTTCTGCTTCAGGTGAGGGCGCGTCGCGGTGTCACTTTACCTGTGAACAGAGGGTCCTCCAGAGAAGCCATGGGGCGGGGAGGGGCAGCAGGCGGCCTGAACGGGAATGGGACACCGCAGCGTCTGGGGCTAGGCTGGAGCGTGGGAGCGCAGGGGCAGCGAGTATGGTGGGTCCTGCAGTCCCGAAAGGGCTGCAGCACAGCACCCTGGCGCTGCGCGCCCCTCCTTCCCGCCTGGGCAATTAGCAAAGCCCCTTCTCCAGGCCGCCCCCGACCCGCCCCCGCCCCCCTCCCTCCTGAGTCCTCTGAGAGCTCACTTCCAGCTTTGGAAATTAGCAAAGACCCTTCTCTGCGCCGGCCCCGCCCCCTCACTCCTGAGGCCTGAGCACTGGCATGCTACTGCATTGCCAGCACCTGGGCTGGGCAGCCTCCTAGCCTGGCTCCCTGAGCGGCTGTCCACGTGCAGCCTGGCTGCGAAAAGATCATCAGTCTTAAACGCCGGCTGCACTCTTGGGTCAGTTTGCTGGCTTCCAGATTGCGCCCAAAGCCAGGAACCAGCTTCCCCAGCACAGGCCTGGGCTGAGATGCATGCCCTGGATCTGTCTGAGCAGTCTCCTTGACTCCAGGCAGGGATGGCACTTCGACCTGGATGTTTGGGTTTTCTGTTTGTTTTTTTTGGTCATTGGTTATTACATGACCTCCAGGGTAGGTGCTCCACAAAGGGAGTGAAAACAGGACGCCATATATAAGCATACAGCCATTCTAGAAAAATAGCTTGGGGTTCTCCTGGAAACGCTGCATTGGTCCTTGCACTATGGTTTAATAGAAAAGGGATTATGCACCAAGTTACTTAAATGAGCATAGGTTGAAATCGTTTACTGAGAGTAAATATTTTAAATAGTTATATTTTAACTAAATCTATCATCAATCATAAATCTATTACACGAAGGTTACAGGCAATTTAAAAGCAAGAGCACTCTCTTCAGGGTTTTAAATAACCCCTGTCTCTCTTGGCACATGAGAATGCAAAGATAGGAAATGGTTTGTAAAACATCATATAATAGCTTTTACTAATTCTATTTATTTGACAGACAGAGATCACAAGTAGGCAGAGAGGCAGGCAGAGAGAAAGATGGGGAAGCAGGCTCCCCGTCAAGCAGAGAGCCTGATGAAGGGCTCGATCCCAGGACCCTGAGATCATGACCTGAGCCCAAGGCAGAGGCTTAACACACGGAGCCACCCAGGCGCCCCCAGATGAAATACATTTCTGACTTAGAAACTTCAGATAGAATTATTTTGTCCATGATGACAACTGAAGAAAATGTGTCATCCCTAAACCTAACCTTAAACCCTACCAACGCTGAAACCTAAGCTGACCTTAAAGCCCAAACTAGAACCCTGAATCCCAAACCTGGAATGGAACCCAAAGCCTGTACCTGAGCCCTGGATCCAAGCCCTGAACCACGAACCCAAACCCTAAACCAGACCTCCAAGTCATGAAACCTGAACCCAAATCTCAGCATGAAGTCAAACCCCAAATTTGACCTTGAACTTTATCCCATAAGCCCTGAGTCTTAAAGCCTAAATCATAAACTTAAAGCCCTAAACTATAACTCTGTTCCCTTGTCCTTCACTCTAAACCCTCACCCTAACACTAAACCCAAAGCCTGATCTAGAACTCTGACTAAAACCTGAACCTGTACCCAAATTCAAATGCTTCACCACACTTTGCTTAGGCACTTGCCATTGATGGATATTTGCAGTTTCTACCTTTTGATTCTTGTGAACATTGTTTGGGTTGGGGGCTAGGGTTAGGGTCTTGGATTAGGGTAGGGTCCAGGCTTGAGACCAAGTTGAGGTCAGAGTGTGGGTCTGCATCAGGGCCATGTTCAGTGACACTGTTTGGGTCAAGGACTGTTGTAATTCCACATTGTTTCCAATTCATTGTTCCTTAGCTATTTGGGGGGAAGTTGGGGGGTATTGGGCTCCATGCAGCTTGAATTTCCGGAATGAAATGGCATCAGCTGGACCCCAGGAGGGAGCAGGACCTTCCACTGAAGGGTGAGCTCCCACAGTCCTGCACTGCCTTGCACCGCCTGCAGAGGGCGCCAGACCCCAGCTCCGCCCTGAGCCAAGGCTGCACAGCCACAGCTGGGACCAGAGCCCCGCCTCTTCAGGACCCACTGTGGAGACTTCTGGAGAATGTGGGGCGCCTCCCACCCTGACAGGACAAGCTGAGGAGGGTGTGGCTCTGCATCCACACTGACCGGACCCGTTGTGGAGGACGCGCCCACACTGGCAGCAGTCCAACCTCCTAAGGACCAGATGCTGGAGGAGCTGAGGAGAAGCCGCCTGAGTGCACTGTCAAGGGGTTCGTGGTCTCAGGACCCCACAGAGGAAGGGCGCCCTGTGTAGACACTGGGGCTTCCGTCGTTTTGTGTGAGGAGACGTGGCCTCCTGCTGTGCTGTGTGCGGGGCTGTGGGGTCCCCCCTTTCTGGGCTCGGGTGCTCCTAGGTCCTCATCTGTGTTTGTGTGCTCGCGGATTAGGTTCCTTGGGCTCCTCAGATGGTCTGCAGTCAGGGAGCGTCCCCCTGCTTCGGTGCTTGTGCTCTCCCCACCTCAGCCCTGCGGGGTCCTTCCCGTGTCCACACCCACTCCAGGCTTGCACCGAGTCCGGAAATTCGGGAGCCAGAGTGAGGACTCTGTAGACGGTTTTGGGGAGAGTAGGTATTTTCCCAGTGTGGGTTCTTCCCTGAGCACAGTGCCTCCCCATCTCTGTGTGTACCCCTCCCTGTCTGTCGTCATTGTTGCAGGGCTGTCAGATGACAGGTCTGTCACCTTCTTGGTTCAGGGGCCTCCCGGGTATCTTGCTGTCTTGGATGCAGTTGTAAATGAGATCGTTCTCTGCAGTCTCTATTTGATGGTTCCTTCCGAGCACGTAGGAGTGCCTCTAATTTGTACATATTGATTTTGTTCCTTGCAAGTTCTTGTATTTATTTGTTCGATTGGCCTTAAACTCAATCTCCCAGTTATTTGACCAGCAGAATGTATTTAATTGGGAAGAGCAGAGAATGGCATTCTGGGCTGAGCAAGCTAAGGTCCCATCACAGGCAAGTGTGAGAAACAAAGGAGATTAACATTATTTCATGGAGGAGGAAGAAGTTGGGAAGGGTGCTTGAAGGAAAGTCCCTTGGAGAAAGGCAGGGTGATGGAGAATTCTCACCAGCTGAGCTGCAAAGATCCTACAAAAAGTCAGGAGATGAACCTCCAGCTTCCCCTGTGGGGCCTAAAATTGGTGAGTCTCTCCTGTGGGGGATTGCAATGTGGAGTCTGTAATGGGCACTGAGCAGCAGGCGCCCCCTTCCAGCCTCCCCTTCTGGCATCCCCAGTCCACTTTACTGGGGCTTCCCTTCCTGCTTTTGCACAGTTCTAACCAGCTTGTGGTGGAACGTTGTGGAAAAACTGAAATTCCAAATCCACTGCTTCTACTGCACCTGAGATACAGGGGCCCATGATTTAATTCTCCCACGAGTCTCTTGCTAACATGTGTCCTCTCCATGTTGGGTGACCTGGATCTGGGAGGGCTTGGCCTCCATCCCAAAGTCTGATGTTCTCTCTGCTTCCGTGTCGTCGTGCTAACATGGATGTTTGGAAGATTCATTTCCTCTGTGGTGATTTCAAAGTGCAGTCAGCTTGTTATAGCAGCACAAATACGTGCTGTCTCCACACTCAGATTCCCCAGCCGTCATTTCTTTACCACGTTTGCCACTTCACACGGGATGCTTCAGTGTGTTTGATCCCACACCAGGACAATGTCCTGCAGAACCACCACATAACCTGAAATGAGGAGATCATTACAGAACCCATCCAAGGGTTAGTGTTAGGAACCAGGGACATGGCAGGCCTGACCTGAAGACCCCATGGAGAGCTGTCTGGGTGGCTGAGTTGACAGTGGAGGTGAGGGTGAGTGTCTGGCTCTGGCTTTGTGTCCAGGAGTCAGCTCTGTGTGGGTGTGTCCTCAGCTAGGCATGCAGATTTCTGCTCCTCTGAATCCTTTCCGGAGTTCCAAATGGCACAGTTTCCTTCTGGGCAGCAGGCTGAGTCCTCTGGGATTGCCCATGTGTCCCCAAATTGTAGGGCACCTACTGCAAGGCCTTTGGGGTCACAATCCTGAGAACCGAACCAAACCAAAGGTTATGGTTAGGGCCCACCACATGGCAGGCCCGATCTGCCAGCACTCTGTCCATCTTTCTGGGGGAGGAAGCAGTCGAGGGATTTGTTCAGGTTGAGTGTCAAGCTCCAGGTTTGCATCCAGTGGCCTGCTGAATATGGGGTGTCCCAGGTAGGAATGCAGATTTCAGTTCCTCTGAATCCTTTCTGGAGTTCCAAATGGCATGGTTCCTTTCAGGGTGGCAGGTTGAGTCCTATGGTGTTCCTCACTGTCCCCAATCTCTGAGGCTTTAGAGCCAGGCCGTCGGGGACAGACCTCTCAGGACAGAATCTAGGCTTAAGAGTTTGTGCCTATGGGCATGGCTGCACTGATCTGAAAGCACTGTGGCGAGGATCACAGGGGTCTGAGTTGAGAGCATGTTTCAGGATCAGTATCAAGGTCTGGGTTTGTGTCCAGTGGACCGCTGAATGTGGGGGTGGTCTCAGATGTCCAAGACGATTTCCCCTACTCTGAATCCTTTCCAGCATTCCAAATAGCCTGGTTTCCTTCTGGGTGGCAAGCTGAAATCTCTGAGATTTCTCAGGTCTTGCCATTGCCCTTGCAAGGGCAAGATACTTTTTACAGTAAAAGAATTCACCAGATGAGCTGAACAGCAGAAAAGACACAGCTCAAGAGTTAATCAGTGAACAGGAATATCATGCCAAAAACTTCTTTGATAACACACTACAGAGCAAGGGAAGATAGGAGAGAAAGCTGAGATATAAAGGACAAACCCTCCAACTTTCCAACATCATTCCCTACTTGTTTATTTCCATTGCTGTCAGCTCATTCCCAGTCAAAAATAAGTCACATGAGCCAGCCTTTTTTCTTCCTGAGATTGGGGCACTGTAAAGCCCACCAGAGGGGCCAAGGGCACCCCTATACCTGCTGAGCTGAGCCCATTTGTACCCCAACCGTGAGGAGGTACCAGCCTGTCCCCCTGGTGCTCCATGGTCTGTGGCAGTCCTTCCTTCTGGACACTGCTTTGCTGCTCTATTTTCGATAACCCTGGTCTCAAACTAGGGATTGCTCCTGGAAGAGGAACTCAGGGAGATGAGGCTCAGGAGGGTCTCCCTGCCTGGAATCTTCGTGTGAGGAGTGCACAGCCAACAGATTTTGCCCAGGGACTTGCAAAATGCAGAGAGGCAGATTTCTTTCCTCTCTTTCTCTCTCTCTCTAGCCTCATACTAACCAGGAGTTCTTAGAACTTTCTTCAGTGACTTCTTTGTGTAGCTTGGCCACTTTTTCACAGAAAGGCCACTTGAGCATGATGAAACACACGTATAAGCAATTACATTAAAAAAAAAAAAACAATAAGCCAATGTACACAGACCTTTGACAGCAGCACAGGACGCTCAAGGGACCAGAGTCCCTACCTTGGGCAATAGTGGTAGAGGCCGGGTTCTGCCATGCAGGTCCCTAGACCTTTGGCAGTTTCCACGATTGCAAATCCAGACATGCAGAATCCTGAGGGACAACCTACTAACTGCAAAAGAGCAAAAATTCATCAGGATTCAGAGAGTGGAAATCCATTTGTACTGGAAAAGAAAGAAGTAGGCTTGCTGTGAATCCAGCAGGGAGGACAGGCATAGATAAAGGCTGGTGTATGGGTCACGGAAACTATTGTTTCTCAAGGGTCCTGCTGTCTCTGTAAAATGCTATGAGGACTGTCTCTTGGGGACCTCCTGCTTTCCTACCAGTGACACCCCCAGATTCTGCTTTGCTAGTCCCATGGATTCCTGGGGATACCCAGTTGATAAGCTATGCTGTCCTCATGACAACACTTGCTAATGGACTGAATGTTTGTGTCTTGTCCCAATTCAGATGTTGAAGCCCTGACCCTCAAGGAGTGCCATCAGGAGGTATGGGCTTTGAGAGGTGGTGAGGTCATGAGATTGGAACACTTGTGAATGAGATAAAAGCACTTCTGAGAAACGACCTGAGAGATTGTTCTGCCAGCTGTCATCCATGCAAGTCTACAACAGAAATATGGGCATTTGTAGATAATGAAGCAGTCTCTTGCTAGATATCAGATCTCCCAGGATCTTGCTTTTGGACTTCTCAGTCTCTAGAACTGCAAGGAATAGTACATGTTTTGCTGTTTCAGCCACCCAGTCTGTCATCATTTGTTGCAGCAACTTGAACTGAATAAAGCAGAGCCCAAGTCCTGGTTAATCCCTGCTTCTACTCATTTCCCCTCAGAAAGAGCTTCTAATCCAGAACTGACCTCTGCTTTCCATACACGTGCTTCAGACTCCTTCTGTGAGAGCCCAGACTTTGTAAAAGACTCCTCCCTCATGGCAACCAGCATTCTGTGACTCCTGAGGACTGTCCTCCCTGACTGTATTGAGTCAATCAAACTGATTTTGATTCTGGAGTCCCAGGATCAAGGACTGCATCAGGCTCCCAGCTTCATGGGGAGTCCGCTTCTCCCTCTGACCTTCTCCCCTCTCATGCTCTCTCTCTCACTCTCTCTCTCTCTCTCAAATAAATAAATAAAAATCTTTTAAAAATCTGATTTTAACAGACCATAAGCTTGTTCTTGCTGGTCTTTGGAAGATTAGGCATTAGCCCTTCGGAGAAAGTTCTGAATGGCTGCTTCATGAAGGGGTGAACTGTGTCCCCAAAGTCTCTTTTTGCTGCCTTCTAATCACAGATGCTGAGACAAATCCTCCCAGGTGCTGGTTTTTCAAAGCACTTAATGCTTTGGCTTTGAAGTTCCTCACTTGACAGTTCTGCTTTAATCAGTTTGTGACAAAACAGCCAATTGGTGGTGGATGCAAAGTGCACTGATAAAGTTAATATCAGGGAACAATTTTTTGAGTGTCATGCATGTGCACGTGTGTGCACACACATATCCATGTGCTAAGCATTATGGTAAATGTCTGACAAGAACTAAAAGATCAAAAAGTCAGGATACCCCATTAGCTGATATTTTTATTATTCCTACATCCTAATCTATGAAAAACAGGGTCAGAGAATAAGAAGTGGCAAAAAGAATCAAGATTTGAGGCAGTTCGATTTCTCAGCCAGCCTTGATCAATAGGCATGTACACCTGTGTCTAGTTTCAGGTCTGTGTAACCTTGCCATAACCTTGGATAAGCCATTCATCTCTCAAGTTCAGGTTCTTGGTCCAAGGAGGGAAGGGGCACAGGTTGAGTACCTCCAGTGGGACTTCCTGGCAGGCTTGTTCATCCAAGCATTCCTGTTTCAGTTTGAGTAATTGAAGCCAGTCTTTGTTTTACCGAAGGCCAAGCTTGTCCAGTGTGTCCATGCCACCAGCCAACAGCATTTGTCCATGCCATGTAACAACTGAGCAACATTCATAGGAATGGGGGGAGGAAAAGATGTCCACAGGTGTTGACAGATGTTCTGCATGGAGGAACAGGAGCTGGGGCCATCACCTGCTGTTTCTAGTGGCCTTCTCTGTCGAGTTAAAATAAATGGCAATTATTTGCAATGACAGGGGTGAAAGTAGAGGGTATTATGCCAAGCGAAATAAGTCAGTCAGAGAAAGACAATTATCATATGATCTCACTCATATGTGGAGTTCAAGAAACAAACCAGAATCATAGGGGAGTAAAGGAAAAAAATATAACAAGATGAAGTCAAAGAGGGAGACAAACCAGAAGAGACTTTAAAAAAAAGATTTTTATTTACTTATTTGACAAACAGAGATCACAAGTAGGCAGAGAGGCAGGAAGAGCGAGAGAGGAGGATGCAGACTCCCCAGGGAGCAGAGAGCCTGATGTGGGGCTCGATCCCAGGACCCTGAGATCATAACCTGAGTTGAAGGCAGAGGCTTTAACCCACTGAGCCAGCCAGGTACCCCTCAGAAGAGACTCTTAATCACAGTAAACAAACTGAGGGTTCTTGGAGGGGAGAGGGATGGGTGGATGGGGTAACTGGGTGATGGACATTAAGGAAGGCATGTGATACAGTGAGCACTGGGTGTTACAAAAGACTGATGAATCACTAACCTGTATGTCTGAAACTAGTATTATATGTTAATTAATTGTATTTAGATTAAAATTTTCTTTAAAAATAATTTTAAAATAAAATAAGTAACAATCCAATAATGATCAGAGTTATCCAGCAGGGAGTATCAGATCTAGAAGTCAGTTAAATTTAAGGGGCTTGCCGAAGTTTAGGAGAGTCACGCTAGGTCATTTTCCTGTGTGGGGAAGTCTTCAGGGGCAGTTCCAAAGACAAAGATTATTAATATTTCTCCTTCCCCCATTCCTCCTAGAGCCAAAGATGTTTCCTCCACTCACCCACTGACCCTGTATGTAGGTGTTGCTTTCTCTCTACCAATCAAAAAATCAGTGAGTAACTATAACTTCACCTTTTCCAATATCCCCCACCCCCGACCTTTGGTCTTTAATGGCCATGGGCAACAGGGACAAAGACATTTTTTAAAAACTTACAGAGATCTATTATGCTCTACTACCTTGGCCCGCATGGGCCACTGCAAAGGGATTCTGTGAACCGTGTACTCAGATGAATGGTCATTATCTTCAAAAAGGCAGGGGCAGTGATAGACACAGGAACCAAAAAAGCAAGAGTTAACGGACCATCAGAATAATGGAGTACCAACACTTTTATGTCCTTGGCTTGAATCCTCAAGGTCCAGTGTCTCAACAGAATTTTCATTTTGGTCTCATCTGCCTCACTTGTCCACGCCTGGGCCAGTTGGCAGTTATACTGAGAACCGGAAATTTTCCTTAGAAGAGAGAAAGCGTATTTGTCAGGTAAACCAAGGAAATGTCCATTACAGGAAGTTAGGCCTTTTGTCATGGTACTCCATTAGCACCCTCCTGACTGTTAAAGAAAAAAAAAATATTGTGACACCCATTAAAGAGAGTAAGGAAGATTTTAATCAAGGGATGCTACTATGATGAGATTTTATTGTATAGTATGGGAGAGAAATCTGGCTCAGCTCAGACAAATGGAGATTTACAGCTAAAGAGCATGGTGGGGATCACTGAATGTAAAATTAAGATGGAACATCAAGGGTAAGGATGAAGGGATTCTGGCTAAACCATCTGGACAGTAATATTGTTGAAGGAAGGCTAGGGTCATAAACTATTGAGATCAGGGGATAAGGAATTTTTTAAAAGACTTATTAATACATTTTAAAGAGAGGGAGCAGGGGTAGGGGTAGAGGGAGAGGGAAAGAGAATTTTAATCAGACTCTTCACTGAGCATAGAGCCTGAGGTGAGGCTTAATCTCAGGACCGTGAGATCATGACCAGAGTAGAAACCAAGAGTCAAACGTTCAACCAGCTGCACCAACCAGGTGCCCTGGGAATAAGGGATTGGATCAGATATTAAGGGTTATAGATACTGAAGCACCAGGGTGGCTTAGTTGGTTAAATCTCTGGCTTTGGCTTGGTCATGATCTGATCCCAGGATCAAGCCTGGCATTGGGCTTGCTGCTCAGTGGGGAGTCTGGTTCTCTCTCTCCCTCTGCTATTCCCCCTGCTCAGGCTCTCTCTCTGTCAAAATAAATAAATCTTAAAAAAAAAAAAAGTGGTAAGATACCAGGGGTGAGAGATAAGGAATTTGATCAGATATCAAGAGTAGGATAGAAGATTGCTGAAAAATGACCAAGCAGATTTCTTGCTAAAACTGGGCTAAGTGGGCGGAGCCTAAGGTCAAGGTAGACAGAAAGAGGACTCAAAGGAACTTGACTCGAGTCTGGTCAAGGAGAAAATCTTCATCATCCATGACCATTGTATTTTCTGCAGTCACACATTTTACTAATTCTTTTATCAGACATTCAGTGAACGAGAAACATGAACGCAGCAGCAATAATATAACAAATGTAAGCGCTCTAGAAGAGACAAAGGCAGTATGGGAATCCACCTCATCAGATTTAGAATATGCATGACTCCATGACTGAATTACTACCACTGCTTGACTGTTGAGATTAAGATGTAGTACAGAGGATCAGAGGGAAGGGAGGGAAATCTGAATGGGAGTCATCAGAAAGGGAGACAAGCCATGAGGCACCTTTAACTATAGGAAACAGACTGAGAGTTGCTGGGGGGGAGGGGAGTGGGAGACATGGAGAAACTGGGTGATAGGCATTAAGGAGGACACGTGATGTGATGAGCACCAAGGGTTATCCACAACTGATGAGTTACTAAATTCTCTGAAACCAATGATGTACTATCTAATGGCTAATTGAATTTAAATATCTAAAAAAGGCACTTCAAAAAAAAAGATGTAGCATAACTCACAATATCCTTTGAGTGGAAGAATGTGCGGACTTTCCACACCTCTGCTGTCCAAGTCCCATGGCTAGTAGCCACATGTGGCTAATGACCACTTAAAAGGTGGCCAATTCAAATGGAGAAATGCTGTAAAAGCAGAATAAACACTGGCTTTCAAAGACATATTGTAACCAAAAGTCAGAGAGTATTGCCACCCTCACATCACAAACATCGCATGACTTCTACAGCTAATGAGAGTGGGACCCAAGATGAGAGAGGTCAACCTGAAAGTCCATGATGTCAGAAAGAACATGGAGAAGAAAGAGTCACAATCCTGGAGTGGATGGGCTGAGGACTGTCAGAATGCCTTTTTTTTTTTTTTTGGTGATTCTGTATACGGACAAGGAGAATTCACTGGAGATGACATCTGTATGCCTCACATTTTCAAGGGAAAATTATGAAAACGCATATAGACCCACAGCCATAGTTTAATTATGTTTGAAATATATTCAGAACTACTCCAGTCAGTAAATTGCATATTTTCACATTTAGCTTCTCAATTTTCTCTTCGGCACCTCCCATTCTTGAAATCCCAACACAAATCACATCTCTTGCCTAAGGACCATAAACTACCTCACTATCAAAGGCTACAGTTCATTCATTCATTTGATTCATTCAAAGCAACCTAATCTTGAGTGATGTCTTAGGCGCTCTTCTAGGGACTGGTGACACGGTGAACAAAATAGGTAAAAATCTCACTTTCATGGAGCCTCTCTGGTATTTAGGGGAAAATCTTTCCTTATCAACATGAAAATACTTTTTATGGATGTTGCTTAGAATTTCAGTTTTTTTTTTTCTTGACAGTATCTCAGGTGATCATCTTTGAGGTGGTTCTCCTGAAAATATTTTTGGGGGGTACTGACTCGACTTTCTGAGTCAGACACTTTCCTAAAGACAGGGGTCAAAGGAAAAGTGACAACTGTCACTCTTGCAGTAAGAACAGGGATCACAATGCTTGAAACAGATATGCTGCTCAGCTGTCAGAAAGTCCACAAGGCTCCAAATGTGTGTGGCCAACTAACGGAACCTGTAACTCAGAGGTTATCATCCTGAGAGCAATGGGAAATCCCTCTAGTTAAGGACTCTCCTTGACGGAAGCTTGACAATGGCCTTGATTTACTTACTATGATGTTTAGGTAATTATACACATTAAGAAAAGTGCACAAGGCACTTACATTTCCATGATACCATCAAAGATATTGTTGTTTTATTAAAATGTTACATCTAGAGTTGTAACGTATAGAGTAGTTAAGTCAATCACTATGAGGTACAGGTGAGACTATTGTAACAGCCATACTTCCATAAAAAAGAAAAATTTTTTGTGGTTTCTGATCTAGGAATCAGCCAGTGAATAATTCTATATCAGTGTCCAGTTACCGGGCTAAACATGTAATCTATTTATATTTCTGAGGGTAAGCAGAATTGTGATCACTGAGCCAGCTGTATTCTAGTAACTACTCATTTACCCAACATAACAGATATAAGAAGGTAAAAGGCTTCTAAGGAGACTGGTTACTTATATTTTGAACCACATTTTGGCAGGTATAACTTGCAACTTGTGCTTAGTGGTAAGATTTCTGATATTTACTTTCTCCTTCCTTTGGCAAGTCAAGTTAGTTAAAAAGTAATTAGAGTAGAGTCCATTGTTTTTCTTAAATGCTTACAGAGATATAGAACTCTCAAGTTTCTTTACTAGACAGGATTAGATCACATTAGTGATAAAGATCAGAATGATTTACATTGCTAAAACGAGAACTTCCTGTCAGTTTGGAGAAAGCTCATTTTTATAACCAACATATTGGCTGGGCTAGAGATTAATAAGTGCTATGGGTGGGGTGATGAATGTGATATATTCAATGACCTGTGGAATTTGTTCTGTAATTTCCCCACTCCTCTGGTCAGCAGAGCGTCTTCTTCAGTACCCAGCACTGCCCATAACTGCATTCAGAAAATCACTCTCCAAAAATGGTTATTTGTTTTGCCTTTTTTATAATTTTTTAAAACATTTGATTTATTTACATGTCAGAGAGAGGGAATGAGAGCACAAGCAGGGGGAGCAGGAGAGGGAAGGGGAGAAGCAAGCAAGCTTCCTGCACAAGGGCTGAAGAAGACAGAATGGGAAGGGGACAAGAAGAATAGTGGGTTTCAGATTCTTGGGAACAGAGCCCACATCTATTTCTATGTTTATCTCACTGCTATAAACCCAGGTCACAGCAGAGTGCCTGCAGCAGAGTCATGGAAGTGCTCCAGAACTGATAACTATTGCTATTTATACTACTAACATTCCTCCACAAAGGGCCAAGTGTCATAGCTTCTCCCAGTTCCCCACACTGAACGCAATGAAGAATCAAACTATCGGGTGAAGGATGGCGAGGGGCATTTAACAGGACCCAGATCACAGGAGCCATATTGTATTGCAGGACCAGGGGTCTTACCAGTGACTAGGTATTCACTCCTCTTGAGAGGCTAGCTCCTTGGATCTCCCTCTTCAATCCTCTGAACCCATGTCTGGCATCAGAAACAAAAGTAAACATAACGTATCGCCCTTGTTTATTTTTTACTATTATTTGTTACAGAGGAAGAGAGAGATCACAAGCAAGGGGAGCTGCAGGCAGAGGGAAGGCAGGCCCCCCACTAGAGCCTGGTATGGGATCCAATCCCAGGACCCTGGGATCATGACCTGAACCAAAGGTAGATGCTTAACTGAGTAAGCTACCCAGGCGTCCCTTATTGTCCTTCTTTAAAATTTAATGTATTCTCTCTCCCTCTCTCTTTGTCCCCACTCTGTCACTCATACTCACACAATCACAGAGTCACAGACAATAGCAAGGCATTTCCCATTCTAATTCGCTAAGGCACTGTGAGGTTAAGCTCAACAGAATCACTTTGCCAGCTGCTGCTCTACCGTGCCCTGATCCCTTCTCTATCCCCAAGCTCGATCTGTAACTCAAGTGTCATGGTGGTGGCTCTTTCTGCCCTCCCTCCACAAGGCTGTCATCAGCACACTCTTCCCCGTGGCTCCACTCTCCAGCACTGGCTGCCTTTGGTCTACGGGTATGCCCTCTCCTAGAGCTTTTCCACTCTCCCTGAGGGGAAGACAACCCTTACTTCTCCCCGGTGGCTGTCACGTGTCCGCTATATATTGTGACGATCAGCCCGATTAAGAGATTGGGAACTAAAAGACTGGCTTCTGCTTATGGATCAAACTAACTCTGGGGCTTGGGACACATGACAGCAGCACATGGTGGTAGAACTGAGATGGTTAGGGAGTTAATCTGCATTTTCACATCTGGTCAGCAGCAGAACAAAGAAGACACCCCAGATCTCCTATCTCCCAGAACAGTACTCTTCAAATAACTTACAGCACCATCCTTCTCCAGCTTTGGAAGTGGCACTTTTCCAACCCCAAAGTCTTGATTCTAGGCAGCACTCCGAGAGATACTCCCTCCAGAATCACCCCTGGCTGGAAGTAGTGGTCGGCCAAGGCCTCCCAAATATCTTCCCTTCAGAGTTGCACTTGCATCAAACTCAAAACTGTGGCACGTACAGGACTTTCCTGTCGGCCTCTAGCTCTAATGACCTATTGGACTTCAGAGGTGCTCTTTTATACCCACTTACCTTATAACATCAACGTGTGACTCCTCTAGAATTCTCTCCATGGTTTTTCTCCTGTACTAATTGTTATGGACTGAATTGTGTCCCCACAAAAGTCATATGAAGAATTCCTAATCTCCGGTGTGACTGCATCTGGAGATAGGGCCTACCTAGAAGGAGGTACTGAAGGCTTGGTGAGGTCACAGGAGTCCTAATCTGCTAGGACTGGTGTCCTCATAAGGGTGAAACACATGAAAGCACTCCCCCTACCTCCCCTCTGGGGGTCCACAGAGAAGAGGTCATCTGAGGGCACAGTTGAAAAGGTAGTGATCTATAGACCAACAAGAAAAGGCTCACTGGAGACCAACCTTGCTGGCACCTTGATCTGGAACTTCTGGCCTCCAGATCTGTGAGAAAATACATTTCTGACATTAAAGCTCTCCAGCCTGTGTTTGTCTGTCCCCGACGGCCTGGCTCCAAAGCCTCAGAGAATGGGGACAGTGAGGAACACCATAGGACTCAACCTGCCACCCTGAAAGGAACCATGCCATTTGGAACTCCAGAAAGGATTCAGAGGAACTGAAATCTGCATTCCTACCTCTGGACACCCCCATATTCAGCAGGCCCCTGGATGCAAACCTGGAGCTTGACACTCAACCTGAACAAATCCCTCGACTGCTTCCTCCCCCAGAAAGATGGACAGAGTGCTAGCAGATCGGGCCTGCCATGTGGTGGTCCCTAACCATAACCTTTGGTTTGGTTTTCAAGATACTGACCCCAAAGGCCTTGCAGTAGGTGCCCTACAATTTGGGGACACATGGGCAATCCCAGAGGACTCAGCCTGCTGCCCAGAAGGAAACTGTGCCATTTGGAACTCCGGAAAGGATTCAGAGGAGCAGAAATCTGCATGCCTAGCTGAGGACACACCCACACAGAGCTGACTCCTGGACACAAAGCCAGAGCCAGACACTCACCCTCACCTCCACTGTCAACTCAGCCACCCAGACAGCTCTCCATGGGGTCTTCAGGTCAGGCCTGCCATGTCCCTGGTTCCTAACACTAACCCTTGGATGGGTTCTGTAATGATCTCCTCATTTCAGGTTATGTGGTGGTTCTGCAGGACATTGTCCTGGTGTGGGATCAAACACACTGAAGCATCCCGTGTGAAGTGGCAAACGTGGTAAAGAAATGACGTCTGGGGAATCTGAGTGTGGAGACAGCACGTATTTGTGCTGCTATAACAAGCTGACTGCACTTTGAAATCACCACAGAGGAAATGAATCTTCCAAACAACCATGTTAGCACGACGACACGGAAGCAGAGAGAACATCAGACTTTGGGATGGAGTCCAAGCCCTCCCAGATCCAGGTCACCCAACATGGAGAGGACACATGTTAGCAAGAGACTCGTGGGAGAATTAAATCATGGGCCCCTGTATCTCAGGTGCAGTAGAAGCAGTGGATTTGGAATTTCAGTTTTTCCACAACGTTCCACCACAAGCTGGTTAGAACTGTGCAAAAGCAGGAAGGGAAGCCCCAGTAAAGTGGACTGGGAATGCCAGAAGGGGAGGCTGGAAGGGGGCGCCTGGTGCTCAGTGCCCATTACAGACCCCACATTGCAATCCCCCACAGGAGAGACTCACCAATTTTAGGCCCCACAGGGGAAGCTGGAGGTTCATCTCCTGACTTTTTGTAGGATCTTTGCAGCTCAGCTGGTGAGAATTCTCCATCACCCTGCCTTTCTCCAAGAGACTTTTCTTCAAGCACCCTTCCCATCTTCTTCCTCCTCCATGAAATAATGTTCCTCTCCTTTGTTTCTCGCACTTGCCTGTGATGGGACCTTAGCTTGCTCAGCCCAGACTGCCATTCTCTGCTCTTCCCAATTTAAACCCATGCTGCTGGTCAAATAACTGGCAGATTGAGTTTAAGGCCAATTGAACTAATAAATTCAAGAATTTGCAAGGAACAAAATCAATATGCACAAATTAATGGCACTCCTAGGTGCTCCGAAGGAACCATCAGAAAGAGACTGCGGAGAACGATCTCATTTACACCTGCATCCAAGACAGCAAGATACCTGGGAGGCCCCTGAACCAAGAAGGTGACAGACCTGTCCTCTGACAGCCCTGCAACAATGACGACAGACAGGGAGGTGTACACACAGAGATGGGGAGGCACTGTGCTCAGGGAAGAACCCACACTGGGAAAATACCTACTCTCCCCAAAACCGTCTACAGAGTCCTCACTCTGGCTCCCGAATTTCCAGACTCGGTGCAAGCCTGGAGTGGGTGTGGACACGGGAAGGACCCCGCAGGGCTGAGGTGGGGAGAGCACAAGCACCGAAGCAGGGGGACGCTCCCTGACTGCAGACCATCTGAGGAGCCCAAGGAACCTAATCCGCGAGCACACAAACACAGATGAGGACCTAGGAGCACCCGAGCCCAGAAAGGGGGGACCCCACAGCCCCGCGCACAGCACAGCAGGAGGCCACGTCTCCTCACACAAAACGACGGAAGCCCCAGTGTCTACACAGGGCGCCCTTCCTCTGTGGGGTCCTGAGACCACGAACCCCTTGACAGTGCACTCAGGCGGCTTCTCCTCAGCTCCTCCAGCATCTGGTCCTTAGGAGGTTGGACTGCTGCCAGTGTGGGCGCGTCCTCCACAACGGGTCCGGTCAGTGTGGATGCAGAGCCACACCCTCCTCAGCTTGTCCTGTCAGGGTGGGAGGCGCCCCACATTCTCCAGAAGTCTCCACAGTGGGTCCTGAAGAGGCGGGGCTCTGGTCCCAGCTGTGGCTGTGCAGCCTTGGCTCAGGGCGGAGCTGGGGTCTGGCGCCCTCTGCAGGCGGTGCAAGGCAGTGCAGGACTGTGGGAGCTCACCCTTCAGTGGAAGGTCCTGCTCCCTCCTGGGGTCCAGCTGATGCCATTTCATTCCGGAAATTCAAGCTGCATGGAGCCCAATACCCCCCAACTTCCCCCCAAATAGCTAAGGAACAATGAATTGGAA